>NC_056744.1:1772223035-1772353035 GCF_019279795.1 Protopterus annectens | reverse complement strand
GAAAGAAAGAAAAAGTACAGGCATCACATTTTAAATCAGTATCTCTCCCATGGCATTAAAGTTTCTCTCCTCATTAGTTCTTCAAGCAAGTTTTCTGTGGGCACCCCTCAAGAATCCGAGTTTGAGATGAGGGTGCACTCTTCTAGTATACTGTCAAATTCCTTGCCTAAACATCTCCTTAAATTGGCATCCTTGCTAATAGGGTTAGGCCCTCTCAGAATAACGTCCATCTTAGCAGACTATAGCTGAATCTTACCACAACCTAATTTATGACCCAGGTAAACCTTAACTGAGCAAAGTTACTAGAAGATTATACAGACAGACTGCAAAAACAGAACTTTAAAAGATGCTGACATACCAAATCTACCATTATGACTAACTTGTATACTTGATTCATTTCAAAATATGTTACCTTACGATTTTCCTCACAAATACCTGGATCATTCAGGGCTGGATCCAGTACAAAGTGACCTAGGCAGCAGCCTAGGGCCTGGACTTAAAAAAAAGAAAGAAAGAAAGAAAAAAGCTCAACTACCTTATAATCCAGAGGAACACAGCATACAGAGCTGAAGCAATTCTGCACATCAGATGCAATGTCATTTGAGAAGAGGGGGCATCCACAACAACTTCAGCATGTCCACCCTAAAAAGAACAAGCAGGAGATTTGATTAACATAGAAAGGAGAGATTTGTGCAAAAAAGTTGTGCTTTAATGAGAGTGATCAGGATCTTCCTTATAGCAACAGAACATGGTTTCAGATGGACTAAGCAGAGTGAAATCACAGTGTGTGGTTTCATTTTCAGAGTAAGAATGCAGAGTGGTGTGTGTGTGTGTGTGTGTGTGTGTGTGTGTGTGTGTGTGTGTGTGTGTGTGTGTGTGTGTGTGTGTGTTAGCTTTGAGAGTGGTCAGGATCTTCCTTATAGCAACAGAACATGGTTTCAGATGGACTCAGCAGAGTGAAATTACAGTGTGTGGTTTCATTTTCAGAGTGAGATTGCAGAGTGTGTGTGTGTGTGTGTGTGTGTGTGTGTGTGTGTGTGTGTGTGTGTGTGTGTGTGTGTGTGTGTGTGTATGTGTGTGTATGTGTGTGTTATGTATTTATATGTGTATATCTGTGTGTGGGGGTATGTGTGGGTGTGTGGGTATGTGTGCTGTTTCTTTATCAGAAGTATCCCACTCTGCAGCAGAGCCCCTTTAGAAGGGAATCCCAGGGACAAAAGCTCCAAATACAAAAACATATGGAAGTACAGTTATAATATAGATTTCATATGCCTCTATTTTAATTTATAGAATAAAACTGCATATATAATGGTTTAACTAAGCTACGGAGCATAAGCAATGAGTAACTGGAAAAAGCATGCATTATATATGTAAATATGTTAATATAACATAAATCAGACAAACAAGTACTCAGGCAAACCATACACAAATAAGGAAAAAGTAATAAAACTGATTTTAGATAGATGTCTGATGAAAGACAGTCTGACAGTAATACCTGTGCAATGTTGCATCAGCTTTTATGCTAATAATGGAGGAGTCATACAAAGGATTACCAACATGACATGTGCACGATTAAAAGAGAAGTCAGAGGTGCAGTTATCAAGAGAAAGTGAGTGAGAGAGTGTGTGTGTGTGTGTGTGTGTGTGTGTGTGTGTGTGTGTGTGTGTGTGTGTGTCTCCTTCTGTCTCCACACTACTGCATCATGGATGACTTACTGATTCATAGCCCATTCCAGAGATGGATTACTGCTGCATTTTCCCTCCAAAGATGGATTACTACTGCATTATGGATGACAGTTTACTGCATTACAGTTAGAAAGTTCAGGTATGGGTCTTACTGAGAATTACAATTAGTCAGCAGTATAAAGAAAATACACACTTTGTTCACCAAGAGCATTGTTTGTCTAAGCAACTTGATGAAAGTCACACAGTATGCAAATGGAACTAGAAAAAATCAAACACCATACTCTTAACTATACGCAGCAACTCATTAACAGCTCAGAGTCTTAATCCACTGCATTAACTGCCAGTGCTTCATTACCTTCTTCATTTTATGACAAATCACTGAGGATAACAGCCAGTCAGTAATGCTAGTCATTAGAGTTTCACAATTGTTGTTCAAAAAATGCGAGTTGAATTAATTAGGGTTGTCTGGTAGTTAAAGGTCTACACTGTTAATCACCTCCTTCCTATAGTGAAAAGTATAGGGTTTGAATCATTCCACCTCTGTTTGCCTATTGTGTACCAAACAATGCCCTTGTTACCTCATGATTTTTGGCTTTATTCACAACTTGAGCAAAGAAGTTGAGAGACATTGTTGCCCATTCCTTGTAAAATTTTTAATTTTCTGATAAATTGTTGAGGACTTCAGTTACTAGTGATAGGCATGAGTTGCAGCCTTTGTATTCTTCAGAAAATGTTTGCTAATGCAAAGCTTTTAATTCTAGAAACTTTATAAGTAAAGACTCTGATTTCAGCTAAGAAGCTGAGAAGGCTGGGAGGGTTGCAATGTGTTCCACTACGTGGTTTTGATAGCAGACAGCTTAGATACATTTCTAACCCATTATTTATAAATGTATTCCTTCACTTCTTCTCAGGCAGATATCTGAGGTATTCAGTCATGCAAATAGCTGCAATTGATGGTTGTTTATGTACATAAATACTTAGTTCCTACAACCCACTGTAATTATGGTGTAATGGAAGGAGATGATTGTAGTGAATAGTAACACCATTGTATGAGCCATGTTCCTAGAGTCATTAGTTCATAGGTGGTTACTGGGCTGTTGACCTGAAGGTCTTTATAAACCTAGCTGTGTGTACCCAATATAATCCTTGAGAAACCCAATATAAAGGATCTTGCCAAAACTTGACATCTTAGTTAGGAAAGTAAATAATGTGGGAAGAAATAGCCAGGGAATTGTTATGGCTAGGCTTGTATAGGCCCTAGGGCTGATAGCCTAGTACCAGCCTATGAACCTATGAACAGCTTGGCCATAGCTAGGAGGGTCATAGGTGAAATCCCTGACAGGAATTTATGGTTTCCCATCCAGTCATCCAGACTATGCTTAAACAGGGTCATAGAGGGGCTCTGTTTGATGTGAATTGGTAGCTTATTCCAGAGGAGTGGCAACCTCTGAGAGACATATCTGTCATAGGCGAGGTTAGGGCCCCTGGAGTGAGTTAGGTTTGGATCTGAGATTGCTCTATAGGCCAGGCACAAGTATCCTCTGAGTAGTCTGTACACTACCGAGTACAGTTACAGTGACTTCAGTCTGACAATGTATGGCATGTGCCAGAGACCCTGAATTTTCTTGGTTAGAAATCCCTGAGGTTTCTCAAGTTGTTTCAGGTGTCTGGTAAGGTACATACCAAAGGGAGCATTGTACTCAATTATTGACTTGATAAGTATCTAGTACAAGGGAGTTATGACCTCTTTCACTATTGAGGCAATGTCTTTGCTAATGAGGTGTGCAATGTAGAATGCCTTCCTTACCAAAGTAGACACATGGTGGTCAAAGTTTAGGCTACAGCCAACTTGCATTGCCAAGTCTCTCACTACTGAGTTGTTAGTGTATTATTATTTATATGATTATTATTATTATTATTTTATTATTTTACATTTGTTGACCGGGCTAGTCCAGCTGGATTAATGTCCATTTTCAGTGGAGGCCCGGGGAGAAAAGCTCCTCAGGTTAGATACAATATTGGAAATACATAGGAAGACATAGTACAAGTGTGATTATACAAAGGAAAAATGAACATACAAATATTATAGATTTTAATTAATTCAGAACAATCCTAGCAAAACAATATAATAAGGTATGAGATCTTTTTTTTTTTTTTTTTTTATATATGTAATATTTACAATAAATAGGGGTAATATATCAGTTGAAGAAGAAGATAAAATCCAAGTGGATAAGAAAAGTTTATGATAGAGTTAAGGATGCCAACAGGCTAGTCTGGGTTGGTACAAGAGCAAAGCCAGAATTTGTTAAGATGTATTAAAAGTTGTTTTTTAAAGAGTGGGAGAGTATGCAAAGAGGACAGATCAGATGGAAGATTATTCCATACTTTCCCTACTGAGTTAGAAAAAAGGCAGTTGCCTGCAGAGTTCATAGTTTTGGTAATATTAACAAGTAATTTGTCAGAGGAACGTAGTTGTTTCAGGTTGATATAGGGAGTCAAGAGTTTGGAAGGAGCTGGTGTTTTAGAAGGTTGGTATAGAATTTTGTGTGCAATTAAGAGTTGTTGAAAAATAAGTTTATTAGGAATCCCTGCCAGTGTAGTTGTTGTAGGTTTAGACAGTGGTGAGCTCTGAATTGTGATGTGGTGGCAAAGCGGGCAATATTGTGGTAAGATGTAGTGAGTTTCTTAAGGTTGCTTTTAGATAGATTAGTGTAAATAGGAGATGCATACAAAAGGGTAGAAATAAGATGTGTTTGGGCTAGGTTATCTTAGTTTCAGGTGTGAGGAAGGACTTTATTCTGTATAGGGATCCAATCTTTTGTTAAGGGCTTTTATTGTGTTGTTGATGTGACAATCAAAGTTAAGATAATTATCAATAGTAACACCAAGAAGTTTAGTTGAGGAGTCAGGAGAAATAATGGTGTTATCAGATGCAGTAATACTGAAGTTTAACAAAGTCGATTCGGGTAGGTGAGAAGAGTAATAATTTAGTTTTTGGGGTTAAGGTAGACAGCGATTGGAGAACCACTGTTCAACAGTTGAGAAGGCTGATTGTGTTTGAAACTGGAGTTCTGTTTGAGAAGAGGCAGTGCAAATTATAGTGGAATCATCTGCATATTGTATGCAGGTAGTATTAGGAATAGATGATTGAAGGTCATTAATAAAGATGGAAAATAAAAGTGGGCCTAGGATAGACCCTTGTGGAACTCCTAACGAGATAGGGAGGAGAGCAGAGAGAGAATTTTTACAGAGTACGGCTTGCTGACGATTGTCAAGATAGGAAGAAAACCATGATAGTCTGCAGGGATATCGTTTTTTACCAAAGAGGATGATAATGCATTTTTCAGCTCTGAGGTTGAGTCCATGGCTTTGGCACAAATCATTGGTTTGTGTAAATCCCCCTTGAAATATATTGGCAGCCTTTGTTGGTTCAATGATTGCCCCTAATTTGCAGTTGTCAGCAAACTTAGTGAGCCATAGCCTCTTTATTTTGGCCTGAACTTCCAAGAAGTATTTTTCAAACAATAGGGGGATCCTGCGCTGACCCCTGTGGAACCCTACTGGTTACAAGTCTGCTGGTTGAGGAAAGTCCCCAATTTTGACTGAGTGTGATCTGTCGGTGAGCCAGATATTAATCCACCTGACTACATAAGGGTTGCTATACAGCTGGGAGAGTTTATCAATGAGGCCCGAATGTAGGACTGTGCTGTATGCACAGATTTGCCTTCATCTATGACTCTAGTGATGTTTTCAAAAAAGTCCACCAGGTTTAATGGGCATGACCTGCCTTTGACAAAACCAAACTGTGTGGGATCAAAGGTTTGGAGATCATCTATATCCATATTTATAAAGTCCATGATGATTTGCTCCATGACCTTACAGAAAAGGCTGGTTAGGCTTATGGGTCTGTAGTTCCCAGGGTCTGTTGCTGTACCCCATTTATGAAGGGGGTGGAGGATGCTGTTTGCCATTCAGCAGGGACAAAGCCAGTACTGAGGCTGTAGTTGGAGTACCTAATGGAGCTGCTAACTCATATTTTAGACCATTTAAAATGTAACCTGGGATGCCATCTGGTCCCATACAGGCTGTGTTTTTGTCCTTGGAGTGAGCATTAATGACTTGCTCTTTGGAGATGCAAGGTGGGGGAGATCTACAGGGAATTCTGTGTGTAATGTTTGGCGGGGACAGGGGGGTGAATTTTTTGCCAAGCCCGTTAGCTAATAGGTTAGCTATTTCTGCAGCATCAGTATGTGTGATGACATCCACAGCTAGTTCAGGACATGTCTGGGTCCTACTTTTTAGTTTACGGAGACAGGTGAAGATTGCCTTATGGTTATCCTTAGCTATGGTTGCTAAACTCTTTCGAAGTTGCCTTTAGTGGGTTTTACAAGTTGTCTTATTTGTTTGTTCAAGCAAGGAGGGCGTTCTTCCAGTGGTGGGACCTCCCTTTTTTATTCATAGACAGCAATTTAACACTTTTCAATCAATTAATAGTAGCCCATAAGATCCTGTATTTACCTCAAAATACACCCATACTTACATCCCTAGTCATCCCCTATAATAACCTCAAGACCTTATGCTCAGCTAATAACCTACTTGTACAAATATCAAAATCCAACAACTTAGCTGGTGACACCTTGTTCTCCAATACAGTAGGTAAAGCCTGGAACATCCTCCCAAGCCAGCTAACCTCAATATCCTCTGTCAGCTTATTTAAAAGCAAGCTTAAACCCTACCTCAAATCACACTGGCTATGCCCCTGTGTTAACCCTGACTACGTACCTAACTATTAACTAGACTCCCACAATTCCTTGCCTCCCATGATCATGATCTTGTGTTGTCTCACTAATTTTTAGTGAGCTTAACCTTCCTTAGGATTTTTTCTCATGTAAATAAGAATATACTGTGGAATGATCAAACACCTTCATATAGTATCACAACCTATGTGTTAAATAACACTAGAAATCCATCTTTGTTTGCTGATCTTCTATACTCTATCTATTGATCTCTATTTTTTCTTTCTTAGGTTTTTGTGAGACCTTAGTATCTCTTATCATAAACTACTAGGTGTATCTAATTTTGTAATATGTTATAAAGATTTGTACTACACCATTTCTAATGCAAATGTATTAATCTTATTCATCTATTCTTAGATAAATTTTTCCTTTTTCCTACTGAAATATAAAATATATAATCTTAGGCTTGTACTATAATTGTTAAAACTTCTTATGTACCAAATTATACTGCTATTGTCTTTGTCTTGGCCTTTTATGTTGTTGTAATTTGCGGAGCTTTTCTCCCCGGGCCTCCACTGAAAATGGACATATATCCAGCTGGACTAGCCCGGTCAACAAATGTAAAATAAAATAAAAATAAAAAAAACTTTTTCCTCTTGTTGTATAACTTATTAATGCTAAATGCCCACCATGAAGGCTTCTTTTTCTTGAGAATCTTGTTTTGATCCTGTCAGGTACAGCAGTCAATATATTTGTATAAGTGATTGTATAGGGCATTTGTGTATACCTTAGTAGAGTTGTCAGTGCCATCTGTGGGAACAGGAATTTGGAAATCATTTATACCATCCCTTAAGAGGGTATAATTACAAACCTATATGTAATGGTATGATCCTTGGGTTCCTTGTTTTCAATTAACTATACAGCATAGTGTCTACGAGTTTAATGTTAATGTTTTAACTGTAAATACATTTTAATTACCTTGTTTTTTCCAGGCACACAAGTGTAACAAGCAGTGTGCTGGACTATAGCACACATTCTGGTACTTAGTGCAGATGAGTAAGTTTATGAGCAGCTTCTGTGTCACAAGGTTTGATTCCCTCAACCTCCACTTGTTTATTGTATGACTTTGATCAAGTCTCTTCACCAGACAGTGCTCCTGGGCTGCCCCTGAAAAAAGGATGCTTGCATGTAGTGACTGCTCCAAGCTGTTAGGAAATGCATTACATATTTGTTTTTTAAATTCCTGCACCCTTCACATAGATGCTAACTAATGCTTCAGTATATGCTGTTTGACTAAGTCCCAGCACGTGGTTTGCCAGATGCATTTTAGTAACTGTGAGTATAAAGGGAAGAGGAATTTACTGTTGCTCATGTTAAGTTTGTTTTCAGCATGAAACCCTTTTGTTTAGCAAATGTCTGTCATTGTTTTGCTGTAAAAGTGAAATAGTTTTAAATTAAATCCAAATATCTGTGATAATTGCAAATATAAAAACCTAAATACTATGCACACTGTCTGGACTGAACGTTGTTTTATGGCAGCTGGGGAGATACAGCCAAGTAATGGTGTACTGGAATAGCTGTGTTGGGGGGGGGGGGGCAGTTCATTACCTTGCCTGGTGCCCCATTTAACCACAGTCTGGCTCTGGAGTCATTCCATCATCTTTTTAACAAATAGAAAATAAGAAAACAGCAGCAGAAGACTAGCAGGTAGTAAATCTGGGAATCCATGTCTCTTTTTCACAAGCTTAACTCGAGACTTTTGTTACTGCACTTTTTTTGCCCTTCCTGCAATTATAGCAATTAATTTCCTGAGCTAGAAACATCTCTTACATTTCATCACAGTCAGGATTGCTGTGTTTCACAGAACAACAGAGTTAAAAATTTTTTTCTAAATACACAAAAGAACAAATACAATTCCTCTGCCATTGTTGAGACATCATAAAAGGGCAATTTCTTGATACAGTTTCTGTTACAGGTCTTATGAGGCTTAAATATAGGTTACAAATAAGTTACAGTCTGAAGTATTATTTATTTATGTTTTCTTTATTAACCAGGGGGTGAGTTGCTCCTTGCACCATTTTCAGCCATGACCCAACTGCAGAAGGCACAAATGTACCGGCAAAACATTCTGATACAATATTTCAAAGATTACACAAGTATATAAAATTGGTTGCACAACTTTTGCATAGGCTAAAATTTTCTCTTTAATGATTTAAAGCACCAAGGATTCCTGTAAGTACAGAACTACCTGTACAGATTATTATTATTATTATTATTATTATTATTATTATTATTATTATTATTATTATTAATTCCTGGAAAATATAGTACTACCTGTACAGATTATTATTATTATTATTATTACTAAGGATTCCTGTAAGTACAGTACTACCTGTACAGATTATTATTATTATTATTATTATTATTACTAAGGATTCCTGTAAGTACAGAACTACCTGTACAGATTATTATTATTATTATTATTATTATTATTATTATTAAGGATTCCTGTAAGTACAGTACTACCTGTACAGATTATTATTATTATTATTATTATTATTATTATTATTATTATTATTACTAAGGATTCCTGTAAGTACAGTACTACCTGTACAGATTATTATTATTATTATTATTATTATTATTATTATTAAGGATTCCTGTAAGTACAGAACTACCTGTACAGATTATTATTATTATTATTATTATTATTATTATTATTATTATTATTATTACTACTAAGGATTCCTGTAAGTACAGTACTACCTGTACAGATTATTATTATTATTATTATTAGTATTATTATTATTACTAAGGATTCCTGTAAGTACAGTACTACCTGTACAGATTACTATTATTAAGGATTCCTGTAAGTATAGTACTACCTGTACAGATTATTATTATTATTATTATTATTATTATTATTATTACTAAGGATTCCTGTAAGTACAGAACTACCCATACAGATTATTATTATTATTATTATTATTATTATTATTATTATTATTATTATTGATTCCTGTAAGTACAGTACTACCTGTACAGATTATTATTATTAAGGATTCCTGTAAGTACAGTACTACCTGTACAGATTATTATTATTATTATTATTATTATTATTATTACTAAGGATTCCTGTAAGTACAGAACTACCTGTACAGATTATTATTATTATTTTTATTATTAAGGATTCCTGTAAGTACAGTACTACCTGTACAGATTATTATTATTATTATTATTATTATTATTATTATTATTATTATTATTATTATTATTATTAAGGATTCCTGTAAGTACAGTACTACCTGTACAGATTATTATTATTATTATAATTATTATTATTACTAAGGATTCCTGTAAGTACAGAACTACCTGTACAGATTATTATTATTATTATTATTATTATTATTATTATTATTATTATTATTATTATTAAGGATTCCTTTAAGTACAGTACTACCTGTACAGATTATTATTATTATTATTATTATTATTATTACTAAGGATTCCTGTAAGTACAGAACTACCTGTACAGATTATTATTATTATTATTATTATTATTATTATTATTATTATTAAGGATTCCTGTAAGTACAGTACTACCTGTACAGATTATTATTATTATTATTATTATTATTATTATTATTATTATTATTATTATTACTAAGGATTCCTGTAAGTACAGAACTACCTGTACAGATTATTATTATTATTATTATTATTATTATTATTATTGTTATTATTATTATTACTAAGGATTCCTGTAAGTACAGAACTACCTGTACAGATTATTATTATTGTTATTATTATTATTATTATTATTATTATTATTATTATTATTATTATTATTAAGGATTCCTGTAAGTACAGTACTACCTGTACAGATTATTATTATTATTACTAAGGATTCCTGTAAGTACAGAACTGCCTGTACAGATTATTATTATTATTATTATTATTATTATTATTATTATTATTATTATTACTAAGGATTCCTGTAAGTACAGAACTACCTGTACAGATTATTATTATTATTATTTATTTATTTTTTAATCAGGACAGAACTCAGACTCAGAAGATGAAGCAGATGAACGATCCAAGAACTTAAGTGAGACAGAGAGAGAGAGAGTAGAAAGTTAGGAATGAATTAGATAAAGAACAGGAAAAGTTAGTGATTATTGGAGTGGGTATAGTCATTGATTGACTGGAATAAAATCTGTTAGTGTACAACTACCACTACAGGAATAAAAATAAATTAAATTTACATATTTTCACTAGAAGATGGTCTCTCTGACATCTGACAAGAATCTTTATGAGTTATAATTTAAGTGTTAACAAAGGAACAAGATGAAGGACTATATACAGGAAGTGTAGATTATCCTTTTTCTATAAAGCATGTACAATCACATGACCTTTAGTTCTTTCCTGAACTGTAAGTACTCCATAAGTCAGCAGAGATGTGATGGGAGATGGCTCCAGTTAGCAGGGAAAGTTTTTCTACAGCACTTTCATCTATTCTTCTTCTTCTGGCTTTTCCCAGTCAGGGGTCGCCACAGTGGATCATCTGTCCGCTCATGATTGGCAGTGGAATTTTACAGTGTTGAGTTGCCAGCCCAGCACCCAACCTTCCACAGAAGGCACACACATGCACACACACACACCTAGGACCAATTTAGAGTGTCCAATCCACCTACTGCATGTTTTTGGGATGTGGGAGGAAACCAGAGCACCCAGAGGAAACCCACGCGACTACAGGGAGGACATGCAGACTCCGCACAGAAGGCACCCCAGCCGAAAATCGAACTGGAGAACCTCTTGATGTGAGGCAGCAACGCTAACCACTGCACTACTGTGGCCACCCACAGGACTTTACTCATCTATATAAGGCCAATATGGGGATGGACTATATTTACGGCATTGTTGTCTTGCCTTCTGAAACAGTAGGGGAGGGTTTTATTTCAAGTTTGCTTCTCAAAGATGGTCAGAAAGAATTAAGCATTTTAAAAGGAAGGGTAGACAGAAGAGCGTGGAATAGGCTGTGTAACGTAAGACAGTGATACTTGAGTTTAGTTGAAACACAAATGAATCTACATGTGGCATTAATTCCTGACTATATTTTAGAAGTGCTATATGCAGAGAATAAGGTAATAAGTAGGGAGGGAATATTCTACCCTTTGGATAAATACATTCTTTGTCATGGATTTTCTGGCTTCATTGGTGAGGTAGTCTGAAAGAGAGTAAGAGAATTTTGTTGTGAAGTTACTTTTGCAAAGATAATGTCCATGTGATTTCTGAAAGGAAGTGTTTTATCAAGACCAAGGTACTTGTGTTCAAGCATGCTTTTGGTTAGTTATTTAAGGTAGTGATCAACAGGAAAGTAACAGTTTCATTGACACTGAGAATAAGTTTATTTTGGGTAAATCAGGATGAATGCAAAGTCCTTTTGAAGGACAGATTGGTCTGAAAAGAAGGGGGTGGTTCAGTTCCGTACATGAAACTCAATTACACATATTTGAAAACAGGAAATTAAAGAAATAAAAAAATACAGACCACGCACGGCATCACAGGTTACCATAATTTTCCTAAACTTAATCATTGTAGTTTCAGTGATTTGGTGGTCTTAGTCCTGCTGGACTGCTAGAACCTCTTTCCCTTAGGGAAGACGTGGTGCTCACTTCTTGTTCACAGGGCAATATGTTGGTAAATGTAGCTTCGGGGTAATTACTTGTAGAGATATTTAGTGTTCACAAGACTCACGACAGAAGATCATTACAGCGATATGCGAAAATCAGTCTTAGTAAATATATTTTTAAATAGTTAACTGCTAACTTTACAAACAGAAGGTGTATGAAAAAAAGGATTGGCACCGATCACTGCTTTCAATACTGCACAAGCTAACCCCTTACCTGGTGGTAGAAAATAAAATGCTAGCTACTGCTGTTCCTATACGTGATTTATTACCTCCTGCCTGTTGTTACCGAGCAGTGGTTCTTCTGCCCCTGTTATGTCGGTAGTCCCGGTGAGAGGGTTGTCCCTCTCGTCCAGACTTGCCCCGAAACAGGTGTCCGAGTGTCCCGAAACCGAAGCCATAGAGTTCACAAGTAGATTCGAACCCCGGGTTTCAAGTACGGCTTCACGCAGCACTGGATTAACGGAGAACCTCATACACAGTGGACAATGGGGATCCTCATCGGTGTCCCAGAACCTCCACACACACTCCAAGCAGAAGTTGTGGCCACACTCTAGCGTAATCACGGCATGAAAAATGTTAGCACAGAGGAGGCAGTGCAGAGTGTCTCCACTGTCACTGGGATCTTCTCCATCGGCACCAGTGGAAATCTTCTCGGGGTTAGGGAGCTCACTTCCCATCTTCGTGACCAGTTTCAGCAGTTTTCTTCAGAGACTGCTACCATAAAGCGGGACAGCTAGCATCCACTTTCCCTGAGGGAGGACGTGGGGTTCACTTCTGGTTAATCTTGCTTCACCGCTAATTAGTTCCTTAAAACGACATTAATACTTTACTTGAACCTGCACTTAATATAATGCTGTTGTTTATAATAAAGGCTTATTATCCGAGAAAAAAATGGAACATTCACTACTACCCAAGGTCCATCCTGCATCTTCACAGAGACGCATGTAAGTGAAGGCGTCAGGGTCCCTGCAGCTCTATTTTAAACTGGGTCCCGCCCAACGTCCTGGTTAGAAGGGAAAGTACAGGAAATAAATAATTAGCTCTGAAAAGCTGTAACATTAATACCTCTCAACTAAGTGTACTTAGGAGGAACATGCCTCATTTAGGGTCTTCAAATGTTCATGTTCCAAAAAGTTCCATATTGCAAGGTCTGTCACACATTCATTGTTAGGAATTTTTTAAATTATTATCCACGGTAAATGGAAAGGAATCATATATATTTAATAAAGACCTTTTTATAATTAGAACCAGAATAGTTTAACCATCATATGACCTGCCTATCTGAAGTCATTAGAAAGCCATTAGTGTGTGCTCCAGATGTTGCTCATTTGTCCCATAGTATAAGGCCTAGTGTTCTTCATTTTGGAGATGGAAGGTTGGCAGCTCTGGTAGCAGTTAAAAATATTTCATCTGCTACAGTTGTATAGCTGTTATTTGCCAATAAAGTGATATTTTAACTTTAGTCACCACATTAGCTTTTCTTACCCTTTTAGGCTCAAAACTGAAACAAACACAATTAAAAGAGCAAAAATCCATGTCAGGGGCAGAGGTGTAATTAGGAATGGATTATAAGTTCGTAAGAGGTTACTAAGCTAGTGACCCTAGTACCCTTACAAGCCTGGCCATGTTAATCCCAAGTTGCCTCGATTGTCCTTGGTTAGATGGATGTAATTTGCAGAGTGAGACTGATAAACGGGTCAGTGTCACATTATCGCACAGTGAAGAAATCGAACGTTATATGGTTGCACCATATGTTTTAATTTTTCGATGTGCGAGCGTGTCAACAGGGATCTTCATTACCGCGCAGAATGGGAAGATTTTCCTTTTCTGCACTGTAGTGCAATCTGAGTTGGTATATTTAAGTAGGGGGGGTGTGGGGGGCACAGCCCCCCAAGTGGAGGGTGCAGGGGGGCTCGCCCTCCTGCTTAAGACATTCAGGAGTTAATTTTTGTGGGTTTTTTTTTTTTACGTTTTAGAACATTTACGAGTTCGATCATATGGTGACGACCATATGATATTCGAACTTGTAAATGTTCGATAATGTAATATAAACGCTGATAAACACTGACTACCCCTGTCCATGAGGTTCATGGGTGCCACCCCTGGGGTGAATTTGTGGTCTCCTATCCATTTGTCCAGGTTGTGCTTGAGTATGATCAATGAGGAGCTCTGCTTCATGTGCACTGGAAGTTTAGTCAGAGTAACGGCAATCTCTGGGAGGTAAATCGGTCTCTCCAACAGACTTGCAGATGTGCAGTATATCCATCAGGGCAGGGTCAGAGACTACCAGGCACAAGTCACTTCTCAGCAGCCTATATGATACACAGTACAATGACAAGGTTTTCAATCTATCCATGTAAGTCATGGTTTGGAGGCCCTGTATTTTCTTGGTGAGAAACCTCTATGGTCTTCCCAGCTGTTGCAGGTGTCTGGTGAGGTACATGCAGAAGGGAACATTGCACTCTATTAATGGTCTGATCATGGTTGAGTACATTGGAGTTATATCATTCTTTGACCTTGATGCAATGCCCTTACTTATGAGATGCACAACATAGAAGGCTTTCCTTACCACTGTGCAAACTTGATGGTTGAAGTTCAGATTATTATCTACCTGTGTTCCCAGATCTCACACCACTGTCTTTGAACTTAGGGGGGTATTGTCAGTATTGTAATTAGCAGGGAATTCCACTTTGCTAAAGGGGATAATAATGCACTTTTTTTGTATTTAGTTTTAGACCATGGTTTTGGCACCAGTCATTTGTCTGTGTTAGCTTCTCCTGTAATATGTTAACATCACTGGGGGACTGAATGACTGCACCCAATTTGCAATCTTCAATGAATTGGTAAGCCAAAGGCTCTCTGCTTTAGCCTGGACTTCTGAGAAAAAGATTCCAAACAGTAAAGGGCCCAGCACAGATCCTTGTGGCATGCCATGGATAACGGGTCTACTGGTAGAGGTGGAGTCACAAACTTTGACAGTATCTGTTGTGTCAGTGAGTCAATTGGCTACCCATTGAGCAATGTAAGGGTTAATCCCCAGCTGGGAGAGTTTCTCAATGATACCTGAGTAGGAGATTGTGTCAAAAGCCTTGGCTAGATCAAAATAAACTGTATGCACTGTCTTACCTTCATCTAGGGCTTTGGGAAGTTTCTTGAAGTCAAATAGGTTTAATAAGCATGATCTACCCTTAATGAAAGCAAACTGGTTTGGGTCTAGAGTTTGAAGGTCACCTACATCCTTGTTGATAAGATCTATGATGATTCCTTCCATGGCCTTGCAGATGAGGCTGGTTAGACTTATGGGTCTATAGTTCTCAGGGTTAATTGATGCCCACCCCCCTTTGTGCAAGGGGATTACTGTTGCTGTTCTCCTCTCTGCTGAAACAAAGACAGTTCTTAGGCCATGGTTAAAGAGAATGGCAAGTGGGTCCACTAGGTCCTGTGTTAAATTACTTAATAAGCAACCTCGGATGTTATCTGCTTTTATTGATGCCATGTTTTTGGCCTTGGAAAGCACAGATATGACCTGATTTCTAGAGATACTAGGCAGAGGACTGGTGTCGGGTATACTTTGGCATATGGCTGATGGGAACAGGGGGGATGAAGTTTGCATCAAATCTGTCAACTAGCATGTTGGCAATTTCCTCTGGTATAGTATGAGTGGTACCATCTACTACCTGTTTGGCACATAGCTGGGCATTCCAGTTTAGGTTTTGGACATACTTAAAGAATGCCTTATGATTATCCTTAGCTAGAGATGCTATTTTACCTTTGCAATTAGCTTTAGGGGACTATACAAGATTTCTGATTTGCTTGTTCAAGCTGTGGAGGGAATTCTTCTGCTGAGTCAGTTCCCTCTTGTATTTAGACATTAGTTTCTTCCTTTTGTTATATAATCTATTTATACTGAGTTCCACCAGGGTGGCTTGTTTTGTCAGGAGGACCTGGTTTTAATCTAGTCAGGTACAGCTGAGACTATACAGTTGCTTAAATGTTTATACAGGGCATTTGTGTACACCCCTGCATAGAAGTCATTATTGTCTGTGATTGTGGGGGGTATAAAACGTTTTATACCATTGATTAGTAGGCTGTAGTTTGCTTTGGAAAAGTTTTATTAGTTTTTTGTCCCTGTGGTGGTGACACGTTCAGTAGTTACTTCAAACGAGTCTGATTTATGGTCATTCCCTTACCAGGAATGGCATCACACAGAGGGGAGTGCAGTGACCCGCATTTTGGTGAGTGCTATGTCTAGGACATTGGAACCCCTTGTAGGGTGCATACTATCTGTTCCAGAGCATTTGTACTGACAATATCCAGGAAGCTCTGGGCAAACATGTTTGTGCTCTTGTATGTCACCCAGTCGATAGAAGGATAGTTGAAATCTCCCATAACTAAGGTGTTGAGCTGTATGGCAAGTGACTCCAGTAAGTCCAGGTAGGTGGTGTGCTTTTCTTGGTTCATGGTGGGGGAACTATAGCTAGCAGTGATGTGGTAGGGTATTTTTCCTATAGTTTATTGGACATGGAGTAGTTTGAGACAGTTGCCCTGTTTCACAAGTCTCGAGGTGTACTTGGCATTAATGAAGATGGATACACCTCTACCTTTGTTTCTTTCATGCTCATTTTGAGGTCTGACTGTGTGGAAGGCATTGTAGCCTTTCACAACCAGGATGCTGTCCACAGCATTGAACCATGTCTCAGTGACTGCATAGATGTCAGCATCTTCCAAGGTGAGGAGTGCTTCCAAGAAGTACAGTTTCAAGTTTAGACTCTGAGCATTAAGGAGTAGAACCTTAAGTTTGTCTTGAGTGGATTTTGTTACGTCAGAAATGTCGTTGTTTTGACATTGCATAAAAAGGCACTATGGGGGAGACAAGTGCCTTTGGCAGTATCTGATAGTCTAGAGGAGACGGGTGCAGACCATCTCTGGCAAAGCAGTGTGGCCCGTTGACCATGTCTTCTCATGCTAACAGATACTGGATCCTCCTGGACTGACACCACAAGGTAAGCCAATTGTTGAAGTCAAATCAGTTTTTGTTTATATTGTGGCATCATCCTGGGTGAAGGTAGTATGCTGCTTAGGGCTAGGGTCATACCTGCTTGGGACACACAATCTGAAAGTTTAGTCATGTTTCTCTTCATATATCCCGGAGAGGTACAGCTCAAGTAATACACCCCAACATGGACTATGACAGAGTCTTAACAGTACTTGTTGAGTGACTTGAGTGCATGTGTGATTTGATGGATCCTGGCACATGACAGACAGCTGACTGTGACCTTCTCCTTGTCCAGCCTACATTGTCTCAGGCTGCCCATGTTAATCAGGCTGGCCAGTGAAATGATGGAAAACTGCACATCCATTATAGCAGGTTTTTACCATATGTACTATTAGGGAAGGGAGTGGGATAATTTGACCGGTTTTGTGCTAGAACTAACAAAGGTGCTTGTTCTATTGAAAGCTATGGATGGCAAGTGTGCCCACAGTACAGTGGAGAAGCTTGGGAGGGTTCTACTGACAGATGTCTAGGGAAAAATTGAGTCTCAAGGTGTTTGCATCTATACAGGGCACTGCTAACCACTGTTGTATGGTGTGCTGTAAAGTCAAATATGAGACTTAAATACAGGTAAAATTAAAGACCTTTAAGCTAATCTACCAATAGGAAAGTACACAGTGAACCTTCCTACAGCAATCCCCAGCTCAGACACAAGGCTGGATCCACATTCTTCTGCCACAAGGGTGCAGGGAAGCCCTTCTTAATGTGAGATGCCTGGTTTAGTGCTGAAGTGTATTAATAACATTCTAGATTCAACAAGTCTGAATCTAGTCTATGCTATCTAGGTATTAGAAGAGTGCAAATCAAGTGCAGAGAATGAAGCAATCACAAACAGCAAAACAGTAAAAAAAACAGAAATGATGTAGCAATTTGATAAAATACAGCTCAAAATGTGCAGAAAAATAACTATATATATATATATATATATATATATATATATATATATATATATATGTACACTTTATACTCAGCACTCATGGATGAGTGTGCAGCCACTGAACCTGGCTCTAGCAGCCCTGAAGTACTGGATTTATCCTTCGCTCCTGTCACACAGGATGTCAACTTAACTCCTAATAAGTTACTACAATTGATGAACAACCTTGACGAATCCACCAAGAAAGCAAATGAAGCGCTACTTAAAGTCAATGAATTTATCTCTTCT
Organism: Protopterus annectens; assembly: GCF_019279795.1. Lineage (NCBI taxonomy): Eukaryota > Metazoa > Chordata > Ceratodontiformes > Protopteridae > Protopterus > Protopterus annectens. The sequence goes on along the minus strand of NC_056744.1, from coordinate 1,772,334,707 downwards.
CAACCATCTCTAAATACGAGGTCAGTAAATCTGTTACCTTCTACTACTACTTTTACTGCCACCACAGTGACTACAGCAGCTACTACCTATACCACTTTGATAAATGATTCCTCTGTGCGTTCAGCCTTAAACTTTAATCAAGGCCAGTTACATAACTCACAGCCTGCTTCTACTTCCACTGTGCCTCCTGTTAATCCATCGTGTTCAGAGTTCACAACAGGTGTTAACAGCAATGCGAACCTTTCCACTACACCTCTCTCCTCTGTGCATACGACAATGCACTCTTCAGTGACAACACCATCGAGGATCTCCAATATTCTTAACTCTAGTACTACTCACCCTGTGCAAGACATGTCCTCTGACTTCAATATTATGCCCCTACTTCGCTCCGCATCTGACTACAACCCTTTTCTAACTACTGGTCAAAGACAACCACGTAGTAACCCGCAGAGAGATGTTGCAGAGATGACGGAATACCACAGTGACTGCAAAGCCGATATTTTCAGGCTTGAAAGGTTGATTAAAGTTTACAAAAATATAGAATACGACATTCTATATTTTGATTCATGTCTCATAAATGAAATTGTACCTAAAGGGTTACGGTACATTAAATTTCCTAATAGTGCCTTCAGAAATGAAAAGTTACATGACACACTTATAAAACTGTTCAATGACACTGGCTTGAAATCTTTAGCTATTGTAAATGAAGACAACAAGGCTCGCATGTCTGAAATGAAAGAACAGATTAATGCTCTGAACACAAAGATTCTACAACATCAGGACTTTCATATACATGAACATATGTATAGGGGAATAAACCAAAGGATTGACAGACATGTTGACTCTCTTGTTCAACGAAAAAGACAGAAACTTAACAGGGACTTGTTTGATTATAATAATGGGACTGCTTATCGTGTATATAAAAATAACAACAGCTCTTCTGCACCACGGCAGTTCCCGCGCTCTAATAGTGACTCTAACGGCTATCAGCACAACAGCAGAGCAACTGTTTACAATACCGGTTACTTTGGTAACCAACGTCTCTGCCGTGACAGAAATTGTGTAAGAAACCCAATTTCATACGCTGCTGCACGCTCCAAACAACGAGATTCATACCATTTCAATGTTGCTGCAAATCCATCTAACCACGTTTCCAATCACAACAGATTTAATAAAAATTTCACCACAAGATCCACTGGAATTAATCGATCTCAGTTTAATTCTATTAATTCTGTTCAACAGTTTCCCTCTGTTTTACCACAGCAACCCATACGTTCACCCCAACCAGTACTTCAGCAAACCAACAACCAGCCCATTAATCAACCTAGTAACCACCAGCAAGCTCCTAACTCTAACCCCATTACTGTTCAAGATTTTTTATCACCAGAATACAGTGCAGTAGACGACACAGAAATGACTTTCAGAGGGAAAGGAAGGGGAAGAGCCAGAAACATACTTACCAGCAAAAGACCATTGAGACTTCCACCCACAGCATCGAGGATCATCACGAGGAGCCTGTCCAAAACTTAAATTCATAGTCAATCTCTGTTGTTCCCATTGCTTCCACTTCCTCCGATTGTTCTCCAAATGACATTCGAGTTCCAACTTCACTTGATAATCTGGACAGAACTTTACTTCAAATGGATGCTGCAACTTTTAATTTGACAAACAGAAATTTCTCTGATGCACACATTCAATTATTACAAAAAGGGTTTAATTTTATACCTGCGCAAAGAGCACACTTACCTGATCTGATTCTAGATCTTAAACTGTATGCAAGAAAGCTTAATTTGTGTTTTTTACACAGTTCTAATAGTAACCATGACAGCAGCTCAGACTCTGATACACCTGAAACATCTGTATTAGCTTTAGATGAGAATAATTCATTACATTTGAGGTCCTTCAGACCTAAAAGTTTATTTAACCCTACTCTTCATCATTCCATACAAGCTTTCCTCAAGATTTGTGAAAGAGATCTGAGGAAACTGTGTCAATCTAATAACACTGAAAAATGGTTTAACCTTTCCTATGCTGAAAGAAAAGCATTATCAGATTTCTCCACAGACAAAACACTATGCATCATGCGTGCAGATAAAGGAACAGGTTTAGTGTTGATGGAACAAGCCACTTACATACAAAAAATGGAAAACACTTTACATAACGAGTTCTTTTGTCAAGTTGATGTTCAAACAGTTAATAAACACTTCCTGAAAGTTGACAACATTTTAAAAAACTTACATTTAACAAATGCCATTTCCTTTGAAGAATACATGTTCATGTTGGTCCCTTCACCTAATTTAGGTAGATTATTTGGCATCCATAAAATTCATAAAAATACATCAGACCCTCCTTTTAGACATATATCAAACAGGAAAACTAAAACAGAGAAAATTGCAGATTTTCTATATTGTATTCTGAATCTGTTGGTACAACAAACCAAGTATTACCTCAGAGATTCCAGGGCTTTCCTAGATGTTCTTTTTCAGAACAAAGCTGAGTTGTCCAACTGCATTCTCACCACCTTTGATGTTGAAGGGTTATATACTAATATTCCACACAAAGAGGGTCTACAACTTTTTAAGTTATTCCTCACTAAATACACTTCTTTTTCTCCAACTAAAATTAACACTTTGTACACTCTAGTTAAAATAGTCCTAAATAACAATTTCTTCTTTTTCAATGGTCATATATACAAACAGACAAAAGGCATAGCCATGGGTTCGAAACTAGCACCTGCTTTTGCCAATATTGTATTAAGCACTTGGGAGATGGAAAGCTTACACACTTTGTCTAATTTTGATTTGATTCATGTGTATAAACGTTTTATTGATGACATCTTTTTTTCTTGGAAGGGTGACAAAACTTCTTTAGATAACTTCATATCAGATATGAAAATGAGCATTGGTTTTTTGAATCTTATTACTTCAGATTGTGGTAATTCTGTTTCTTTCCTGGATACTACAGTAAGTATTTTGCCTTCTAGAGAAGTATGTTCCACTATTTACAGAAAAAATACTTACAAAAACAATTTACTTGACTTCTCTAGTTCTCATCCATATTTTATGAAAAAGAATGTAATTAAAAGTCAGTTTATAAGAATTTCAAGAATTATTAGCCATGACATTGATTTCCACTCTAATGCTAAATTGTTGAAAATGATGTTTTTAAAAAGAAATTACCCTGAAAGTTTAATTGACACTTTTTACACTGAAATAGCATCAGACAGGTATATTAAACATTTCCCTATTTTATTATATGGATTCAAACCTAAGTCAAATAACCTTGACAGTACTAACAGGTCCCTTAGTTTTCCTCTACCCATCTCCAGAGACATGGTACATATAAGGAATTTTATTTCCAATAACTGGGACTTACTAACTGAATCTCAACACATGATTTCTGCTATTGGCACTTCTCATTCTTTCTCATTTAAAAGAACAAGAACCATCAGAATGGAATTAGAGAATAGAGACTCTCCATTTTTGTTAAACAGTAACACTACTTCCACTGCACCTTTAGGCTTGTATTCCTGCAAGAAATGTGTAGTGTGCCCTTACATTTTGAATGGCAAGAGTTACGCTTTTCCTCACTGTAACTATACTATTACATATCCCAAACATTTTTTCTGTCAACACCACTGCTGTTGTTTATGCAGGTATCTGTGAAACTTGTTCAGCTTTTTACATTGGGAAAACCACTAGAGAACTTTCTGACAGAATTAAAGAGCAATAAGAACACAGAATTTTTATAATGCCTTATTTAAACACAGTAAAGCATGTTCATCTTTTAACAAATTTAACTTTATTATTTTAGAACAAATTGAAAGCTTTTATGGTGATTGGGAATTATATCTAGAATTAAGGGAACTAAAGTGGCAGTTACTTCTTAATTCAGAAGTATTTCCAGGCTTAAATGAAAATGTTAATATTAAGTGTGCATTAAAATGGAATTTGTGAACTTACACCACTTTTACTGTATGTACTGTTTTACTTCTATATGCATATTCATTTTTTATTATGAATATTCATAACATTCCACATTCTCTTTCCAGTTATAAGCATTATTTGAATTTTAACAGAAAGGATTCTGCTCCTGCTGTTGGCCTCTGTATTTATGTTCCAATATTTTCACTGTATTCATTGGCTACTGTAAATGCATGTCATTTCTTATGATTTATACTGTATGCTGTAACCTCAAGGAGTTATTCTGAAGAAGCTCTTTCATCCAATAAGAGTGAAAGCTTAACTAACTGTTCGGTGTCTGCGTGATTTATTTATTTATTTATTTCTCTTTACTTTATTTTGCAGTTGTTATAGTACATTAAGATAGAAGTTTTTATTATATAATTCTTTCTCTTCTAAGAGCTACGGTTATTACTATATTTTATATATATATATATATACATGTATGGGTCTACTTCTGTTTGTCAAAAGCACACTATTTCGACAAACAGGAGGTTGAACCCACTTAAGCGAAAGTGCACTACATTTGAATGCACTTTAGCAAAAGATGATTCACTGAAGCACATTACAGTAGGGATAAGGAAATATATCCATTTCCCCAATGTAGTGCGATCTCAGAGTTAGTATATTTAAGTAGGTGGTGTGAGGGCTGAAGCCCCCCCACATGGGAAGTGCAGGGGGGGGGTTGCCCTCCTGCAAAAGTGTTTATTGTAGGTTTTTTTTCTGATTCGTGAATTGGCTTTTGCGAAAACACACTTTCGATGTAGTGCAGTTTTGTGGAAGTGGTGTTCTGCTTTTCCTTTTTTTGAGATTGTGATATTTTGATAAAGAAAAGTAGACCCATATACATATATATATATATATATATATATATATATATATATATATATATATATATTGCCTTGGATGCCTTGGATTAAAGCAGAAACACTCCAGACCTCTGGCAAAGGATGACAATTGTATATCAGCTCCTATTAATTGACATCAAACTCCCATAAATGTGAGGTTTAAATACATACATATACAGTATACATACAAATATTTCAAGCACGGGCATTAATGCCCTTCTAGCTTCCAATATACCAAAACACATGCTCCCGTAATAAGTGTCCAGGCTGTTCTTAAAAACATCTAAACTAGTACTTGCTTTAATATCATTTTGTAGTCTGTTCCATGCATCAGCTACTCTCAAGGAAACAAATTAGTACACGTCTCATTCTTATAGAATATTCTACATAGGTTGTCTGATGATTCTCTACTACATTTTCATAACCCCAAACATTCCCAAAGGTTGTTGTCTCTAAATGCCCAATATACCTGAATAATCTCCTCTTAGATATCTATAAGAGACACTGTACAAGTTCAGATATTTTAGTCTTTTACAATAACTTAAATTTTCACATCTATAGATTCTCTTGGTATATTACCACTGAAATCTTTCCAATTTACTCATGCTTGTTTTCCTATAGGGTTTCCATACTGTTATTCCATACTCAAGCTTAGGTCTAATGTAACTAACAAACAATGACATCATCATTTTTTGATTTCCTAGACATTATAAATCTTTTTTATGCAAGCTATAGTTCTATAACTATCATTAGCCAGTTATTTGATATGATTAGAAAAACTCACAGCTCGATCTATCCATATACCCAGGTCCTTAAAAGCATCTACAGTTTCAATCACCGGGCACTGTATTAAATATTCACCTTTCAATTTATGTCTCTTAAATCTCATATGCTTAGTTTTTGATGTATTTATTAGCATATTATTCTCCTGTGCCCAAATGTAATCAGTTTACCCATTTTCAGGTTGTCTACATATAGACTGTAGAACAGCTCAGATGAAAAAGTTAGGTCTGAAAGATACAATCTAAACATGTAAGGGCCTAGGACAGAGCCCTATGCGATACCCTGACATAAACCAAGAATTTCACCTGGCCAGTTGCTGTATGGTACTTGCCATTTCCTATTTGTAAGTCATGCAGCTACCCGTCTTATCAAGAGTACATCGATACCTAGTTGTTCTAATTTATCGATCAGTATTTTATGTATGACCCTGTCAAATACTGAAGTTAAAACTATATAAATTATATCACAACACAATTTTTCATTCATAGCTTTTATTATATTGTTATAGAACATCATGTTGCAGGTGGTAATATATCTATTTTCAACATATGCATGCTGATATATGGTTTCAAGTCCCAACCTATCCAGTTCTGACAATAACTTATCCAGTATTACCTTCTCCATTATTTTTCCACAACATGAAAGTAGACTTAAGGGTCTGTATGATTCTGGGTTTGTCCTACTCCCCTTTCCCTTAAAGACAGGTTTAATAAGTGCATGTCTCCAATCTCGAGGAATCTCCCCATATTTATATGACTTAGTGAACAATAGATATAATGGTACTGTAAGTTCTTGCTGAAATGTTCTCAGCCATTGTTACTTATTCCATCTTCTCCCTGTGCTTTATTTGGATCCAGTTTGTGCAGTTCTTTTTCATTATAATCTAATTTGATTCCAGTATCTGAGGTTACCTGGATGTCACTAGGACAACTTACCACCCCTTTTGTGGAGCCAAACTGTTTTGCATAAGATTTTGTAAATATATTTATAATATGCTGTGTCTTAGAATAGTGAATTTTAGAATTTGTACACAGTTTATCAATTTGTATGTCTTTACTTCTTCCACATGTTATATACCTATAAAAATGGTTCATATTATGCTCAATATCTTTATATACATTTTCTTCAAAATTTTCTTGATCTTGTCTCACACTATGCTTAATCTGTTTGTCCAGCTTGTTTATTTCAGTTTCAAAGTTGTAGTTTGACTTCTCTTCCATTTCTTGTATTTTTTTGTCTCTTACCTTAATCAAATATGTTGTTCTTATAGAAATATATCCCCCTGATGTTGTGTGCCTAGATTCTGATGCTAAACATTTTTTGATTTTTTGCAATCAATTTCTCTTTCAAAACTTTCCACATTCCAGTTAGTTTTTTATAGTGACTGTTTTGCTTCCATATAATCTGTAATTAGCCTTAAGAGCACTGGTTTAGATTTCAGTTTGGCAGAATTACCTAGCAACAAATTAACCTTTATAACCCCATGATCACGCACATTAATAATGGTAAGACTTGACTTGAAGTAACAATAATTTCTTTAGGAACACACACAATGTTTAGTGTGCTCCGTCTCCTGGTAGTTTTTTTTTACAATCTGAAGCAGTTGTTGTCCCTGAATGTACACTGTGAATAATTTCCTTACTAAAGTTGTATATAATACAAGCAAAATTAAATACTTTTAACCTAATCTACCAATAGGAAATCCCACAATGAACCTTCCCGCACCAAGCCCCAGCTCAGCCAAGGCTACACAGTCTTCTGGCACAAAGGCACAGGGCAGCCCTTCTTAATGTGAGATGGCTGGTTTAGTGATCAAGTGTATCACTAGCAGGCTAGATTCAGCAAGTCTGAGTCTGGTCTATGTCATCTAGGTATCAGAACAATGCAAATCAATGGCAGCAAAGTTAAAAAAATAATACTTAGATCCTTTTTGTGGGTTTCCCAGGTCAAAAGACCAGATAAACACCTTCTTCTACCAGATGAACAATCCCAGAAGTCCTAAAGCAAAAGCACAGTAAAGCAGTGTCCTGAGTGAAATGCTACTGCAAACAAACTTAAAGTTATAGATACAACAGTGTACTTTAAACAGCTTATAAAAGTGTGATATTCAATAAAAGTACTTTGCTTTGAATAAGTGAGCCAAGAGCCACTGAATTGTGCAGAATTTATAAAGGCACTAAACACAAGTTAAGCTGATTAATAAGCCCTCCAGCCAATAAAACTACATTCAGAAATTTCAAGTGTTTCCTCAAACTAAACAGACCAGATTACCTCTCAGTGCACTTGTTGAAAAATCCATTGACCTCTATCCTCTCAAACACTCCATTTTTCTTCTACATCCATACCTATCTACCTCCAAAAACTGAAAGACATAGTGGTGGCCTTTAAAAACATAACATAGGGTTAGGACTACTTTCTTTTTTTCACAATAGAAGGTCTTTATATACTAGACCCTATACAGTTAGTGGTAGTGAATGTTTGTATAAGCGTAACTCATGTATTTAATAAGTGAGTTCCCATAAGCAGGTCTGACTATATGAGGAACATAGGCAATGTAATATTAAAGCTGAATATGAGGGTCAAAATCATAACTGTATGCTTAAATCATAGCAGCTGAGAGGTATGTCTCCATCATCCACCCAACAGTCTAAAGATCAAATACTGCCTTGTGAAATTGCATTGCTGCTTGCTGTTTTATGGCTTTAATAAGCAAAGAATGCAAATTCAGGTGGGAAAAGAAGACAGTATTAACAGGGCAGGGATCTCATCATTCATTAGTTATTAGTGTTCCTCTATCACTATTGGGAAGGGTAATCACTCCACTCCAGTGTGTTGCTAACAATAAATGTTGAGTTCAAAGGTTCATTATAGGTTTATAGGTTCTTCTTAAGCTTATGACCAAGGATAGTAATAATGTCCTCATTAAGAAAACTTTCCCTACATATTTCCAGTAAAAATGTATGATCACCAATTCATTCACGCAGAATGGTTTAAAAGTTTGTCAGATAAGTACTCTGCTTGATAAGTAAGGGCAGCCTATTTCAGAAATGGGGAATACCTTGACTGTCAGTCATCTAGTGTTGTTGATGTGGTAGTCTAGGTTTAGATCTCTAGAACAGGCATTTGCCTTATTACTGGTTCCCTTTAGGTGAAGGAGTTCAAAGAGTGCTAGGTCATTCATAACAGAGAAGGCTAAAGAGAAATCTTCTCCCAGGAGTCTCTACAACCTTGAGAAGAGGGACAAGGCTTTATTTAGTCCATCAGAACAGCTAAAGGCTACCAAGACCTAAAATATTTTAGTGAGAAAATGTTGGTATCTCAAGCTGGTTTAGGTGCTTGTTCAGATACATGCTGAAGGGTGTATTATGTCCAAGGATGGGCCTAATAAATGATAAAGTGAGACTATAAACTTCTTTGAACATTGACTTTGAGGAGATACCATGAAGGATAAACTGTGCAGGTGGAAAGGTTTTCTAAACACCACAGAAACATGGGGATCAAAGGAGAGTCTGGTGCAAACATACACACGGAAGTTCTTGATGACTTTAAGTAATTTAAGTGGAATGTTATCTGTATGGTAAGTATTAGTGATGCTATATTTACCAAAGAAATTGATGATGAATTTATTGGTGTTGTGGGCAAAACCATTATTAATACACTAATAGCGTGTTTGGTCCAGCCCTTACAAGAGAATTTGAATATCAGAATGACACATGGGATTTGATAACCTCCTCAGTTTGCAAATATCAAGAAATGTGATTAGTCATATTTATTTATGCATTTAGTTTGTTTACCATGGTAGTACACTGATCACAACAGACCATACAGGTACATCCTGTGTGATGAAATTCACAAAGAAATAAAACAGAACAAATTCCCAGACATGGAGTAATCATGGAAGGTAGATAACTGAAACAATATAGGCAACTGAATCAATGTATAATTATTATTAACAAAGCAGAAGAGCAAATGCAAATTATTTTTAGCAGTAAACATGAGAGGGAAGCAACAGATAAGAAAAGAGGGTCAAAGTAGAAGTGATGTAGGGGAGGAGGAAGTTAGGTGATATGTCCAGGGGAAAAGCATACGCAATCACATTTTTGACAGAGGTGTCTTCTGAGAGGAAAGAGGGGAGTTATTTTAGGTGTGTGTGTATGTGTGTGTGGGAGGGAGGGTGTCAGTGTGGGGTTGAGTGCAAGAATGGAGAAGGAATGTTTGGTACGGTGCAGTTTGATTTGGGGTGTCTGGAGTGAGGGAGTTAGTGGACAGAGGTTGTGGATGTTGTAGGGGTGGTTTTATTATGCAGTTTGGCTACAAAAGTTGGAAAGGCACCTGGATGAAGTAATTTGAAAACTGAGACACCCCAGAAGTAGCTGAACTAATAGACTGGTAGCCATTTGGCCTTGGAGAGGGTGGGGCAGGGTTCCTGGGGAGGTTGGAAATTAATTGGCTGATTTTGTTTTCAATAGACTGTAGACTGGGTGGCTGTGACTATGATGGGGAGCCCATATTCAAGTTGAGCAAGGAGGACTCATTTGCCTATTGCAGCTCTAGCTTGTTTGAAGGAAAATATATTTTCCAGAATAAAAGAGAACTGAACTCTTTCCTTTGTGGCTTTGGAAGTTACCTGGCTGGTCTAGATATAAACCTAAGTATTTAGAGAACATGGTTGCTTCTATTGGGGAGCCAATGAGATCTATGATGTTGAGATTTTTAGGAATTTCTTTTTGCTTTTGTGAGGTTCCAAATATCATATTTTTGTTTTGGAGAGGATTAGAAGCAGCTTATAGTTGTTTAGCTATGAATTCAGGTGGTGGAGGTCAGACAAAAGCTTGGTTTGAATAGCTGAATGTGATGGACTGTATTGAAGGATAACCATATTATCCACATAAAGAGTGATAGGAAAGTTAGGGAGGCAGAGGCTAGTTTGTTAATAATGTAGCAAATAAAAAAGAACTGAGTCAATGTGATGTAAAAACCACTGCAAACTTAAATAAAAACTGAATCCTTTAATAAGTGAGCCCTTTTGCAGTGTATTACACTGCTTCAGCAGACATAATTGATGAACTAACATCACAAGCTTAAATAGCAGGAGTGAAAAAAATGCATCTACTCATTAATCACAATTAATTATTAAATCACTAAATATGCTTAATTACTGTGCTGGAAACATTTAAAGGTACAATATGCCATATCTAAAAAGCAACATCAAAGATCTGTTACATTTTAAAACTCATATAAAAATTACAAAGTCAAACACTACTTAACAAATCATAAAACCAAACCTACATCACCTAAAAATGGTCTAGATTTCAAAAAAGGTTTAAGAGAAATCGTCTCATTTAAATGCTTACCTCTATCAGCCTGAAGTCTCAGCATCCACTTTAACTCCTATGCTTCAGTTTCATTCACTATATCTCCACCCCTGTTGTTGAGATACACTTTATGTATCACCATAAACTTAAAATTGTGTGTAGGTCCATACCTGACCACATGCTTGGCCAAATAATTAACATCAGATTCAGTGGTGAACAGCAGCAGTTGTATCAAGAATTTTCTGGGGAGTTGGTTGCTAAGAAATTATGTGGCCTTATTGACTCAGTTGTTTTGTGTGAAAAATGTCTCATTCATGCTTAAACCAAGAAGTTAGAAAAAGACAGGAATCATTTTGCTCAGGGCCATGTATTTGTATGGCTGAGGTTCAATGACTCTTTTACCACCGTTAATGTTAAACGGCTTCAAAAAGCAACAAGTAGTTTTAAAGTGCATAAAGCACTTTTCGTTTAATAAAAATCAAACTTCTTCAGATGCAGACATTCAAGGTACAAGTTTCAGTTAAATAAAATACCAGGAAGTGCTTGAGCCTGTCAGCTCACATGCTGTGATGACATCAGCAACAATAGTTAGCCCTTCCTGTTCTACACACTATGAAAAACTACTGTTTAAAACTAAAACAATGCTGACATCCATAGACAAGGATGATTGAAACTATGGCACAAATAAATATATCAAATAATAAGGTTACCTATAGGGAATTACTATAAAATTTATTTTAAATAGTTCTACTATACTAAAAAATAATAATATAATAATAATATATATATATGTATATATATATATATATATATATATATATATATATATATATGTATATAGGTCCCCTTGACCTCATCGACACGCCGAAACACTGTCGCTAAGAAGACCGACTCGAGAAGACCGACGAGACAGATGATCGACAAGGTGAAATCCCGACAGCCGAAACACCGACATGGGCAACGTGTGAGCGTGAGTAGGTAAGTGTTGCGATAGTGAGGGATTTAGCGTTAGGGAGCGGACAGGTAAGTGTGTGATAGTGAGGGATTTAGCATTAGGGAGTGGACAGGTAAGTGTGAGATAGTGTGGGATTTAGGGTTAGGGTGCGGGAATGTGAGTGTGAGGTAGTGTCGGACTTCGGGTGCGGGTAAGGTAAGTGTGCGATAGTGACGGACTTTTGGTGTAGTGGCGGGTTAAGTGAGTTAGGGTGCGGGTAGGGTAAGTGTGCGATAGTGACGGAATGTAGGTTTAGTGGCGGGTTAAGTAAGTTAGGGTTAGGGTGCAGGTAGGGTAAGTGTGCGGTAGTATCAGACCTTAGGGTTAGGATTAGTGTTAGTGCATGTATAGTTGTGTGTAATGTGTAGTTTACGTTTTGTGTGTCGGTGTTTTGGGTGTTGGTGTTATGGTGTTGGTGTTATGGTGTTCAGTTTTGTGAGTTGTCAGTTTTGTGCGTTTTTGGTGTTTTGGTGTCGTTGTTTTGAGTGATGGGTTTGTGGCGTGTCGGTGTTGTGATAGGGATCCATATATATTTATATATATATATATATATATATATATATATGTGTACATTAAATATTTAATGTATAAAAAACTGAATCACATCATATCACTTATGGATACTTATAATAATATAAGCAATACACTGCTGAAATTCTATACTACAAACTTTTTTTACTACAACATTTCATACCACTTCATAGCTAATCGCCTAGCCCAGAAAAATAACTCAAATGGCAGTTTGAGAAATAAATTTAGGCACCATTGACAGTGACTAAAATTACCATGCAAGAAATTAACTTGATGTTAGGTACATCATTTTAACTAACTATGATGACCATATTACTAAATATATAGCATTCATACTATGCTATGCCATTCACTTAATTTCACAGTATGGCATTCATTATATAAAAAAAATACACAATCTAACTATGACCTTAAGGAAAATTAAGGCTGAATATCCTGGTATCAAGTTTACTAATGTAAGTTACTACTAGAGATGAATATTATTCATGATATTAATATAAAAATTATTTTTTCTGTTACATAGCTAGAAGGGAGAGTCTGTCATCTAGTTAAACGTTTCAATTTAAGTAGACATCTAATCGAGCACATGTCTTTAATACCTGGGTAATAGTATGCATTGAGGTGAATTTGCCAGTAAAGTTCAAGTTCTTCAAGTCTTAGGGAGATGGAACCACCCCTAAAGTCGTATTTGACATGGTCAATAATCTTGAACTTAAATTTATGCTTTGGAAATATTCCAATATGTTTAGCCAATGCATTCTCTGTTTTCTTTTTATTGATAGCATACTGGTGTTTGTACACTCGCTCCTGGACCTTACATTCAGTCTTGCCTATATAAAATACTGGGCAAGACTGGCACTTTGCTAAATATACTACCAATTTGGTATTACAATTGTATCTGTCTTTTAATCTGAAGACATGGTCGTTCACCTCAAATGTGTTTCCTACCTCAATGAATTTATAAAAGTTGCAGGATTCACACTTAAACATCCCAGGAAACTTCACCAATTGTGGTCTACTAGATTCTAAGAGGTTCTTGATATTGCACCCTCTCCTATATGTAATTTTGGGTGAAGTACCTAATCTACTGAGTAAGGTTGGATCGCGTCTAAGCCATTCCCAGTTTTTTCGAACCAAGTCGGTACATTATGTCTATCCACATTATAGGTGGCAACTAGGCTCAAGGTGAAATCATCTTCTGTAACTGAACTATCCACATTAAAGTCTAACCCACACTTTTCTTTAGATATTGATGCTGTTACCCCTCCTGAACTCCAAATCGGGATGTAAAAGCCTGACCTTCTCTTACTCTGAACCTCCTCTGTAAGTGAATCTATTAGATCACTGGGGTAGTCTTGAGCTAAAAACATGTTCCTTAGTTCACATTCCAACTCAAAGTCTCTATCCAAAGTGGTCATTCTAGCTGCCCTTACCAGTTGGCCCTTAACGACTGAACGTGTTTGATGGTAAGGGTGGCAGCTGGAATAATGGAGAAATGAATTGGAATAGGTAATTTTCCTGAAAAGTCTAGATAAATATTGGTTTCTCCCCTATCTTTTCCAAGATTAATATCTAAGCATGCTATTTCATCACTATCAAAAGTTTGAGTGAATTTCAGGAAGGATGTGGTATTATTAAAGTAATCCACTAATCTATTAGCTTCTACAAAATCCCCTTTCAGCATAATAAAAATGCCATCCAAGAACTGAGTATAAAGCAAAATCAGGTTCTTTCATTCCTCCATATTGAATACAAAATTTGTTTACCAGAATGCCATTACTAGGTATGCCAAACTGGCTCCACAAGGGGAACCCATGGCAACCCCAATTTTCTGCAAGTAGAAGTCATTCTCAAAAACAAAATAGTTATTTGATAGAATAATGTCCAACAACTCTGATACAAGTGACATTTCTGAATCAGGAGCTCCTTTCTTCCTTAACATCTCCATAATCCATTTGATTCCTTCCAACTATGGGATAGATATATAGAGGTGTTTTACATCTATCATGAGAAAAGTATAGTTCTCGCTGTATTCAAGGTCATTGATTTTCTTTAAAAATGACCATGAGTCTTTACAGACTTGACTCTCACTTGTCAGGTATCTTTTCAGAATAGTATCCACTACTTTCACGCATGGATAAGTGACTGAATCTTGACTATCCACTTAAGGTCTCATTGGTGGGTTGGGTAGATCCTTATGGTTCTTGGGTATCCCGAATAGTCTCGGGATTTTAGGGTAAGACATGGTCATGTAGTTGAAGACATTGGCTTCAATTCTAGCTGTTATAAATAAATAGTTCAAATACATATTTATCCATTGATATGCCATGTTTATTTCATTAAGGAAGGCTACTTGGTAAACCTCCCCTGCTAAAATGTCCCTCATTCGTTTCGCATATTCGTGATGGTCCATGATAGTCATGCCACCACCTTTATCCGGTTTGGAAACCCGTACTTTAAGTGATCTTAAATAGTTCATTTCATCCCACTCATATTTGCTGACATTCATCTTGACAGTAGCATTCTTAGAAAATTTCTCTAAGTGCCTTAGATCGAGCTCACATGCATGTTCGAATATCTGCAGGCTGGGATGTAGTGATGGGTTGAAAATACTTGGTACATATAAGGCATTCCTGACATCTGTACTGTTATTGTCATTGTTACCAAATAGAATATTCAGATTTAGTTTCCTGGTATAATTTTTGATGTCAAGGATTGCTCTGGCTACATTAATATGCTGTGAGGGAACAAAAGTGTACCCCCTAGCTAATAATTCAACTAATTTGGGACTAATGTGGTGGGTTCAAATTGTTGTATCATGGTGTGGATGGGAGGAGAAATGGTGTGGGGGTTATCCTGAAAAGAGTAGCTACTAAGTTTTTGATGTGAAAGATGTCAGATAGAGTGATGATGATGAATGTTTATGAAGCTGGAAATTGATGAATGATGAATGTTGTTAGTGCATATATGCTGTAAGTTGTGTGTGTGCGATGAATGAGAAAAAAATAAAGGTGGGTTGGATGATGGATTGGATGGTGATTGTACAGAGGTGAGAGTGGAGGGTGATTTGGAGCAGATTTCAATGGGGATGTTGGGGGAAGAGGGGAACAGGAGGGGGTGGGGGGTGATAGGAAGGTAAGAGCAAGAGCATGAGGTCAGATATGGTAGGAGATTTTCGAAAAGGATGGATGTGGGGATGTGTGAATACATATTTTACAAGAGAGGAGAGGGACAAGAGGAAGGGGTGCAGGTTCTGGGAAGATGCAGACAGGTAGATTATAGGAAGGGCCAGTATTTGGTCTGAAGGAAAGAGGAGAGTGGAGTGTGGTGGTGGTGGTAGTTAGGGTAGTTAGGCAGGTGTGGTTGGTGGTTTGTAGGATGGGACAAAGAGGAAGGAGGAAGAGGAAGTGAAGAAGTGAAGGAGGGAAAAGGGGTGGAAATGAAAAAAGAAAAATGTGAGGTGGAGGAGGGGGAAGAGTTAAGTGAAGGCACTGGGTGGCAGTGCAGAGAGTGCAAGGGGTGGAGAGGTGTACAGTAGAGCTAGTAAAGAGATAAGCTAGAAGATGGCTAGGTGTGACATCTGGAAAGTGGAAGGGAGAGAGTCTGGAGAGAGACCTGGTGAGGACAAGGATGGAGAGGTTGGAGAAGAAAAAGAAGAAGAGGAGAGAAGAGAGAGAATGAGGTGAGGCAGAAAGAAAGTAGGCAATGCATGGGAGAGAGAAAGAAGACAAGAGAGAAAGAGATAGATGTGCATAATGGCAGGCTGAGGTTGTATAGGGAAGTAAGACCTGCTAGACAGAGGAAAGAAGTGGAACCGGACACTAAGGAGGATGTGAAAGAGGAAAGGGCATGCAGCAGGAAGAGGAAAATAATAGGAGTGAAATGAGAAGAGGTGGAATGAGAGAAGAGTGTGTACTTTTGAGGGAGTGATATGAAGAGAGATGAGATGAGAGAGAAGATGAAGGAAGGTTTGTGGATGAGGATGAATGAAGGTGGTGGGGATAGAAGGAGATAAGGATAGCTATGAAAATGGGATAGCTAAAAGGAGGATGAAAAAGTGGAAGATGAAAAAGTATGAAAAGGTGGGGGGGTGAAAGAAATGTGATTGGTTTATTTTACTAGAGCATTAGGAAGTTTGTCTAAGAGAAAAGGGAGTGGAGTTTTAAAGGAGATTGAAAAGTGAGAAATTGTGGAAAGAAGGATCCGGAGGAATGGGGGGAGAAGTGTTTGGTGTACATGATTTTTAGAGTGTCAGGTGATGTGCAGAGCAATAGGTACTACAGAGGGATTATTAGAATAGGAAGGAGTGGTTAGTTAGTGAGGGGTGATGTTTGAGAGTGATAAGAGAGTGGAGGTGATGATGGAAAAGTACAGTATGGTTGATGGAAAAACAGAGAGAGGTCAGAGGTTGATAAAGTACAGAGAAAGTGAGGATGAGAAAACATGTGGGAGAAAGGGGGGAAGGTTGTGAGGAGAGTATTTGTGGATCAGGAGAGGGTGAGATGTAGTGAGTCAGTGGTGAGGTGAGTTGAGAGAGGGAGTGTCTCAGGAGGTATGTGTGAGGTTAGGTGAGTGATCGAGGAGGAATCTAAGGTGAGAGTGAAGGTGGTGAGGTCCTCAGGTTCACAGAATTGACCAGCTATGGTGTGATGGACATGGGATTAGTGAACCAGCTCATCAGGCTGAAGCCCAGACAGGTTACAGGAGGACAGTGAGAGAGTGGTGATGGACATTGAGATGGAGGAAGGTGGAGTAGATGCTACAGAGAGAAGGATAAGGTAGGAGGATGTAGGGAAGAGGAATGGTGAGGTATGGGAGTAGGAGAGATATGAAGGTGAATGAGATGGAGGAGGGAGGAATGGTGTGAGGATATAAGAGTAGATGGTTGAGTGGATGAAGAAGAGTGATGGAGAGATCAGGTGTTCAGAGAAATGAGGAAGAAGAGAAGAAGTGAGGAAGTGAGAGGTACAGGAAGGATGGGGAAGAGAGAGAGTGAAGAGATGAGTGTACAGGAGGAGAGTGAGTGTAGGAGTGAAAGACAGAGTGATTTGTGACAAGAGTGTAGAGAGTGGAGTAAAAAGGAAGTAGTCAGAGGAGTTATTGGAGACTTGATGGAGTCAGGTTGAAGAGGTTAGCTTTGGAGATGTTAAGATTGGCAGGGGAGAGGAGAGAGGAGGTTGATTATGATTGGGTGACTAGGTGCAGTGGATTGATGAAGATTTAGGTTTGGAACAAGTATTATGGAGGTTATTACATTTTTTTGGACATGTGCTGAGGGAGGATGTGGAGTATATTGGATGAAAAGGAGCCAGGTGATAAGGGGAGGTGAGGGGCAAAAGGCAAGAAGGAGGAATGGGATGAAAATGGTGAGAAGAGCGGAAAACTAAGCAGGCGGTTGGTGTGACAGAGTGAAGAAATGGGTGAAAGAGGACAGTTGATGCAGGAGTTGATCCACAATTTGACTTCCAAATAGTTGAAAATTTAAAAGTCTCCTGTATTGTTTTTAATGTATTCGGATTCTCTTTAGGCTCGGGGTACACTTGCTGAAAGTTTTTGATATGTTTCAAATATGTGAAACAAATGAGGGACATTTTAGCAGGGGAGGCTTACCAAGTAGCCTCCTTTAATGAAATAAACATGGCATACCAACAGATAAT
Source organism: Protopterus annectens (assembly GCF_019279795.1). Lineage (NCBI taxonomy): Eukaryota > Metazoa > Chordata > Ceratodontiformes > Protopteridae > Protopterus > Protopterus annectens. The sequence continues at coordinate 1,772,316,617 of NC_056744.1, read as the reverse complement.
TATGTATTTGAACTATTTATTCATAACAGCTAGAATTGAAGCCAATGTCTTCAACTACATGATCATGCCTTACCCTAAAATCCCGCGACTATTCACGATACCCAAGATGTATAAGGATCTACCCAACCCACCAATGAGACCTTTAGTGGATGGTCGAGATTCAGTCACTTATCCATGCATGAAAGTAGTAGATGCTATTCTGAAAAGACACCTGACAAGTCAGAGTCAAGTCTGTAAAGACTTGTGGTCAATTTTAAAGAAAATCAATGACCTTGAATGCAGCGAGAACTATAATTTTCTCACGATAGATGTAAAAGGCCTCTATATATCTATCCCACAATTGGAAGGAATCAAATGGATTATGGAGATGTTAAGGAAGAAAGGAGCCCCTGATTCAGAAATTTCACTTGAATCAGAGTTGCTGGACATTATTCTATCAAATAACTATTTTGTTCTTGAGAATGACTTCTACTTGCAGAAAATTGGGATTGCCATGGGTTCCCCTTGTGGAGTCAGTTTGGCAAACCTAGTAATGGCATTCTGGGAAACAAATTTTGTATTCAATATGGAGGAATGCAAGAACCTGATTTTGTTTTATACTCAGTTCTTGGATGACATTTTTACTATGCTGAAAGGGGATTTTGTAGAAGCTAATAGATTAGTGGATTACTTTAATAATACCACATCCTTCCTGAAATTCACTCACACTTTTGATAGTGATGAAATAGCATACTTAGATAGTAATCTTAGAAAAGATAGGGGCAGAAAGTGATATTTGTCTAGAATTTTCAGGAAAATTACCTATTCCAATTAATTTCTCCATTATTCCAGCTGCCACCCTTACCATTAAAAACGTTTGGTCGTTAAGTGCCAACTGGTAAGGGCAGCTAGAATTACCACTTTGGATAGAGACTTTGAGTTGGAATGTGAACTATTAAGGAACATGTTTTTAGCTCGAAACTACCCCAGTGATCTAATAGAATCACTTACAGAGGAGGTTCAGAGTAAGAGAAGGTCAGGCTTTTATACCCAGACTTGGAATTCAGGAAGGGTACCAGCATCAATATCTAAAGCAAAGTCTGGGTTAGACTTTAATGTGGCTAGTCCAGTTACAGAAGATGATTTCACCTTGAGCCTTCTTGCCACCTATAATATGGATAGACATCTTGTACAGAACTTGTTTAGAAAAAACTGGGAATGGCTTAGACGCAATCCAACCTTACTCAGTAGATTAGGTACTTCACCCAAAATTACATATAGGAGAGGGTGCGATATCAAGAACCTCTTGGAATCTAGTAGACCACAATTGGTGAAGTTTCCCGGGATGTTTAAGTGTGAATCCTGCAACTTTTGTAAATTCATTGAGGTAGAAAACACATTTGAGGTGAATGACCATGTCTTTAGATTAAAAAACAGATACAATTGTAATACCAAATTGGTAGTATATTTAGCAAAGTGCCAGTCTTGCCCAGTATTTTATATAGGCAAGACTGAGTGTAAAATCCAGGAGTGAGTGTACGAACACCAGTATGCTACCAATAAAAAGAAAACAGAGAATGCATTGGCTAAACATATTGGAGTATTTCCAAACCATAAATTTAAGTTCAAGATTATTGACCAAGTCAAATACATTAGGGGTGGTCCCATCTCCCTAAGACTTGAAGAACTTGAACTTTACTGGCAAATTCACCTCAATGCACAGTATCACCCAGGTATTAATGACATGTGCTCGATTAGATGTCTATTTAAATTGAAAAGTTTAACTAGATGACAGAATCTCCCTTCTAGCTATGTAAAAGAAAAAATAATTTTTATATTAATATAATGAATAATATTCATCTCTAGTAGCAACTTACATTAATAAACTTGATACCAGGATATTCAGCTTTAATTTTCCTTAAGGTCATAGTTAGATTGTGTATTTTTATATAATGAATGCCATACTGTGGAATTAAGTGAATGGCATAGCATAGTATGAATGTTATACATTTAGTAATATGGTCATCATAGTTAGTTAAAATTATGTACCTAACATCAAGTCAATTCTTGCATGGTAATTTTAGTCATTGTCAATGGTGCCTAAATTTATTTCTCAAACTGCCAGCTGAGTTATTTTTCTGGGCTAGGTGATTAGCTATGAAGTTGTATGAAATGTAGTAAAAAAGTTTGTAGTATAGAATTTCAGCAGTGTATTGCTTATATTATTATAAGTATTCATTAGTGATATGATGTGATTCAGTTTTTTATAGATGAAATATTTAATGTACATATATATTATTATATTATTATTTTTTTAGTACAGTAGAATTATTTAAAATAAATTTTATAGTTATTCCCTATAGGTAACATTATTTGATATATTTATTTGTTCCATAGCTTCAATCGTCCTTCTTTATGGATGTCAGCATTGTTTTAGTTTTAAACAATATTTTTTCATAGTGTGTAGAACAGGAAGGGTTAACAATTAGTGCTGATGTCATCACAGTATGTGAGTTGACAGGCTCAAGCACTTCTTGGTATTTTATTTAACTGAAACTTGTACCTTGAATGTTTGCATCTGAAGAAGTTTGATTTTATTAAATGAAAAGCGCTTTATGCACTTTAAAACTACTGGTTGCTTTTTAAAGCCATTTTTTTCTATTTTACTAGATTATTTTGTGTCTTTTCATCACCGTTAATGTTAATGCAGTTAAAACTGCAGTCACGACTGTTAACTTGTCTATAGAATTGCAGAGTAATGTGAGCGATCCAGCTGGAACCTCTTATTCTAATAGCTCCTTAAAAACAACTACCATACAGCAGCCATCTGATGTGGAATTAGGAGACAGAAGGAAGACTAATAGTATACAGTTATCAGAGGGGGTTGTTTCATCTGTGGCTGCACCACATGCTGCTGCAACTCGATCGGAAACTGCTGTGGTCAATCCATCCGCACATGGCCACAATGAAGTGGCTGCCGACAATATGCAGGTTTTTGCTTATTTCCAATAGCCTTGCAGGGAGCCAGCAAGCAGGGGAATCAGGTCATGAGGAACCATTCACAGAGCATAGGGCAACAGAAACAGAAATTACAGCAAGACGAGGGGCATCCATGCACCCTGAAGAAAATATGGCAACAGTTGGACAAGGTTTAGTTTGGAACATTTCATCCAAAGGCTTAACCCCTGGTGAGCTATCTCTGCTAGGCAAAGGGTTATCTTTTATCCTGACACAGTGTTTTAACTCTCCTGACTCTTTTATTGATTTATGGGTATTTGCTAGGTCTATTATGTTGTGACATACATTTAAAGGTGATGACACCATGCATTGTAATATCTTTAAAAAAACTAGCAAGTTACAGTTTGTTAATCATCCTACTGTTGAAGCATTTTGCAAAATGTGTGAGCAGGATTTTTATAATGTTATTAATGGTACTAAAAATACAAACTTGAATGAAAGTGAGAGAGAAGCATTAGGATGTCTGCAAATGGATGATACCCTTATTATTAAGCCTGTAAATAAGGGAGTTGTTGTGATGGACCAGACCTTTTATGTTGATTCCATAGTCAAAATGTTGAGTGACAGTAAAGCATACAAGTTGATGGATATGAGTATAGTTAATAAGATTATTTTGAGAGTCAGTGATTATTTATATATGTTTTTGTGTAACAGTATTATGTTATGATTGCATAAATATTTTGTAACAGAGAAACCGTTGATCCCAAAGTTGCATGGACTTTCCAAGGTGCATAAGCATTCTACTTTACCTCCATTTCGATGATTGTTTTGTGACGTGGGTGATGCCCAGAGGCATTATCTATATATATAGATAAGAGTCTGATACCATTTCTTTGTAATAATAAGCATATATTGAGAAACTCAAAGCAGTTTTTGCATGATTTGTTTACATTTATTGAACAAGAAGAGAGGTCTATGGATAGTTGGCTGTTAGTTACCAAGGATGTATGCTACCAAGGATGTATTACTGTCATACCCAATACAGTGTGCACTGAGATGGTGTGAGAATATATATTAGAACATAGATCACAGATGAACATGAATGATGATTTGATTTGTTCTTTATTAGAGCTAGTGCTGGAAAATAATGTATTTATGTTTGATCAGCGGATATATTTGCAGTTAGTAGAAGTCACCATGGGCACTTTCATGACAAATAGTTACGCAAATATTGTTATGACCCAGTGGGAGAACTGCACCATCTTGAATTCGGAGATAGGAAGGCACTTTGCTTTCTCTAGGAGGTTCATAGATGACCTCTTTTTGTTATGTGATTGCAGCAGAACTGATCTAGAGGCATTCATAGGATATATTAACAGTACTACTTCCTTTCTAAAGTTTGAAATAAAAGCAGTGGTGAATGAAATGTATTTCTTGGATATTAAGGTATTTAGGAAACCAAATAGTTTATTTAGCACCACACTTCATCGTAAGGGGTGTACAAGAAATAACTTACTGCATAGAAGAAGTATGCACCTACGGCATGTTTTTAAGAATGTCGTTAAATGGCAGGGCATGTATATGTCCAGGATGAATCTAGAACATTCCCTGTTTGAGGCAGATTTGACTAATTTGAAGGATAGGTTCCTTGAGAGAGAGGTTATAACAATGGTGAACTTGATAGCATTTTTAGTGATATCAATAGGCTATGTACCACCATGGCCAAACCTTACTTTGCTGAGATTAGTGAGAGTAATATTAGAAATGTCACTGGGCAAGAGACTGTATGCATGCTGCTGTATTATAGCAGCCATGCCAACTGTTTCACAGATATAGTTAGAAAATATTGGCCCATACTTACCAGCAATTCTGACATCAGAATGTAGTGGGAGATCAACCAGGATTTTTGTTTAGGAATAAAAGTTCATTGAGGGACATGCTGTGCTATCAAGATGATAAGAGGACTGATGTAGGAAATTTGCTTACTGGGACATTACCCTGTGATAAGTGTAGATTTTGCAGTTATATTGATTCAACATGTAGTTTCACACATCCTGATAATGGCAAAGTGTTTACTTTCAGGGTTGAGGCCAATTGCAACACCACTGATTTAGTATACCTTGCTGTGTGCCAGGTGTGCCAGAGTTTTTATGTAGGCAAAACTAACCGGCATCTTAGAGATTGCATCCAGGAGCATATATATGATATCACCACTGAATCTGATGTTAATGCATATGTCTAAATATGTGGTCAGGTTTGGACCTGCACACAATTTTAAGTTTATGGTGATACATAAAATGTATCTTAACAACAGGGGTGGAGATACAGTGAATGAAACTGAAGCACAGGAGGTAAAGTGGATGCTCAGACTTCAGGCTGATAGGGGTAAGGGTTTAAATGAGAAGATTTCTCTTAGGCCCTTTTTGAAATCTAGACAACTTTATAGGTGATGTAGGTTTGGTTTTATGATTTGTTAAGTAGTGTTTGACTTTGTAATTTGTATATAAGTTTTAAAATGTAACACGGATATTTGATGTTGCTTTTTAGATATGGTATATTGTACCTTTAAACATTTCTAGCATAGTAATTAAGCATATTTAGTGATGTAATAATTAATTGTGATTAATGAGTAGATGCATTTTTTAGTCCCTGTTATTTAAGCTTGTGATGTTAGTTTGTCAATTATATCTTATGAAGCAGTATAATACACTGCAAAAGCACTCACTTATTAAAGGATTATGTTTTTATTTAAGTTTGCAGTGGTTTTTGCATCACATTGACTCACTTCTTTTTTATGTGCTACTTGCGTGTGCTACTTGCGATTTGTTTTAACTTGGGCTGAGTCATTTATCATCTGTGTGGCAGTTCTTTTTTATTAGTTTGTTAATAATGACTTACAACAACAGTGGGTGAGTATGGTTTCCAGGGGAACTCCCCTGGTTAAGGGTGCTGGAGGTGATAGGGATGAGCCTACTTTCACTCTAAAACACCTATTTGTTAAGAAATTTTGGAACAAAACGACAATGTTGGGGCTATCCTCAATTTTTTTTGAGGAAGTGAATGAGCAGAAGTTGATCAATAAGATCAAAACCCTTGGTAAGGTCAACAAAGAGAGCCCCTGAAGCATTTCCTTTATCCATGTTTAGAGGGATCTAATCTATGCATGACCTTAATAGAGTCACTGTGCTCTGGCCGGCCCAGAATCCATGCTGTTTAAGTGTGAGGAGGTGGTACTGTTGGATGTAAGTGGGCAGTTGGATGTAGATTAGTTTTTCAAGTATTTCCCAAATATAGGAAGGATGGCAATATTGTTATCAGCTTTTATGAAATATAAACCAAAGAGGAAGGGGCCCAGGACAGATTCCTGTGGAATATTACTAGTTATGCTTTTTGTGTCTAGACCAAACATCTAAAACCTCAGTAGCATGGCTGCTGTCAGACAGCCAGTCACCCATCTAAGGGAACATTCAAAGGTTAATGCTGAATTAGGAGAGTTTGTTAATACTATCATTATGGCAAGATAATGTCAAAGGCATTAGAAGGTCCAGATAAACAGTATGGACTGTGTACCACTTTATGTATAGTCTCAGTAACCCTTTCAATGAACTCAACCAGGCTCAGCAGGCGCAAGGCATTTTGTGTATCTAGAGATATAAGGTCATCTATGCCATTGTGTATTAGTTCAGTTAGATCATGTTCCACAGCCTTACAAATAATACTGGTGACACCAACAGGTCTGTAATTCCTGTGGTCATTAGGGGACCAGCTTTGTGAAAGTGCACCACAACTAGCATTCTTTACACATTACCAGTAAAGGGACTCATGTTGAAGGATGTATGTAGACATTTTGTTAGGTGGGATTTTATACCTTTCAGTAGCCATCCAGGGATACCATCAGAACCCACAGGAGCTGCAGCTGTACTTTTAATTTTGGGAAGTGCCAAAAAGACTTGGTCCGAACTGGTCTCAGGAGGGGTGGTGTAAAGGGGATGAAGGACACAGAGGGTAGGGTGAATGGAGAAAATATGAAAGGGAATTTGTTTGCAAAGGGCTATTCAAGATGTTATTCTGGTCAGAGAAAGTGGTAACAATAGTGATAAGTTCAGTAAAAAACTGATTATTCATTCTAAACTTCCAGATATAGCTTAAAAAGGACTTAAGGTTGTCCTTTGAATTAGTTAAAACATAAGTTCATAGATGGCCTTACATTTACGAATGGTTAAGTATGAGAGACTTGAAATCCCTTTTATAATGATGAAGTGGACATATTTTAGTGATGTCCGGGAGCTTTTCCTTTAAAGTTTGCTGATGTGGTAGTTCCACCAGGTGGGTTGAGTTTTAAACTTTTCATATCGGTTATGCTGGATTGTTGCAGACGCCTCAGTACATCTATGCAGGAGGGAGTAAACTTCAGAGCAGAAGGCGACAACCTCAGTTAAAGGTTTGCAGGGAGCTGTACTATTTGTGATTAGCAATAAAATCAATAAATCATAAATAATTAATTTTGGCATAATCCCTGAATGCAGAGGAGGTATTAGGGGCCATAAAGGGCATCTTTCACAGGGAATTTTGCAGTGAGATATAAGATTTGACTAGGGAAGGGGTAACAAGTGGGGTAGTGCAATGGGGTGAAACATTTGTGAGGACAAGATGAAGAATAACACCTCTGGTGGGTAGGAGTACAATTAGGCCAAGGGTGTCCACATTTAGAAAGTCCAGACATCTCCTGGCTTACATTATGCTGGTAGTATATTTTGCTAGTTTATGAGTGGATAGCTGTTGTCATCCATAAGAATGGTGTTTCTTTCAACTGTTAACTTTTCTAACTGGTTAAAATATTATGCATGTTCTAACAGAATTAAAGATTAGGACTGATAATTGGCAATAACGTTTTAATTCATTTTATTGAGTGTAACTAGAATTTCAGTACCTGATTTGTATCATGTGAAATATGGTAAGACAGAATGGGGTTACAAATAAATATAGATACTCCCACACAGTTGCTAGTTACAATGGATGCAGGGAAGCAATGGCTCCCTGCAATGCAGAGGGTGCTACCACTACAATGTAACAAGGTTTCTGTAGTTGCACAAATGTTGATGTCTTCAAGATCAATGAAGGCCTCAAGTTCAGAGAATATGTTTCAGACAGTCTTACTGGCATCTCTGCCTTATAAAGTACAATGCAAAATATCACAGTCCTACTCAGGACTTGGACTGCAGCCCAGTTTGTCATTGCTGAAAATGTTTTCCTTCCTAAATTGAAATACAGTCTTCAGCTATTTCCTCTCAGCTCAGAGTATAACACCCAAAGATTACAAACAGCAGAAAATAAAATCTTTAGATTCGGTATTCTTTTAGATTCTCACACACACCACTCTAATCTACTAAATAGATTAAACTGGTTACTAATCACAGATCTACATTCTTATTAGGTACGATCCTCTTCAAAATTTCAAATGAAGGCTACTGCTCACAATTGAGAACAAAACCCTCACTATAAGAGAACAAACATACAACTTAAGAAATTTCAAAGAAAACATCCAAATCAGATCCCAATTTAAAACTGTTATTGTAGAAAGAGTCTTTTTCAGACTAGGCCCTGCCTTTTGGAATAAACTGTGACCTGAAGTAAAATCTGTGGATAGTATCTGAGGACTCATGCTATCTCTATTTGAGCATCTTCACAATGCGGCAGAATTCAAGTGATGAGGGACAATGGTTAAGTGACATTCCAAATGTTTTGATCTTCATCTCTGGATTTAACCTTCCTTAACCACCCTCACTCTGGTATCTTCTGCTAATATGCTGCTAGCTGTAAAGATGTAAGTAGTTATTAGTCCTGAACGATGTTTAAAGACACATTGCTACTAAGTTTTAGATACACATTCAGGAGTATGTTGCAGCTGCTATTAGTACTGAACAATGTTTAAAGACACATTGTTACTAAGTTTTAGATACACATTCAGGAGTACATTGCAGCTGCTATTAGTACTGAACAATGTTTAAAGACACATTGTTACTAAGTTTTAGATACACATTCAGGAGTGTGTTGTAGCTGCTATTAGTACTGAACAATGTTTAAAGACACGTTGTTACTAAGTTTTAGATACACATTCAGGAGTATGTTGTAGCTGCTATTAGTACTAAATAATGTTTAAAGGCACATTATTACTAAGTTTTAGATACACATTCAGAAGTATATTGTAGCTGCTATTAGTACTGAACAATGTTTAAAGATACATTGTTACTAAGTTTTAGATACACATTCAGGAGTACGGTGTAGCTGCTATTAGTACTGAACAATGTTTAAAGACACATTGTTACTAAGTTTTAGATACACATTCAGGAGTATGTTGTAGCTGCTATTAGTACTGAACAATGCTTAAAGTCACATTATTACTAAGTTTTAGATACACATTCAAGAATATGTCGTAGCTGCTATTAGTACTGAACAATGCTTAAAGGCACATTATTACTAAGTTTTAGATACACATTCAGGAGGATGTTGTAGCTACTGCTATTACTGACCAATGTTTAAAGACACATTGTTACGAGGTTTTAGATACACATTTAGGAGTACATTGTAGCTGCTATTAGCACTGAACAATGCTTAAAGACACATTGTTACTATGTTTTAGATATGCATTCAGGAGTATGTTGTAGCAGCTATTAGTACTGAGCAATGTTTAAAGACACATTGTTACTATGTTTTAGATACACATTCTTTAGTACTAAAACTATGTTATAGCTGCTCCATGATATAAGTTCTACTAACCTGCTGTTAAGTCTTACATGTTCTACTGTAGATAAACAGTCAATAGCAATTATAGCAAAGATTTGTCTGTGCTCTGTATGAGCTTGTTCATGTACAAAGCTTTAACATTTTGCCTTCATTACTAAGGTACATATTTGAATCTGCATATTATACCTTATTTGGATGCCTCTAAACAAAGTATTTCAGTTGTGTTTTTGCCAGAATAATGTTAATAACTAATGCTGTGTATATTCAGGGTGTGTATTTTGGGAATACTAATTATGTTATGTACTGTTTTCCTGTACCTGCTTACTTTCTGTACAAACTGTATTGTTTTTGTCTCTGTACCCAGGTCATGGCTGAAAAGAATCATTACAGCTGCCTACCCATGCTTTCATTAAATAGTAAATAAAACAAAATAAAATAGCATGTTTTTCAGGGAGCATTGAGACAGTCCTGTAACATACTATGATCTGACATTTGGTTTCATTTAGTGTGACTTGTCCCTCAATAGATATGATTTGTGGGTCTCTAGGAATCTGCCTTGAGGTAATGTGGTCTTTAACAAATATGGATACTCCACTGTACTTCCTATTGGGTCTAAAGGCATGGTCAGTGTAAAACTCTGTTACAGAGGGAGTACTTTTTTGCATTTTTAAGCCAAGTTTCAGTAATAATACATATGTGAATGTGTTCTAAATGCAGGAGGCCTCAAGGTCAGGCAATTTGTTATTTAAATTTCCTAGCATTAAGCAGTGCTACATTGTTATTGTCTGGCTCTCAATTTTTTTTTTTTTGCATTGGAAGATACATTGGCTGGACTGTGCTGAAATGCAGTAGGAAATAAAAGGGGGGGCAATGAAATTGAAAGACACATATGGGGGATGGATGTATTATTTATTTATTTTATTTTATTTTATTTTTGATATTTGATTACTGGGAAAGTCTAAATAGAAGCCCATTTTCAGTGGTAGCCTGGGGAGGAGAGCTCCAAATTATTACAAAACATTTTATGAACAATAATTTTACAATCTTCAAAAACAAAACAAAAACATCTGCAGTTTAAATAATTATAACATATTAGACATAGTATAAAAACATTGGTTGAGAAGCGATACAAGGTATATGACAATCATTTAATATTTAGAGAAATTTTAGACAGTTTATAGAGAAATTAAAGGTAAGTTAATGTAATAGGATTTGGAGGTTGTCCATGAAGAAGAATGGGTCAACTGGGTAGACTGGAAGGGAAGATAGGAGTGATGTTGGATAACTGTGTGACAAAAGCAAATACCTTGGGAAAAGGATCACTGGTTTTCCTGCATGCAATTTAAAAATGAAATCCCCAAAGTATATTGCAGAGATTCAGCATAAATACAAGGACAGAAAAAAAAGAGAGTGGATAGTAAAGGATAGATTGTGAGTGCAGAGAAAGTTAGGAGGATGGGGAGTATTGGATTTGAAAAGGTATATAGCAGTAATAAATCTAACTCATAGATTAGGGGGTGAGGATTAAAAGAAGGGAATACATTTCATAGGAAGAGAAGTATACAGCTGTGTATCAAGGCATTCAATGAGAAAGAGATAAGGCAGCAAAGAGTTTTCTTGAAATTAAACATATGAATGTCATACATTCTGGGAAGGAAAGCTAGAGGAAATAGGAAGGTAGAAGGTAGGGGAAGGAGAGGTGGGTGAAGGTTGGGCTCCTTTAGAAGAAATTCAGCAAAACTATGGAATACAAGAACTGGAACTGTTATTTGACAGAGTGCTTCTTGTAACAGTTCAAGGAGAAGATGCAGGAAGAAATGGAAGAGAAGTACATAAGATAAAATGTAAAGAGAAGTATAAAGGGAGAAGCCAAAAGAAATGGGAAAACATGACGAGATTGGGAAAGGATGCATAGAGGATATATATATATATATATATATATATATATATATATATATATATATATATATATTTTTTTTTACATTTGTTTACTGGGAAAAGTTCAGCGGACGCCCAGGGAGAAAATCTCCAAACAGTAGTACATAGACATTTTATAATAAAAAAGAAAAAAACATATTAAACATACAGCATTAAAATATGTAAATACAATAAAAATACATAAAAAATACAAACATAAAATAAATAGTAAGCATAGTGATAATACAGTAACTGGAATATTACTTGATCAAATTAGTGATTGATGGTGAAGTAAGTAGATACACAGAAAAAAAAAATACAGTACACTGCAAGGGAATCTGTCTAAACAGATGAAATAAGAATAAAAATGTCATCGTAATGTATATATATATATAAATATATATATATATATATATATATATATATATATATATATATATATATATATATATATATATATATATATATATATATATACGTACACAACTTTTGGGAGGAAGAACTACCCAGATGTGATGGAGAGGATGAGGAAAACATGAATAAAAGAATCCAAGGAGGAGGAGGAAGACTATCTCTTTGAAGAAGTGTTGGACATGATGAGATTCTTGAATAGGGCAGCTCTGACTAAAGATGGTTATGCCAGATTAGTGCACAGATGGTGGAAAACTCCGGTAATGGTACAAAAAGAAGACTGGGCTCAGGTATCATGCTACATACGGTGTGATATAGCAATGTGGACCAATTAATTATGCATTGGCTATATGAGGGACTCGAACAGCAGTGTGAAATGACTAGAGACATTTAGACTGATTTATTTGAAAGGGGGAGTCCAGATTTATTGTAGTTATGTCTATTTAAGGTTGAGACCACAAATATGAAATGGCCAAAAGAAGACATTTTGGAATTGGAGCTAGATGTGGGGCTAATTATAAGGAACATAGCAAGACCAGTGAAAAAAGACAATATAGTAGAACACACAACCAAGGTGGTGAAAGAGTGGATGAATAAAGTGGACTGAGTAATCAAGAACTGCTGGATAGAAGAACCTGGAAAAAGAGACAGGGAACACAACTAAAGAAGCTGCAGAGGAAGTGTAAAATGGGGTAAGTAAACTGGAAGTGATCATAAACTGAGAGAATAGTTAAGGAGTAATATGCAGATTAGGGGAAACAAAGGAAGATACAATAAATTACACTGAAAACAGAGAGCTGCAGCAAAGAAGGGGAAGGGGGCTTGGAAAGGGTGCAACAAACTTTAAAAGATGGAATAATGAGACATGCTGTCTTATGAAATGATCCAAAAGATATCTTGTAATGAATGCCATATGTGTAATGGTTTGTATAGTTTATGAGTCCTGCCTATGGAAATATAATGTAATAATGTGAGAATATTGAAATGGGTTGGAAAAATGTGAAAATGTGGAAAACAATAAAAATTGTAAGGATAAAAAAGTATCTCACTCTATCATTCAGAACTCCTCTATGAAACTATTCATTTAACAGATTTAGAAATATAATATTTCTCTCAGTCCAAAACTATCAGTGGTTTCTTTTAATGCTTTCCCTGAAATATTCATTAGATGATTCAGAATTGTCAGAAGTCACTAAAGGTTAAAGTAATAGGGTAATTTATTCATAGCAATGTGGCAGCCCAGCCACATCTGAAATGAAAATAGCTTAGAAATCACAATGCATTATGGACTATGTATTTTCTCAAAAGTGCTATACCAAACATTAACCTTGAAAGGACAGTGAGTATTTTACATGCACACAACATGACCAAATGCTTTAACAGCTGTATTCTACTTATTATCGCATACATTTTTATAAAAGTATATATTATGCAGTCCAGAAGCACTATATACTTTTATAAATTTCAAAACATTTCTAGTTCTTGTACTGAAACCTCTTTCGCTCTCCAAATTTCAAAACATTTCCAGTTCTTATACTGAAATCTTTCTCTCTCACTCCCTTTCTTTCTCTCCCATTGTTCTCTGTTATTACTGTTTAAAACTTTTATACCTTACTTCCAAAATTCATCTTTCACTCTTTCACTGTACTTTGCTTAATATATCTCTTCAGAACCTCTGTAATATTTTATGATTTACATAATAAATCTTGTTTATCTAAAACTGATATATTTTCAGAAATTCTCACAGATCTACCATTGTCTCCCACCCTACAGTTCAAATAAACTGTTCTTCCTTTTTATCATCTATTTAATAATGATGTTGTCTGTAGTTTTCTACCTTGTACCAAAATCATTGTGTTTTCATCTAACCTTTCCTCTTTTCTTTATTTCTTTCAACAACCTCTCTGTCTTTACTTGTGCTGTCTCAACTCTTTTCTTCAAAGGAAACTGAATCCTAATCCATTACTGTTTATACTGTGGTCTGTCTTGCAAATGCCATTTCCCCTGAACCTGACTATCTTCTCATTCACATGTTTCTTTTAGTGGAATCAACTCTCTCCTTTTTCTTTTACTACCACTGTCACTAAGGTACTCCTTCCTTCTGTCTTCAACAGACACCCATTCATTTCAATACCCCTCTTCACCTTTCTCTAATTCCACATATGCGACTTGTACTAACATCTCATTCCATAAGCATATGTTTGTGTTTACTATGTTTCCCTGGTCTCTAACCACCACATCACTGCCCTCATTTTCACTTACTAAAGACTAGATCTTGTTTATTCTGCCTATTGTCATTAGTTTTTACATTCACAGATTCTTGCATTTTGGGAACAATTTCAGAACTTTCAATTACATTATCATCATTTTAACAACCTGTGGATATTTAAGCCAATGGTGTTCATCTCTAAAACATTTTGAACAATGTATAATATAATTTCCATATGTCCATATTGGTACTTTAGGTATTCCATTACTAAAGTTCCCCTTCCCTACAAAAGTAACAGCACATTGGCTGCCTATTGTATTGGATAATCTCCAAGTACCTTTGACTACATATACCACAAAAATAACAGTACATTGGCTGCATACTGTATTGGATAATCTCCATGTACCTTTGAGCACATATACCACTTGGTGATTGGATGATCCCCCTATACCTTTGAACACATATACCACTCGGTGATTGGATAATCCGCATTATACATTTGAACACATATACTACTTGGTGTACACACCAGCTTACTATGCTCCATCCAAGGATCCACCCTTATCTCACACACTACAGTTCAAATTCCTCTTAAGTTCATAGCCTTTTTCACTAATAGTTTCACAGATGTTTTTCAGACATATTTGTGTCACTTGATTAATGTATCTATTCAGAAATTCTCACAGATCTACCCTTGTCTCCCACCCTACAATTCAAATAGCTCTTAAGTTATAGAATTTTTTGCTTGGAAGTTTCACAAATGTTTTTCAAATATATTCATATTAATTAATATCTCTGATAAGAAATTGTAAATCAAAACATGGCTTGCTATTGCTTTTTCTGAAAACTGTGAAACAAAACTCTGAGAGGTCAAATGTTTCAAATGTAATATCACATCAGGACTCTTTTCTTAAATGTTATTATGAGACTGAAAGTCAAAGGTTTACCAGCTGAGTCCCATGCAAAATATTTGTCAACAGCAACTAGAGTTTTACATTTATACTGCAGTCTTAACAAAAGTTCCACTAGCAATGCAGTTTTTGTCCTCCATAGTCTCTGACTTAGTTGTTGCATCATCTTCACATGTTTTTTTGCTTCTTTCTTTAAATATCAGCATCCCTTATGTATAGATATTGTCATGCAACATGGATGTTGTCTCTCTGGATCATCTGACTAACAGGAAGATTGTTCTTTTGTATCATCTTCTGGCTTTTACAAGTGGATCAGAATCCCATAACATAACCACATGAACTTCATCAATCCAATGCATCCCTGATTGTATAATTGTCTTTTTTCATTCATTAATTATTCTTAAAAGATTATCATTCAATAACCCGTTCAAGTGCAGAGCCACCATAAGTATTTTGTTCTCTTTCCTGATATCACAACTTCCATCTCACTGCTCTCCATAAATGAATTTCAGTCTGCCTTCTTGCTTCATCAGATCCAGCAATCCTCACTTTTGAAGAATAGAGGTAGTCTAATGACAAAACAAGCACATTCTGACAGTAAACTATCAGCAAAATATAAAAAATAATAAACTGCAAAAAAAAAAACCAAAACATATCTAAAACATATAAAAAGTAACAAGAAGCAGGAAAGGACTCAGGACAGACAAAATTCCAATTTAAAATGTCATGACCTCCATGTTTGATTATCCATATGTTATAAAGAACCTCAAATCATCCATCCAAACACAAAGTCCATAATCTATGGATGGTAATAATATCAAGGGTAGCAGTAATTAACTTTTAAAAAAGGTTAATAAAATATACACAATAACATTTCCAGAATCAAAAAATCTAAACTTCTTAAGCAAAACAGCCCATGATCCTTCAGTGTGTTTGCACTTCAAGAAGACAAGTTCAGCCAGGCAGTGACCTGAGTTGAGTCTAAAACTGGTCCATGCGGAACAGTGCTGTACCCCAGCTAGGAAATACAAAAACTATTTCCTGACAACAACCTTCATGTAAGCAATTATATTACACATGTTTCACAACAACCTTCATGTGAGTAATTAATGTTATGCATGTTTCACAACAACCCTCATGTGAGTAATTATGTTATACATGCCTCACAACAACCCTCATGTGAGTAATTATGTTATACATGCCTCACAACAACCCTCATGTGAGTAATTATGTTATGCATGCCTCACAACAACCCTCATGTAAGTAATTATGTTATGCATGCCTCACAACAACCCTCATGTGAGTAATTATGTTATGCATGCCTTATAACAATCCTCATGTGTGTAATTATGTTATGCATGCCTCACAACAACCCTCATGTGAGTAATTATGTTATGCATGCCTCACAACAACCCTCATGTGAGTAATTATGTTATGCATGCCTCACAACAACCCTCATGTGAGTAATTATGTTATGCATGCCTCACAACAACCCTCATGTGAGTAATTATGTTATGCATGCCTCACAACAACCCTCATGTGAGTAATTATGTTATGCATGCCTCACAACAACCCTCATGTGAGTAATTATGTTATGCATGCCTCACAACAACCCTCATGTCAGTAATTATGTTATGCATGCCTCACAACAACCCTCATGTGAGTAATTATGTTATACATGCCTCACAACAACCCTCATGTGAGTAATTATGTTATGCATGCCTCACAACAACCCTCATGTGAGTAATTATGTTATACATGCCTCACAACAACCCTCATGTGAGTAATTATGTTATGCATGCCTCACAACAACCCTCATGTGAGTAATTATGTTATACATGCCTCACAACAACCCTCATGTGAGTAATTATGTTATGCATGCCTCACAACCACCATCATGTAAGTAATTATGTTATGCATGCCTCACAACAACCCTCATGTAAGTAATTATGTTATACATGACTCACAACAACCCTCATGTGAGTAATTATGTTATACATGCCTCACAACAACCCTCATGTGAGTAATTATGTTATGCATGCCTCACAACAACCCTCATGTGAGTAATTATGTTATGCATGCCTCACAACAACCCTCATGTGAGTAATTATGTTATGCATGCCTCACAACAACCCTCATGTGAGTAATTATGTTATGCATGCCTCACAACAACCCTCATGTGAGTAATTATGTTATGCATGCCTCACAACAACCCTCATGTGAGTAATTATGTTATGCATGCCTCACAACAACCCTCATGTGAGTAATTATGTTATGCATGCCTCACAACAACCCTCATGTAAGTAATTATGTTATGCATGCCTCACAACAACCCTCATGTGAGTAATTATGTTATGCATGCCTCACAACAACCCTCATGTGAGTAATTATGTTATACATGCCTCACAACAACCCTCATGTAAGTAATTATGTTATGCATGCCTCACAACAACCCTCATGTGAGTAATTATGTTATGCATGCCTCACAACAACCCTCATGTGAGTAATTATGTTATGCATGCCTCACAACAACCCTCATGTGAGTAATTATGTTATGCATGCCTCACAACAACCCTCATGTGAGTAATTATGTTATGCATGCCTCACAACAACCCTCATGTGAGTAATTATGTTATGCATGTCTCACAACAACCCTCATGTGAGTAATTATGTTATACATTCCTCACAACAACCCTCATGTGAGTAATTATGCTATGTATGCCTCACAACAACCCTCATGTAAGTAATTATGTTATGCATGCCTCACAACAACCCTCATGTAAGTAATTATGTCATACATGACTCACAACAACCCTCATGTGAGTAATTATGTTATGCATGCCTCACAATAACTCTCATATGAGTAATTATGTTATGCATGCCTCACAACAACCCTCATGTGAGTAATTATGTTATGCATGCCTCACAACAACCCTCATGTGAGTAATTATGTTATGCATGCCTCACAACAACCCTCATGTGAGTAATTATGTTATACATGACTCACAACAACCCTCATGTGAGTAATTATGTTATGCATGCCTCACAACAACCCTCATGTGAGTAATTATGTTATGCATGCCTCACAACAACCCTCATGTGAGTAATTATGTTATGCATGCCTCACAACAACCCTCATGTGAGTAATTATGTTATGCATGCCTCACAACAACCCTCATGTGAGTAATTATGTTATGCATGCCTCACAACAACCCTCATGTGAGTAATTATGTTATGCATGCCTCACAACAACCCTCATGTGAGTAATTATGTTATGCATGCCTCACAACAACCCTCATGTGAGTAATTATGTTATACATGCCTCACAACAACCCTCATGTAAGTAATTATGTTATGCATGCCTCACAACAACCCTCATGTGAGTAATTATGTTATACATTCCTCACAACAACCCTCATGTGAGTAATTATGCTATGTATGCCTCACAATAACCCTCATGTAAGTAATTATGTTATGCATGCCTCACAACAATCCTCATGTAAGTAATTATGTCATACATGACTCACAACAACCCTCATGTGAGTAATTATGTTATACATGCCTCACAACAACCCTCATGTGAGTAATTATGTTATGCATGCCTCACAACAACCCTCATGTGAGTAATTATGTTATGCATGCCTCACAACAACCCTCATGTGAGTAATTATGTTATGCATGCCTCACAACAACCCTCATGTGAGTAATTATGTTATTCATGCCTCACAACAACCCTCATGTGAGTAATTATGTTATGCATGCCTCACAACAACCCTCATGTGAGTAATTATGTTATGCATGCCTCACAACAACCCTCATGTAAGTAATTATGTTATGCATGCCTCACAACAACCCTCATGTGAGTAATTATGTTATGCATGCCTCACAACAACCCTCATGTGAGTAATTATGTTATGCATGCCTCACAACAACCCTCATGTGAGTAATTATGTTATGCATGCCTCACAACAACCCTCATGTGAGTAATTATGTTATGCATGCCTCACAACAACCCTCATGTGAGTAATTATGTTATACATGCCTCACAACAACCCTCATGTAAGTAATTATGTTATGCATGCCTCACAACAACCCTCATGTGAGTAATTATGTTATGCATGCCTCACAACAACCCTCATGTGAGTAATTATGTTATGCATGCCTCACAACAACCCTCATGTGAGTAATTATGTTATGCATGCCTCACAACAACCCTCATGTGAGTAATTATGTTATGCATGCCTCACAACAACCCTCATGTGAGTAATTATGTTATGCATGCCTCACAACAACCCTCATGTGAGTAATTATGTTATGCATGCCTCACAACAACCCTCATGTGAGTAATTATGTTATACATGCCTCACAACAACCCTCATGTGAGTAATTATGTTATGCATGCCTCACAACAACCCTCATGTAAGTAATTATGTTATGCATGCCTCACAACAACCCTCATGTAAGTAATTATGTTATACATGACTCACAACAACCCTCATGTGAGTAATTATGTTATACATGCCTCACAACAACCCTCCTAGGTTCATTGGTTCATAGGTTCATACTAGGCTATCTGCCCTAGGGCATTTATAAGCCTAGCCAGTGTGTGTATCGCTTTCGCCACCCATTTTAAGTTAATTTTGCTTTGCCCTTTTTTGGGGTTAGTATACTGTTCCTCTGTCTAACAGTGACACAGAAGTGATACCTGGGGTAAACCTACGATCTCCCATCCACTCATCAAGATTCCTCTTGAAGAGAGTCAGTGAGGGACTCTGCCTATCCTGGACTCGGATTTTATTCCAGAGTGAAGGGAGCCTCTGGGTTATGAATCTGTCCCTCCAGCATGTCCTATTTATTTCAGTGCTGAGGTTTAAGTCCCTCAAGCATGTAGCTCGATGGGATTTGGATTTTCTGAGGTGTTGCATGTCCATTAATTCCGGGTTGGACATGGCTTTATACGTCAGGTACAGATCGCCTCTGAGCAGGCGGTATGCCACTGAGTAGAGCTGGAGTTTCTTTAACTGGGCAGCATACGGCATCTGTTTGCGCCCTTGATCCTTTTGGTGAGGTACTTTTGGGGTCTTTCCAGTTGCTGCAGGTGTCTGGTAAGGTAAATCCCAAAAGGGGCATTGTACTCAATTATGGGCCTGATGAGGGATGAGTAAAGAGGCACGATGACCTCCCCTGATCTAGATGTGAATCCCTTCATGATTAGGTGGGCTATATAAAATGTTTTTCTAACCACTTTGGCCACGTGGTTGTCAAATGAGAGTTTGCTATCAACTTGGGTCCCCAGGTCCCTAATGACTTCTTCTGTACTTAATGGATTACCACCTATGTGGTAATTTGTGGGCACTTTGTTTTTGCCAAAGGGGATGACTATACACTTTTTGGCATTTAGCTTGAGGCCATGGCTCTGGCACCAGTTGTCTGTTTCTATGAGACCCTTTTGGAGGATGCTTGTGTCAGCTGGAGAGTCTATTATGGTGCCCAGTTTGCAGTCATCTGTGAACTTGGTCAGCCACAGTCCTTCCATGTTGGCCTGTACCTCCGAGAAATATATACCGAACAAGAGAGGTCCCAAGACTGAGCCTTGTGGGATGCCACTTGTAACTGGTTTGGAGTCTGACATGGCTCCAGCTATTCTAACCATGTGGGTTCTGTCCTTGAGCCAGTTTGCAACCCATCTAGTGACATAGGGGTTTATATTTAAGCTGGTGAGCTTATCTATAATGCCCGAGTGGGGTATTGTATCGAAGGCTTTTGCGAGGTCCAGGTAGGCTGTGTGGACCACCTTACCCTTGTCAATGGCCTTGGTGACTGTTTCAAAGAAATCAACCAGGTTTAAGAGGCAGGATCTGCCCTTAACAAAGCCGAATTGGGTAGCATCCAGTGTCTGTAGGTCCCCAATATCTTTATTTATAAGGTCCCTGATGATCCTTACCATAGCTTTGCAGACTAAGCTAGTGAGACTTATGGGGCAATAGTTTCCAGGATCCATTGAGGCACCACCTTTGTGGAGAGGGACCACTGTTGCTGTATGCCACTCTTTGGGTACATATCCTGTAGTAAGGCTGAGATTGAACAGTAGCTTTAGGTTTGGGTTTAGCTCTTGTTGGAGTTCATGTAGGATGCAGCCCGGGACACCGTCTGGTCCCATTGATGCTGTGTTTCTTGCTTTGGAGACGGCAGCTCTTACCTGAGCATCTGAGATATCAGGGGGGCAGCACTCTGCTGGGATAGATATTAGCCCTTTTGGTGGGGAGGGGGGGAGAAGTTTGCACTGAATCTGTCAGCTAGGATGTTGGCAATGTCTGTAGGTTCGGTGTATTTTTTGTCATTTTGGACTAATTCTGAGCATATCTGGGAATTCCCACCCAGGTTTCTAACATAACTAAAGAAAGCCTTGTGATTATCCTTAGTGTTCTGTGCAATTTTTCTCTCAAAGCTGGCCTTAGACGATTTTATGAGTGCCCGTTGTTTTTTGCTAATACTGATCAGAGATGCCTTCCCTTTTTGGGATTTTGCTCTGTCATGTAGTAGCTTCCTCCTTCTATTGTATAGTTTGTTTATGGCTGGGGTCCATCAGACAGGACGTCTGCCTTTGGAGGATTGGGTCTTGGTTTTATTTAGGATTGCATGATCCATGCATTCCTGAAGGTGTTCATAGAATGCGTTTATAAAGGATTTTGTGGTCTGGGCCGTATTATCCAGAGGCCCGGGGGCTTTGAAGGATTCCACCTAATCATGTGAGTAATTATGTTATGCATGCTTCACAACAACCCTCGTGAGTAATTATGTTATGCATGCCTCACAACAACCCTCATGTGAGTAATTATGTTATGCATGCCTCACAACAACCCTCATGTGAGTAATTATGTTATGCATGCCTCACAACAACCCTCATGTGAGTAATTATGTTATGCATGCCTCACAACAACCCTCATGTGAGTAATTATGTTATACATGCCTCACAACAACCCTCATGTAAGTAATTATGTTATGCATGCCTCACAACAACCCTCATGTAAGTAATTATGTTATGCATGCCTCACAACAACCCTCATGTGAGTAATTATGTTATACATGCCTCACAACAACCCTCATGTGAGTAATTATGTTATGCATGCCTCACAACAACCCTCATGTGAGTAATTATGTTATGCATGCCTCACAACAACCCTCATGTGAGTAATTATGTTATACATGCCTCACAACAACCCTCATGTAAGTAATTATGTTATGCATGCCTCACAACAACCCTCATGTAAGTAATTATGTTATGCATGCCTCACAACAACCCTCATGTGAGTAATTATGTTATACATGCCTCACAACAACCCTCATGTGAGTAATTATGTTATGCATGCCTCACAACAACCCTCATGTGAGTAATTATGTTATGCATGCCTCACAACAACCCTCATGTGAGTAATTATGTTATGCTTGCCTCACAACAACCCTCATGTGAGTAATTATGTTATGCATGCCTCACAACAACCCTCATGTGAGTAATTATGTTATGCATGCCTCAAAACAACCCTCATGTAAGTAAGTATGTTATACATGCCTCACAACAACCCTCATGTGAGTAATTATGTTATGCATGCCTCACAACAACCCTCATGTGAGTAATTATGTTATGCATGCCTCACAACAACCCTCATGTGAGTAATTATGTTATGCATGCCTCACAACAACCCTCACATGAGTAATTATGTTATGCATGCCTCACAACAACCCTAATGTGAGTAATTATGTTATACATGACTCTTTTACTTTATACTGCTCTTAACATGTAACACACAATGTGACAATTTCCTTATGAAGTTCAGTTAATAAATGCCCCCAAATGGTTTCCCACCAGTGCTAAAACTCATTGAAACTTACACAGATCCCATTTTTCTTTTTTCATATACAAAATTCCTATCTTCACATAATTTAAATAAATGTCCCAAAGTGCAGAAAACGCCAAACTCATCGGGCTAGTTTCCGGATGTTCACTGGATAAACTTGAGACAAATAATTAACAGTTCTCCAAACAATAGATTTAAACAAATGAATCTTCTTATGCCGACATACAGAGAAACCCCTCTAATACCTCACAGTAGCTTCCATATTCTTTATCAAAGCAGTGTATTCTCTAAGCATGAAATACCAACCACTACAAACATCCCTTAACAGATGTAGAATGTTGTATGCAAGTTATTGTGCTAAAACCCTTAATAACAACCATTATCTGTTCAGAACCAGTTCTAGTATATTGTATGCAAGTCATTGTACTAAACCCTTACCAACAACCCTTATCTGTTCAGAACCAGTTGTAGTATGCTGTATGCAAGTCATTGTGGTAAAACTCTTAACAACAACCCTTATCTGTTCACATCAAATGTACTATGCTGTATGCATGTCAATGTCCTAAAACCCTTGCATTGATTTACATTCAAAATTGAAGTACAGCATTTAAATGAGCAACAAATAAACAAATCAATAACACTAAATATCAAGAGTATAGAAAATTCCTTTTTAGAATGTACTCAATGTCATCTGCTTAATTTTAAAGAATCAAAAAACACTATCCTAAACTCACATTTCAAACAGGTGCATGAATTTCATATTTAAAGTGAAATGACAATGTTTGTCATAACAGAGTAGGACTAGTCTTAACCTGTATCATTATTCATTGCAAATTTGGAATATGTGTAGCAATTTATAAAACTAAAAAAATAGCAACATACCCTGAAAGAAACTAATCAAATGCTTCTGAAAATACTAAGCCCGTAGGGTAGTAAAGTAAGGTCTCGTGAGACATTCTCATGGCTTTAGTTAAATCACTTCATGTGTCATCTACAGAAGACTCATTTGAAATTTTTTTCATATCATTCACATAAGTCTTTTAAATTAACACATAGAATTCTCTAACCCTCTTTCTATGGTAAAGGCACTTCATTGCAATTTTTGTTTATAGTCATTGTGCTAAGAACCCGAGTTCTAGTAATACATATTCAAGTTATTAGTCAATATATGATAACAAAATGACCAATAATATAAGACAAACACATAAAACTAGCAATGAATGTGAAAGAGCCTCTTTCCTACCTTCCAATATTTAGATAAAAATACAAAAATAAATTACTCTGTAATCTGAAAAAAATAAAACAGAAATTCAGTAGATTCAGACCTACTCACCATAACATATTCTATGGTTGATGTCAATAACCCCTACTGTAACTATACAGACCTTGTGTAACAACCTATTAATTAAAACTGGAAAGGAACTATTTTCAAATAATAAATCAGATTTTAGCCTATCCATCCACATCCCCTTTTCCCAGATTTGCACATGAAGTTGGGGTGTTACTTCAACAGTGACAATCATCTAGAGCCAGGTTTCACACCATTAGGTGGCTAGCACTGCCACTGTTGTTCTTCCATACCCCACAGGCACATGCACACTCACCTATGGCCAATTTAAAGTGTCTATTGCACCTACTGCATGTCTTTGAAATGTGGGATAAAATTGGAAAAAATAGAGGAAACCCATGCAAGCACAAGAGAGTACATGCAGACTCCACACAGAATGCACACTGCCTGAGAATCAAACCATAGATCCTCTGGCAGTGAGGTAACAATGCTATCCTCTGTGCCACAGTGCCTATCAATTCCTTACAAAATTGCGCTCTGGCAGTTAACTTGGGAATTAAAGGGTCTGAGCTGTTGATGAGCTTCCTCCTGCATTGTAGGGTACAGGGCTTGATTCCTTCCACGTTTAGTTGGCTACTGTGTGACTATGAACAACATACATACAAATATTTTAAGCATGGGCATTAATGCTCTTGTACCCTGCCAATATGCCAAAACAGTTGTTCCCATAATAAATGTCCAGGCTGTTCTTAGAGATATCTAAACTAGGGCTCACTTTAATGTAACTTGATAATATATTCCATGCATCAGCTGGTCTCTCAGAGAACCATTTAGTGCACTTCTCATCCCTGTAGAATCTTCTACATAGGTTATCTGATGATTCTCTGCTACTTTTTGATAACCCCAAACATTCCCAGAATTAGATGTTTCAAATTGCCCTATACATTTGAATAAGGCAATGATGGTGAACCTATGACATGCGTGTCAAAGGTGACACACCACAATGTTTTAGGTGACATGGCAGCATTCACCAACACCTAAGTTACCAAGGAAAATGTTTTTGTGTTTATCGCTTCAGTGAAGTGAACTGAATTATTTTGTACCAGCAACCAGTTCAACCACACTGCTGCAAAGCTAAGTTATTAACATCAAAGACTATTTCATATACTGTCTGGATAGAGTCTGCAAAGGGCAGTGCTGACATTGTTTCTCTTCGTGGTTACACTTCTGTAAAGGACATGTACATTTCAAGGAGTGTGCTCTTTTACATTCCTCTCAACTGTCCCTCTAAATCCTTCCTTAAACTGTCTACTTTTTACACTCAATAATAACAATTAGATTCACAGACTTATTTTATTTTCAGAAAATGTATATTAATTCACATTCAGTTTTTTCTGTCAGTGTCTCAGATTAATAGCATTAGTAGTTTAAAACTGCCCATGTCTCTTATTTCTAGATTTGTCCCTGATTCTGTTGAGATTTATCCATGCTGCATTGACAGCAATGCTGTTTTATTTATTTTTATTTATTTATTTTATTTATTTTGATTTTTTTTATTTATTTTTGTTTGGAGGGGGTGACACACCAGCACAGTCAAGTTAGGCATTTTCCAAATTTTTCAAATGCAGAGCCCAAATGGTTTGCCGTCACTGGAATAAGGTCTCCTCTTAAATGTCTATACAAGATACTGTATAAGTTCATACATTTTTAGTCTATGATAATAACTTTAAATTTTCACATCCATGGATGCCTTTGGTATATTTCTGTTGTACTCTTTCCAGTTTACTCATGCTTGCTTTCTTATAAGATTTCCATATAGTTATTCCACACTCATGTTTGGAGCTAATGTAAATAACAAACAATAACTTCATCATTTCTGATACTCTAGACTTTATAAATATTTTTATATAACCAATAGTTCTATAACTATCATTAACCAATTGATTGATGTGATTAGAAAAACTCAAAGTTGGATCTATTCATACACCCAGGTCCTTGTCTCCCAAATCTCATATGCTTAGTTTTTGATGTATTTATCAGCATATTATTCTCCTGTGCCCAAATGTTCAATTTAGTCAAGTTATTTTGCAGACATGCCTTATCTGTAACACATATAATCAGTTTACCCATTGTCAAGTCATCTGCATACAGACTGTAGAATACCTCAGATGAAAAAGATGGATCTGAAAGATACAATCTAATCAGAAATGGGCCTAGAGCAGAGCCCAGTGGGACACTTTGACTGAAACCTTGAATTTTACCTGTCCAGCTTTTCTATGATAGTTGCTGTGACACCCATGCACTGGCCCAGCAATCAAGGAGCCTCAATCCTCACCACTAACACCAGTGAGAGGTGTCCATATATAGAAAGAATAACAAATGTACACACAGTATAGTACAATTTCCCTTAAGAGCACATAGAAATCACAGTCACTCTGGGGCTGGTTTGCCCCTTTCTCTCCAGATCCCCAATAAGACTCCCCACTGACACATCTATAGGGTCCAGATCTCAACCTAGAGGGCAAGCTAAGACCTCCAGCACCCTCTCTGTCCAACTAGTGTTTTGTGTCCCTGCCCAAGCAGCTCACACACACACACACACACACACACACACACACACACACACACATACACACACACACACACACACTTTGCAATTTGAATTATATACAAACACACAGACACTCCTGGGGAAGGCTGGCACAGGGTCTCCAGCTATGCCCCCTTCTGCCCAGGCTATATGGTAGTACCGGACTGCCACTACCCCCTAATATTTATCAGCTACTAAAAGACCCTTAAGAAAGGGTGTCCAATTATTACTGTGCAATATTATTATCCAAAATTGGTATTGTAGCCCAGAGCTAAAGCTATCTCTACATCAAAACAGCCACACTTGAAAGGTTTAAAATATTTAATAATAAATAATAAAAACATAAGACAATACTTCTTACTACACAGTGCTAGTTAAGAGTTAAGAGATCACAGGAAAATGCTTAAAATAACACAGTAGAATAGTTCTGACATCAACACAGGAAAACACTTAGTCTAATCTTTCTATTTCCTAGCTATTTCTAAGAGAAATCACTGATCTAAATTCTACTTACAGGCAGACTGCTGGTGAGTCAGATGTTCTCAAGACATAATGCTCTAATGCTCTGTAAGAAAGCCTCTTAAATCACTAACAAGCATCTCTGTTGGGTCCTCCCAGATTACATCATTTCTTTCTGTTTCCCAGGTTAACAGAAACTTAAAGTGTAATAGCCCTTTTGATCTTGCAGCTAGTCAGGATGCAGGGCAATAAAATGTATTTGCATGTTTAAATCTAGCAGTTAACTGTGGTCTCAAAACAATAGGCAGAATGCCTCTCTCCAGCCATCTCAGAGCCGAGTTTTAATAAAGAATTTCACAATGCTTGACTTATCAGCTTTATTACAGCAGAGTGCACTGTTGTTCCATTTTTGACATTCAACATTTACCAACATTGTCTTCCACTTAGAGAACAATCCTGTGGCTTATATTAATATTTACAAATGACAAAATTATCTACAAAATTATATCTAGCTAGACTGGCAGCCTTCCTCTGTCTTCACACTTGCCATGTACTATTTGTAAGCCATGCAGATATCTATCTTATCAAGAATGCATAAATTCTTAGTTGTTTTAACTTATTGATCAGTGTTTTGTGTATGACCCTGTTAAATGCTGAAGTTAAATCTATATAGATTACAAAACGGCACAGTTTTTCATTCATAACTGCTATATTGTTATTGAACATCATGTCACATTTTGTAATAGATCTATTTTTAATATATACATGCTGATATGTGGTTTCAAGTCTCAGCCCTTCCAGTTCTGACAATAACTTATTTGATATAACCTTCTCCATTATTTTCCACAATACAAAAGTAAACGTATGGGCCTATATGACTCTGGGTTTATCCTACTCCTCTTTTCCTTAAAGACAAGTTTAACAAGTACATGTATCCACTCTTGAGGAATCTTCCCATATCTATATGACCTAGTAAATAATAAATATAATGGTACTGTAAGTTCTTGTTGAAGTGTTCTCAGGTCTATTACTAATTCCATCTTCTCCCAGTATTTTGTTTGGATCCAGTTTGTATAGTCCTTTTTCAAAATGATCTAATTTGATTTCAGTATCTGAAGTTACCTAAATGTAACTAGGACAATTTATCACCCCCTTCATGGACCCAAACTACTTTGTATAAGGTGTTATAAATATATTTATAATTTGTTTTGTCTGAGAATAAATTTTAGAATCTACTCACAGTTTTTCAGTTTGTATATCTTTACTCCTTGCACATCTTATGAATCTATAAAATGGTTTCCTATTTTGTTCAATATCTTTATATAAACACATTTTATTCAAATTTTTGTTGATCTTCTCTCACAGTAGTTTGTTTGTCCATTTTGTTTATTTCAGTTTTGAAAGTCATAGTTCAACCTCTTTTCCATTTCTTATATTTTTGTCTCAGCTTAATCCAGTATCTTGTTCTCATGGAAATATATCCTCCCTGACATTGTATGCCTAGACCCTGATGTTAAATAATTTTTAAAATGTTTTTTTTTTTTGCATTCAATTTCTCTTTCAAAGCATTCCACATTCCTTCTGAAGATTTTTCACTAAATGCATCATTCCAATTAGTTTTACATAATGACTTTTAATTCCATGTAATCTGTTCTTAGTCTTCTATGTATTGGATGAGATTTTAGTTTGGCAGAATTATGTAGTAACAAATTAGCCTTTATAATACCACAATCACTGCAGATCGATGGTGATAAAACTTAACATGAAATAGTAATTTGTTTAGGAACACAACAATATATAGTATGTTTCATTCCCTGGTAGGCTTTTTTCCAGTCCAAATTAATTGCTGTTCCTGATCATGCACTGTAAATAATTTCCTTACTAATGCTGTTGAATCAATATTATTCCAGCCTGTTTCGGGTGAATTTACATCCCTGGACACTATTATTCTTCCCTCCTGTGTTTCATACAAAAAATGTATGAATTCCTGTAGGGCATCAGCACTTGACTTTGGTGGTCTAGATACTCCAACAATTGTTATATGTTCCCGGGTTGTCTTTATTATCACAATTATACAGTCTATTAGTTTGGTGTTATCAATGAACACGTAATAATCACAGGTCTCAAAACTTTCTTTAATCCCTATCATAAAACCTCCAACTGATTCTTTCTCACAATGTCTGTTATTGTAAAAACTTTTATACCATGACACAGCTGGTTTCCAGTCATTGTTCTTTAACCATATCTTGCAAGCAAAAAAAAAAAAAATCAGTCTTGTGACAATGTTGTAAATTTCCCAATAATAAATATTTTATTATTAAAGCTCCTAGCATTAACAATCATCAGAGATGTCTCAAATGTGGCTATCTGTGAACATTTAATTTTTTGACCTGGCAAAAATCCTGCCTTGTATTTGCCAAATGCATAGCAAAATATCTGCTGAAAAACTTCTCTTCCCTGATTTTGATAAGTGTATGCCATCCTGTCTGGGCACGTGTACCCAAATTAGGCTTGGATGCTCTAGACATTTACATTTTTTAAAATGGGACTTTTTCATATAGGTATTTACCCCAAAAAGTCTTCAGTCACAGTGACCTGATTCTCCTTTCTATATGAGATTTGTGAAAAATATGCCCTAACACCTGTGCAACCTGTGCTATCTGAGAGGGCTGTACGTTTCCTACTAATAGGGAGCCCTTGTGGATGACATCACTTGTACCAACATGAACAAAACAGATCCATATTTCCTTACATTAAGGCATTCTAAGGTCTTTCCCACTTAATTTATTTTTGCTCCTGACAAGCACAGCACTATTCATTGTACATTGTCTTCTCTGCAAATGCAAGTATCAGTTCCGGTGATCTTTTTTGACCAGATTGAAAAACTACTATTTCAGTAATATCTGCTCTATCAATTGTTACAAAATTAGTCTTATCAATCCCACTGTTTTAATTGCTTATTACATTTTCAAGCAGAAAATTCTCATCCAGCTGGCTTTGGGCATCCACAACTTGAACCATATTATAAAAATCTGTCTTTCTCCTCTTTTTTTCCTTACAGTAATGTTCTTCAATCCTTCCATGTTCAACTTTGATTTCTTCCCTTTCACCTGCTCCTTGTCTCTTTTTTCTACCTTATCTTTTGGAAAAATTATGCCTTTTTTCTGTAAACTGAAGGTTTTCTCACAGTAAATGTTATCATTCCTGAAATCTGTGTGCTATATAACAAAGCAGTGTCCTTTCCAATATATATTCTCTTGACTTTATAGGCATTTATCAGTTTCTTTTTCTTCCATGTTATTTGTTGTGAACTTATTCCTTTGTTATTTCTTCTATATGCTCTGAATCCAGTAATTGCTGAATATGTGTATCCAGAATTCCAAAGTTGTCAGTGGTGTTATTCTGATCAATAGGGGTTGACTGATCTTTGCAGCCAGTTGACACTTCCTTTCCTAAATGTGTTCTATTTGCTCTTGTCCTAACACATTTTTATCTCATCAATCCTGTTGTTAATAAATGTAACAACAGTTCTCCAAGCTGTGCAATCGCACAAGTGCAATCCTCATCAGTAAGTCTAGATTTATTTCTAATAATTGTAAGCAAATTGTCACTCATTCGTCTCTAATACAAATAACGAGAATGCCTGAGGTTTTATTTAGATGCTTTAATACATAGAAACACATCAGGATGGATACCAGCATTTATAAATATGAACAAACTAGTTAACAGACAGTGCTTACATACATACATGTTCACATCTCAACAGCTAACTACAAAATGGCAGTCTGACTTGCACGTGCTCAGTATTTATACACTTGTGCAAGCCCTTGGATAGCTTATTAAAGATATATACACATATATTGATCTACATCCTCCCTCTTAGAAAAATTGCCCTTTATGCAAAACAATGTTAGAGCTAGACATGCATTACCATATACATTAGAAACAAAACACAATGTTCATGTCCAAGTTGCTTCATGTCTGGTACAGGGTTTAGAGATTTGACCATATCTCATAACATAGCAGTTGAGACTAAATTTAGCAACAAGGACAGTCTGCGGTGCACAGCTCATATCAGGAAAATCTGGATTCATCACAGAACAGGAATATCCACTGGAACTTCCTCTTGAATTGGAACAGCAGACAACTCACACTCTGAGATAAAGTCTTCCACACAGGCTATTTGCTGTGGTATAGGCTTGGACACTGGTCTCAACTGTTTCTGATTCCACCTGAAGACTGCTCCTTCTGATTCTATAATGTATGATCTCAACTCGTGGCCAGTATCCTTCATGACACTAATCTGGTCATAACCTTTGGACGTTTGCATCCTTTCCACTTCTTCCTCTCATAATGGATTGAGTAGTTTGCTGGTCTTATTGTAGTAGGACTTCTGGGATAGGCATTTCTTCAACAGATTGGCTTTTACTGATCTGTTGTTCTTGACACATGGAACCAACAACTGACTACTGATTGGTAATGTGGTTCTGGTTTGTCTCGACAGAAGTCTCTGAGCAGGTGAACCAAGATGTTTATTACGAGGAACATTTCTGAGATTTAAGAGATTCAGGAAAATATCACTATTGTCTCGCTTTGACTTCTCAAGTAACTACTTTTCACTTTGAACTGCACATTCTGCCAAACTATTTGACTATGGCTACTCTGGACTACTTGTGATGTGAGTCTCATTCTTTAGCAGATTTTTTGAACTGTTGGCTTGTTAACTGTGCCATTGTCAGAAATAACTTTGTGTGGACTACCATGCACAGCAAAATGACACTTCATCTTAGTAATGACTATACTAGATGCTAGATTTGGAAGTAAGTCGATCTTGAACCAATTAGAGTAAGAGTCTACTAACACCAAATAATGTTGACCATTCCACTCAAAAATGTCTGTGGCTACTGTTGACCAAGGTAGTCCCAGAATCTGGTTAAGCTGACGCCGCTCCTTCTGTTGATGTGACTTTGTACTATTACACACGGCACAAGATAAAAGTGCTCTCTCAAAGTCTTGTGACACAGAAGACCAAAATATAAGTCCTCTCACCCTTCTTTTGGTAGATTCATTTCCTGGGTGACCATGATGCAAAATAGTAATATACTCTTTTTGCAAGGACTTTGGAACAATTACTTTTGGACCTTTCATAATCATAACTTTGTCAGCCACAATCTCATCTCTATATGGAAAATAAGGTTGCACTTCCTTTAGTAAACTGGATTGCTTTGATGGCCATCCTTGATTGATAAAGTGGTTGAGCCTTTGTAAAACTGGATCTGTAGCTGTTTGATCTCACAGCTCATCAAGATGTGTGGAAGAAAAATTTCTCACTTCCATGACTTTGAAAATCATCCGTCGAATGAGAAACTGGATTTGCATTCTGTTTTGAGGTACTTCTGGGCAATCTTGGTAATGTATCAGCAAGATAAAGAAGTTTGCCTTTCTTGTAGACAACAATGAATTGTAGACAATAAGGCTCAGAGTCCAAATATAAAACACATTTAGTGACTTCATCAGAACCACTTTGGATGAAAGCGCTTAACCATTTCAAGCATTTTTTATACTGATTGAATAAATGTGTTTTATATTTGGGCTCTGAGCCTTATTGGTCACACTACCTGTGTATTTGTTGTTGCAGTTTTTTTTTTATCCTTTGGCAGCATGCGTTTTTTTTTCTTGTAGACAAGATTGAAATTGTACTTTTACAATCTCAGCATCATATGTTGCAGTTGGGCTGGAGATGAATGCATTGACTTTCTCAAGATAGTGACTAATGGTTGGTGATCTGTTTCAATCTGGAAAGGTCTACCATAAATATAATCATGGAACTTCGAACATGTAAACCCAATAGCCAAAAGCTTTTTCTTGATCTGGGCATACTGCATCTCAGTTTGGGTAAGAGTTCTATATGCATAGGTAACAGGTTGATCCTCTTCTAGAATAACTGCACCAAGAACAACTTCTTTAGCATCACAGGAAAGTGTAACTGTTTTGTGAACATCATAGTATCTGAGTATTGGAGGGCTAGCAATTCTGTTTTTCAGGACATCAAATGCTCTTTGGTGTTGCTCTAACCAAGACCAAGAAATATCTTTACGTATCAGCTCTCTAAACGGTGCTGAAAGTTGGCTCAAGTCTGGAATGAACTTGCCTAGGTAGTTGACCATGCCAAGAAAACATTGCAGGGCTTGAACATTGTCTGGAGCTGGCATCTTGAGAATGGCTGTTTGCCTTGAAGGGTCTGGTCCTAGGCCTGTACTTGTAAATAAGTGACCAGCATAAGAAATTTCATGCAGGCTGAATTTGCATTTGTGTGGATTGAGCTTAAGATTCACTTGACATTCCATTCTAGAACTTTTCTGAGGTTTCTGTCATGTTCAGCTTCATCACAACCTACTACTATGTTGTCTACTATGATAGCACAAGGATACCCAGAAAAAAATTGCTCCATTGCATGCTGAAAGACTTCACTTGCAGAATTTATCCCAAATGGCATTCTCAAAAATCTGTACCTGCCAAACAGAGTACTAAAAGTAGTGAGCAATGAAGATATTTTTGTGAAGCTGAATTTGCCAAAAGGAACTCTTTGCATCTAAGACAGAAAAAAATAGTGGCATTTACTATCAAGGCTGTGGCTTCTTCGACTGTGCACATTGGATGATGAGGTATTTTTAGTGCTTTGTTCAAGTCTCATAGATCAATACATGTTCTGATGTCATCTGAGCATTTCTTATGCACTACTACCATGGTAGATACCCACTCAGTTGGAGTTTCAACTGGCCAAATCATACCTTTTCGTACCATTTTATCTAACTCGGCCATGACTCCGTCCTGCATGGCTATTGAAACTTTATGTGCTGGCCTGATAACTGGACTGACCTCTGGGTCTAACTTCATGGAGTACACATAGGTTCATAGGTTCATAGGTTTATACTAGGCTATCTGCCCTAAGGCATTTATAAGCCTAGCCCAAATTTTTGTGGCTTACGCCACCCCTTATATGAAAAAATACTGTGCCCATTAGTTTGTTGTGCCTCTGTCCAGCAGTGACACAGAGATGATTCCCGGGATAAACCTACGATCTCCCATCCACAGGTCAAGCTTTCTCTTGAACAGAGCCAGCGAGGTGCTCTGCCTCACATGGATCGGGATTTTATTCCACAGCATAGGGAGTCTCTGAGTGATAAATCTATCCCTCCAGCACATCCTATTTATATCCGTGCTAAGGTTTAAGTCGCTTGCTCTAGTGGTTTTGGTGGATTTGGATTTTTGAGGTGGAGCATGTCCATTAATTCCGGGTTGGACATGGCCTTGTATGTCAGGCACATGTCACCTCTGAGCAGACAGTATGCAACTGAATAGAGCTGGAGTTTCTTCAATCTGGCAGCATATGACAGATTTTGGAGTCCCTTTATCCTTTTGGTGAGGAACTTTTGGGGTCTCTCCAATTGCTGCAGATGTCGGGTGAGATACATCCCGAATGGATTGTACTCGATCATTGGTCTGATAAATGAAGAGTATAGGGGAACAATGACCTCACTAGATCTGGATGTGAATCCCTTCATGATCAGGTGGGCAATGTAGAAGGTCTTTCTAACCACTTTAGCAACGTGAGTGTCAAAAGAAAGGCCACTGTCAACCTGGGTCCCCAGGTCCCTGATAACCTCTTCTGTGCTTAGTGGATTGCCACCTATATGGTAGCTTGGGGTTACCTTGTTTTTCCCGAAGGGTATGACTATACATTTTTTGGCGTTTAACTTCTGGCCATGGCTCTGGCACCAGCTATCTGTTTCCGTGAGTCCCTTCTGAAGGATATCCGTGTCCGATTCACTTTCCACTATGGCCCAGTTTGCAGTCATCTGCAAACTTTGTCAGCCAAAGTCCTCCCATGTTGGCCTGTACTTCTGAGAAGTAGATGCCGAACAATAGGGGGCCAAGGACCAGCCCTGTGGGACACCACTTGTGACCGGCTTGGAGTCTGACATAGCGCCAGCAACTCTAACCCTGTGGGTTCTGTCCTTAAGCCAGTTTGCAACCCATCTTGTGACATATGGGTTTACATTTAAGCTGGTAAGTTTTTCTACAATACCCGAGTGGGGTATTGTGTTGAAGGCCTTTGCAAGGTCAAGGTAGGCTGTATGGACTGCCTTTCCCTCATCAATGGCCTTGGTGACTGTTTTGAAGAAGTCGACCAAGTTCAAAAGGCATGATCTGCCCTTGACGAAGCCAAACTGGGTCGGGTCCAATGTCTGCAAGTCTCCTATATCTTTGTTTATGAGCTCCATTATGATCCTCTCCATAGCTTTGCAGACTAGACTTGTTAAGCTTATGGGGCGGTAATTACCAGGGTCCGTAGAGGCACCTCCTTTGTGGAGTGGGACCACAGTTGCCGTAAGCCACTCCTTGGGCACGTATCCTGTGGTAAGGCTGAGATTAAACAGCTGCCTTATGTGCGGGTTTAATTCCTCATTTAGCTCGTGTAGCACACAGCCGGGGACACCATCCGGTCCCATTGATGCTGTGTTTTTAGCTTTAGAGAGAGCAGCTTTCACCTGCGCATTTGAGATGTCTGGGAGGCTACACTCTGCTGGGATAGTTATCTCTCCTTTAGGGGGGGTGAAGTTTGCACTGAACCTGTCTGCCAGTATGTTGGCAATGTCTGTGGGTTCAGTGATTTTTGTATCATTTTGGACTAATTCTGAGCATATCTGGGAGTTTCCACCCAGGTTCCTAACATAGCTGAAAAGGCCTTATGATTGTCCTTTGAATCCATGGCAATTTTTCTCTCAAAATTGGCCTTAGTTGATTTTATGAGTGCTCGTATTTTTTTACTAATAATGATCAGGGGTGACTTCCCTTTTATGGATTTTGTTCTATCATGTAATAGCTTTCTCCTCTTATTGTAAAGTTTGTTAATGGCTAGGGTCCACCAGACTGGACGTTTGCCCTTTGTGGAAAGAGTCTTGGTTTTATTTGGGATTGCCTGATCCATGCAGTCCCGGAGGTGTTCATAGAAGGCATTTGTAAGGGCTTCCACAGCTTGCGTTGTGGTTTCCACTGGCTCAGGGGCCTTGAAGGATACCACACCAGTCTTGAGTAGTGTGAAGTTTGCTTTAGAGAAGTTCTTCACTGTGGTCTTTTGTTTGGGGTGGGGGGATGTTGATTTCCAGTGAGATTAGTTTATGATCAGATCTCACCAATGAGGGATATACTTCCGGTGTGGAGCATTTTGTCCCCATGTTTGTGATAATGAGATCTAGTATATTTTCTCCTCTCGTGGGAACGGTGACTAGCTGTTCCATGGCATTTGAATTTATGAACTCCAGGAACCGTTGGGCTAGAAAGTTTGGGCTTGAGTAATGTTCCCAGTCTATATTCGGGTAGTTGAAGTCACCCAATATGATGGTGTTTGGAGATACATTTATACCCTCCAGTGTCTTCAGGAAGGCTGTGTGGGGTTCCTGAGTTTGAGAGGGTGGCCTGTAGCATGCTACAATTTGTAGAGCAGTTTTGCCTATGGTTAGTTGCACCTGGATGATTTCCGAAGCTTCGTGCGTTGCCACCAACCTGGAGGTGTGGGTATCCTTTATGAATATGGATACACCCCCTCCTTTTGTGGTGTGGTCCGGGTTTTGGGGCCGGAACGCATGATATGAGGTAAAACCTAATAGTGCTGGGGTGCTCTCAGGAGCCTTGAACCAGGTTTCAGTTACAGCACAGACATCGATGTTCTCCATACTGAGAAGGGCCTCGAGTGCATGCATTTTAAGATTTAGACTTCTGGCATTGAGCAGCATTACCCTCAGTTTCTTCCCATTTTTGTTTTCTAGGGTGGTAGGTTTAGAATTTGAGCCTTGCCTAAAAAGGCACTATGGGGTGGCAAGATCCTTAGCCAATATCCGGAATCCCAGGGTGACAGGTGCAAGCCGCCCCTTGCAGCAGCGTGGCTTGTCAAGTATGTCATCCCAGGCAGACAGACACTGGATCCCCTTTGAATGACACCAGACATTAAGCCAATTGTTAAAGCTGATCATCTTGTCTCTATATTGTGGCATCATTCTTGGTGAAGGAAGGATACTGCTCAGGGTCAGGGTCATACCTGCCTGGGCTACATAATCAGAGAGCTTCTCTATGTCTCTTTTCATGTAGTCCAGGGAGGTACGTCTCAGGTCGTTCACACCAGCATGGACAATGACTGTGTCATATTTGTACTTGCCATGGAGTGACCAGAGTGCTTGTGTTATGTGGCGGATTCTAGCGCCCGATAGGCAGCTTACTGTGATCCTCTCCTTGTTCAGCCTGGTGAGTGGGACGTCAGTGTGTCTGACTATGGAGTCACCTATGACAAATATGTTTGGTGTTGTATTTTGCCTTAAGGGCTGCGACTGCTTTGCACACTGCTTTTGTGGTTTATGTGTTGCTTGTGGGGTGTCTTGAGGTAGCAGTTGTTTGGGTGTCTGCTTTGGAGGCCTCTGCTGTTTAGGTAAATTTTTACTCAGAGCCTCCGAGTATGTCTTTGTGTGTTTATGTGTTTGATTCAGTGGTGTGGTAGCATTATGTGAGGCTGGTTTTGTGGTGTGTGTAGTTGCCTTCTCCTCCTGTCTGGTCTTGCCAGTCCTGAGTTGAGAGAGCTCAGCCTCCAGTTTGGCTAAATAGCTGCATCTCTCGCAAGTATTTGTGTTATGTGGGAGGAGGAGAGGGTTGTCTGTGTACATGAGGCAGTTATAACATTGCCTCAAGATTCCCAGATTCACCAGCTGGACCAGAGAGGAGATTGACAACTGACCTTTGGACATGCTAGAATAATATTGGGAATTCCTTAATAATTGAAAACAAGGGCCAGTGGGGAGTGAGGGTGTAGTGCTTTTAATTTTTAGTGCTGACTTATATAATTGCTATAGTGAGCAAGTGCCAGGTAACTTGAGTGCAATGTGTTACAAGTAACTAAATGCAAAAACGACAAACAGTAACTTTCTTTCAAGTGAAAGAAGGAACTAGTACAGTAAGCAATGCAGATATCACTAGTGATCCACAGAAGCTGAGAAGCCACGTATTAGGTGGAATTAGCTTCCAGGGAAATAACAAGCAAACAAACAACAAGCATATAAACAAAGCTAGATTCAGCAGGCCTGGATCTAGTCTATGCTAGAGCAAACAAGGTGTACCAATTTCAGTAAGATACAGTTCAAATATTCAGGCACTATAAACCTTTAACCAGAAATTCCCAGCTCAGAAGGGCAGAGTCCAGCCTCTTCTCCCACAAGAGTGCAGACCACGAACCTCCTTAATGTAAAATAACTGGTCCGAAGCCCAAGTGTTTAAACCGAAAGGCTTAGAATGAGTTACACCAAGCAGTAATAAATACAATTGAGTATTTTTAAGATGATGCAAAAGTAAAATGAAGTAGTTAGAAACACAAGTACAGTAAAAGCAGATAATTTTTTTTTTTTTTTTATCTGAACAAGTGATGAGATCAAAGAAACAGATTTGAGTGCTGAAACTAGAAAACTGGCTAGTTATAAGAAAAAAAACATCTGGAAGTTTGCCTTGTTTGTCTTGGAAATGATCAGCATAGGTAGAAAAAAATGTGTTGGGCAAACTTAGAGTAGTGGTCTGTCAAGCTAACTTGGTGAACTTCCTTATTAAATGAAAGCAGTCCCATTTTCAAACTGTCACTGAGCCCTAATAATGCTGGATGTGCCTCTTGACCACATAAAATAATAAGTCATAGCTCCTTCTAGCAGAGTAACATGAAAACAGAACTGAGCATTCAGTCTGAATTTCTTCACCTCCATGACAAACAAGTTTTGCACACCTTGCCAAATCAAGCATTTCACTTTTACATACTCTAGCAAATGTTTCTGCAGACGTAACATTGCACTTGGAACCTCTATCAACTTTTAGCTCTATAGGTTTGGTATATATCCAAACAGTACAAAATAATTAATTATTTGCTCGTAAAT
Organism: Protopterus annectens; assembly: GCF_019279795.1. NCBI lineage: Eukaryota > Metazoa > Chordata > Ceratodontiformes > Protopteridae > Protopterus > Protopterus annectens. The sequence continues at coordinate 1,772,277,332 of NC_056744.1, read as the reverse complement.
CAACTGCACTGACCATTTCATGAAGCACTGACACACCATCAACTGATCCCTTGTATAAAATAAGTGCCTTTCCATTGTAACATTTGTCTAGGGGTTACACATTTCTCTAAATTTACATTTTAAGCACTCAGGGTCCTCACTTGACTCAGCCGGTACAACAATATGATGGTTCCCCCTCTCCAGTATAGCTAGCAGGTGCATACTCAAATGAATGCTCCCTTTCAATGGCTTCTGACCCAGCTGAATTAAGTGGAATAATGTCTTAGTATGGTCATCTTTATCAGAAAATGCAGCCTGTATAAAAATGTTGTACTCTTGCTCAAAGACTCTCTAGTTCTCAACAATATTAGTGTCAAACACAAGTGCACTGGGTTTTCGAAATGTGCCTGCCATGCCCACAAAGTATACACAAACACACTGAAAATATGGCCATTGTAATCATGTATGAACAGAGTTCTGTGAGCTTGTAGCAACATTCAAATGCACAACAAACTCTTTGAAATGCTTTACTTTCAGAAATATGCTCTGTAATGGCTGTACTCTGTGAAATATTTTTACTGTAATGCTACACAAACATGTAAACGTTTATATACTTCTGATAGCTCAGATATCTTTGCTTAATACGAAAAATAAATATGCTTTGCAAAAATGCGGTAATTTTCCTTATTTTATTGGTTTTGTGCAATTCAGACTTTATTTCAAACATTTTTCATAGTAATTTAAATATTTTTATCAATATCATACATATCAGTTTATGTGAATATCATTTAGAGTGTTCTGTATGCCTTGCTTCATATTATAATAGTGCTGAGCAGGTTTTAATACCTGAGGTTCATTTCTGACCTGTTTTGTGAAGTTTACACATTTTAGAATGAGCCACTGCTATATGTTCCACCAGCTGTAACCAAGTCCTCTACTAGTTGTGGCCATATCGTCTCAAGCTTCTTACCCCTTTGGATATGCCGGTTCTAACTTCAGGCCCTTTTAGATATTCTGCCTTCATGTCCTTTACACATCCTGGTTCTGACACCATGTCGCTCATTCGTCTCTAATACAAATAATGAGAAGGCTTGGGGTTTTCTTTAGATGCTTTAATACATAGAAACACATCAGGGTGGATACCAGCATTTATAAATATGAACAAACTAGTTAACAGACAGTGCTTACATACATACATGTTCACATCTCAACAGCTAACTACAAAATGGCAGTCTGACTTGCATGTGCTCAGTATTTATACACTTGTGCAAGCCCCTGGATAGCTTCTTAAAGACATATACACATATATACTGACCTACACAAATCATCCAGCTTTTGACATGAGGAACACAGATCACCAGTGTTGAAAGGTGTTGTTTTTAAATATAAATAGCATCTGGTACACTGTGCAAGATATTTGTGTTTTAGCAAGTCGTTAATGGCATACTCATTTGAAGAATCTATTTTCAGCTGGAACTGAATAAAGAATTCTAAAAGAAAAGGATAACCAAAATCAGCACAGAATTCAAACAGAATTTAAATAAAGTTTTATGAGAAAAAGTCACAGAAGCAATATATGACTAAACATTATATCAAGTACAGTAAAGTCATTGCTCTGACCGTACAAGGTGTGAAAGTCACATAAAATCTTGAATTTGCTTGCAGTCACACCTTTTTAACAGTAAATAATAAATCACAAACCATAGCAGGACTGTTTAAATAACCTCTGAATTGTCCTCTCTGTAGTCTATTTGAATTTATAGTTGAGTAGGGCCCTTGGGATGGCTAGAGTTTGCTTGTCTAAAACCTATTCCTTTCTAACAAGAAAGCAGCAAAAATTATAGGTAAAACAACAAAATATAAATCAAAGTAAATCTTCTTGTCTACAATCTGTCACTTTCTCCCTGTAAACAGTGAAAAACAATTGAAAAAATAAATCATAAGTGAAAATACATTTTTTCTTACCAGGCAACTATACAGACAATCACAACAGCACAAGATTGTTTAGATAAGCTCTCATGAAACAATAATTTTCCAGACTAAGAAAGAAATATACTTAACCTTACCAGTAATGTAAGAGTATATAATACATAAATGATAAAGACAGTTACTGTAAATCAATCACAAATCAACAGACATACAGGATACGCAGTATTGCAATCCTTCATGTTACACAATTCTTATGAGACAGGTTTGCAAAGTCAGCTCAAACCTCTGGCCAAAAGGATCAACTGCATGACCACTGCATAAGATTTCTATGCTCAAACACAGAAATGTACTTTACATCCCAAGGAAACAGATATTAGCAGTCTGCCTCATTAGCCAGTGTAAGATGGAACAAGCAAGCGATAATGTTCAACAGAGTGGGTGCCACTGGGGAAATATCACCTGCCTAGGAGTGTTGTGAGGCCAGACAACATAAGATGAGGGCCTTTATACCCATTGGAGGGTATTTTCTCAATAATATCTATCTGGGGGGTATTATTGTGACCAGGCAATTGACTGTTAAATAGTTTCATATTTTCTTTTTATTAGTATATACATTTTCATTTTTCCTGATGTAAAATATTTCATCAGCCTAATGTTTTAAAGTTGCTGTGGTGTAATTGTTGCTGAAGAAAGTATTTTCCATCTAAAATATAATGAGTATTTAATGACAACAAAAAGTACTTGCATATGCAGTTACTCTCACAGAGAGTCATACACACAGATGTACAGAAACACACACACCCACACACACACACACACACACACACACACACGCACACACACACACACACAGACACACGCACAAAGTACTCAACAATTACATCCACTTTCATGAGTGAATACATCTCAGCTGTCATTGTCATCAAATGAATGAAAAAAAAACATAAAATCATACATTGGAATGTGTCACATCCCCTCCTCCGGAATTGTCCCCGATTTGCAGAGCATCCCTGATTTGCCTTCTTTATTTTCTATTAAATCATTTAGAATTGCAGTTAGTCAATAAAGGCATTATAGCTTCATATTTCTTATTGTTCAAATAATGTGAATTGAAGAAAGCCTCTTTGGATCCAAATTCGAAGGAAAGAAATTGAAAGGTATTCACTGTCTCTTTCTCTCTCTCCCTTGCTCAGTCTCTTTCTCTCTCTCCCTTGCTCAGTCTCTTTCTCTCTCTCCCTTGCTCAGTCCCTTTCTCTCTCTCCCTTGCTCAGTCTCTTTCTCTCTCTGCCTTGCTCAGTCTCTTTCTCTCTCTCCCTTGCTCAGTCCCTTTCTCTCTCTCCCTTGCTCAGTCTCTTTCTCTCTCTCCCTTGCTCAGTCCCTTTCTCTCTCCCTTGCTCAGTCTCTTTCTCTCTCTCCCTTGCTCAGTCCCTTTCTCTCTCTCCCTTGCTCAGTCCCTTTCTCTCTCTCCCTTGCTCAGTCTCTTTCTCTCTCTCCCTTGCTCAGTCTCTTTCTCTCTCTCCCTTGCTCAGTCCCTTTCTCTCTCTCCCTTGCTCAGTCTCTTTCTCTCTCTCCCTTGCTCAGTCCCTTTCTCTCTCTCCCTTGCTCAGTCTCTTTCTCTCTCTCCCTTGCTCAGTCTCTTTCTCTCTCTCCCTTGCTCAGTCCCTTTCTCTCTCCCTTGCTCAGTCTCTTTCTCTCTCTCCCTTGCTCAGTCCTTTCTCTCTCGCGGTTGCTCAGTCTCTTTCTCTCTCTTCCTTGCGCAGTCCCTTTCTCTCTCTCCCTTGCTCAGTCTCTTTCTCTCTCTGCATTGCTCAGTCTCTTTCTCTCTCTCCCTTGCTCAGTCCCTTTCTCTCTCTCCCTTGCTCAGTCTCTTTCTCTCTCTGCCTTGCTCAGTCTCTTTCTCTCTCTCCCTTGCTCAGTCCCTTTCTCTATCTCCCTTGCTCAGTCCATTTCTCTCTCTCCCTTGCTCAGTCCATTTATCTCTCTCCCTTGCTCAGTCCCTTTCTCTCTCTCTCCCTTGCTCAGTCCCTTTCTCTCTCTCCCTTGCTCAGTCTCTTTCTGTCCCTGCCTTGCTCAGTCTCTTTCTCTCTCTGCCTTGCTCAGTCTCTTTCTCTCTGTCTGGGCTGGATCCAACAGCTAGTTGTGGACAGTGCAGGACTCTGAAGGAAGACTTCATGCAACAGCTGTGGATGCAATTCCTGAAGACACTTTTAAAGTAGTCAGGATATTTACTCATTCATTCTGTAGGATAATTATGGACTTCTCACACATCTGTCAGTTTCTAAAACACAACATGCATGTCCAATGTAATTTAAATGCAATAAACTAGAATGTCAACTCTTTTTCCAAAACCCTTAACAAAAGTGCAGCACAAAGAAAGGAAGGTCTCTGTATACTGATGGAATAGGTAACTTCACTTAAAAAATAAAAATGCTACCTGCAATGAATGAACTACAGCCTCATTTTGTTGAGATCAGTCTGCAGTTCATTTCTCCAAATAGTATTCCCTGACAACTCTAGGAGTCTCTGTCCATGCTGACGCAGATCATCTGTTATTATTGTCACCCCAAGGTCTGTCTGCCATCTGGAAGACTGTTATATGCAATAATGCACATAATTACTAGATGTTGCTCTACATATGGATAAAATAAGGCTGATAGTATATGTCACTTTGCCCTTTCTACATTCATGTCCACTGCATCATCATTGGCAGTTATCATTGTCCCATATAGTACTGTGCCATGTAAAACAGAACATAGATGTGATGTTCTAACTATGTCTGAATACATAAAGCATGTTAGTTCATCATAATTTGGAAAACCTGTAGAGGATGTATGTGGGATTTGAACCAATTTCATTGGAAACCACAACAGTGGAAAATCAACAACAACACATTTGTGCCACTAGACACATGGACTATTTGCACTTCACTGTTACTTACTACCCAAAATTGGAAGTATGTCTGATACAGCTGATACTGTAAATAACTGCAATAACTGTAATGCAACATGAGTGTAAACTGACAAGCTGTGCAATAAAAAGATTGATATTACCATGAACTGACATGCATGCGTAGCTTATGTCAACACAAGGACGAAACTTCAACTTGTTTGGGGCCCAGTTGAACAGAGGAGGAGGTTACCCAGATGCTGACCATGCATACTGGAGTGGAACATGAATGAGAGCCAGACCATGGAATTTCACAATGACTGACTTTTGGAAATGGCTTGTGAGCACCGACATTGTACTGGGATATACAGGACCAGAGTGAAGGTGCACCACCAGTATGATGGCCTGCATCATGTGGGCACTGAGGACCTTGTCCAGAAAGTTGCTGTAGTACAGATATACCCTGTAGACTCCTATAGTAAGTGACTTAATCCTAAGTATACTTGTACATACCTAATAAAAGGAGATATAGAGCTGTAACTCATATGCCACATGTATGCTATTTAAATCCAGTCTGTAGCTGTTCTGACAATTAGCTCATCTGGCTAATCAAGAAGGCATGGTTAATGTGCTCTGTATAATTATCAGTTTGACTCTCATGGTGGTTATTTGTTTAATATTGTTTATTATGTACATGTTCTGCTACAGTGGATTTGTTTGTTTTCTAACTTACAAATACTTACTTGTACACATCTGGTATTCTGTGTGTCACTGATACTTATCTCGCCTAAGCCACTGATAACTATGCATGTCTTCATTATTCATAGCACTATGATATTATCATGCTGTCTATTTAAGTCATATAGACATTCCTTAATCACTTCGGCTTTACAGACAGCATAGTATTGTGAATATGTATGTGGACACAAGACTGTTTCAATTTACATTGTGTACCACAGGTCACACATTGTCCTCTGTTATCCACAGGGATATGGATAAACTAGTGGACCATTAAGAGGGATGTGATTGTGCTGTGTATCATCTCACCCTATTAAGCAAGGGGCAAATGTGCATATATCTTGGCTAACTGTGCTCTGATATACATGTAGAGGATATCTCACATTACTTTTATTAATTAATTAATTCATTAATTAATGTATTTATTCAGTAAATAAAATAAATATATCTTGGCTAACTGTGCTCTGATATACATGTAGAGGATATCTCACATTACTTCTTGAGGTACATACATGTGTAAATGTTGGAGGACTGCTTGCATACATGACTGTCTTTTACATGTTTACAGGTATTTGGTACTTGCTTACAATTATAGCATTTATCTTTAATATGTCTGAGAATATCCCCACTATCCATAATTTCTCCTCAAAATGATGCTAATTTAGTCTTGTGTTACATCTTTGAATATAGGGTAATACCTGTGCAGATTTTGTGTGGGAGATAATATTGGCATACTGAGTGTACTGCATACCTCAGTCATTCTGCAAACATTCCAGTTCAGCAGCCTTCTCATACTGCTATTTGGAGACTGTGAGATGGCCAGATACACATTTTAAGTATAAATCAGGGATATCCCCTAAGAACAAGATTATTTGTGATGTATAACATCTTATTCTATGACCACATAATGTCTGTTCCCTGCACTCGTACCACACAACATATACTGGCATAGGTAATGCACATGGCTTAGTAGTCGTGTGTTAAGGGCGGTGTCTGGGTTGTATGACAGTCTTCCACTGTCTCAGCTATGAAATGTTGCTGTAGTGTTTGCCTGTTGTGGCCAGTGTACTGAAATTCAGTCATGCTTGCATGGTCTCTTTTACAAATAAACAGCACATAGTGACAGTAGAACTGTAATGTAACCATCTACTAATATGGAAGCTGTGCTCAAAGGTAATACCCTATACTGGCACTTGTCTGCCTCTGATCTGTTTAACTGCATTTTCTATCCAATCACAGGTCAGAGAGTTTAGCTAGGCAGGTAGGTGACAGGGTTATATTGTAAATATAGCTGAGAATCGCAGGTTTGAATCTCAGGTCCTCCAATCTGTGAACATTAAAATGAATGTGTTGAACATTGTGTGTACAGAAAAAAAAATGTTTATGTCAACTCTATAATGTTGTTCATTAGGCAGTTAAAGAACATTAGTTCCTCACAGTTTCACTTTACTTTTTGCAGGTGATGAGGACCGTTCAAGCAACCAGGCCTTGTGCATAGAATGGATGCACAGGCTGGAGGAGCAGTGAAGGGAAAGAGTTATGCGATCACATTTCAAGTATATATGGAGGATAGTTCTGGCCATTCATAGAGTGCAGCCTTGATTTTCATTTCCATACCTACTAATAGTAATTCAGGAATACCCAGCATGCATCTGTATTGAAACTGCAGTAGTCATAACATCCCTGAACTTTACAATATTTATTTTCAAATAATTTTCCATATGGATTATGAGCAGTCCATGGTTTCTGATAGTGATGCTTCTCATTTGATGGCACCACCTAGATGACAGTCAGTCTTGTGTAACTGTCACAGTGAGTGTAATAGAGTTGTGTTTCACATACAAGTTATTAGTGCTTTGCCTGCTGCACGTACAGTAGGTGTTGGCACACTTGTATGTCTGCTCTTGCTCTTGCCTTGCTCATTTAATTTCCATATAACCTGCACATTTAACTTGCCTTCCTCATCACCCACTGACTTCATTATGCAAAGATGGTCTTGTTGGCTGTTCACCTCACTCTGTACTTGCACAGTCACCTGTGTTACAATTCTGTGCAATTCAAAGGCTGACACACTGACAAAAATCTGTACTGCACACATACAAGACAGGGAACATGAAATGTGTGTAAATCTCCCCAGCTGTATGCCTGTCAATGTATTGAGGTATGGCACCATTATTACTTATTACAGGTCTCAGTACTTATGTCAGTTTCACAGTGATCTTAAATAATAGATGTATTTTAATGTAGACATATGACATCATTGCATGCCACAGTATCATGGTATGGCTGTTTACATGTGTAAATGCTGTTTACATGTTCTGACTGGGTACATGTCTCTCATGCATATGGATGGCTGTTAGGAGCTATGTTATGTATCCCAAGTCATGGCATGGGGTATCCTGCTGACATTTTGTGATGGATATTTTCCACATTTGTTCCTCTATGGTAGTAATCTATAAGTCTAGATGTTAGTACATAGGGAAGTTCGGTGCATGGGTAGCCACCTGATAGCCACATCTGTTTCTACAATCATTATACAGAAATATTTTAGGTCATATCATCTGAGAGTGTGTTGTTAATAACTCCTGTAATGTATGTTGATGTACCTTTTTCCCCTATGCACAGATCATGTTGACAGCATAGTAGGTAATGTGTGTTACATTTTATATGTGCACTCATTCTGAGTTTACTGACATCCATTTTTTTCCAGGAATATAAAGCATGATAGACATGTGGTGGACCATGATATGGTTTTGATTCATGGCCTACATCACATATGTTGGTAAACCTGTGTATGGGTGTACCTTATTTTTATGTGCCATACTGATCTTTTTAAGCCTGTGCATCATGGCATAGTGTGTATGTTGTGCTCTCAGTTAGTTGCAGGTATGCATTTGCTGTACTGTTCTTCTTGTTATTTAATTCACCTTCACAGGGCACATAACAAGTGGATGGTCACCCATCAGATGCCAGAGGTAACCACAAGCCAGAGCACTGCTTGAGGCCTCCACTGATGATGATTGTGACATCCCACCACTGGCAACAGTAGTCAAGGAGCCTTAATCCTCACTACTAGCACCAGTGGGGGACATACATTTGGGAGGATGACAAATATACACACAGTAAAATGCAATTTCCCTTAAGAGCACACAGAGATCACAGTCAGTCTAGGGTTGGTTTCTCCCCTCTTTCTGCAGATCCACAGTACGACTCCCACTGGCACAGTTATAGAGCTGAAATCTCAGCTGAGTGACCAAGCCAAAACCTCCAGCACCCCTTCTGTCCAACCAGTACTTAGTGTCCCTGCCCAAATAGTTGATACACACACACTCTTTGAGGTTTGATTTACACACACACACACACACACACACACACACACACACACACACACACACACACCTGTGTTACAATTTTGTGCAATTCAAAGGCTGACACACTGACAAAAATCTGTACTGCACACATACAAGACAGGGAACATGAAATGTGTGTAAATCTCCCCAGCTGTATGCCTGTCAATGTATTGAGGTATGGCACCATTATTACTTATTACAGGTCTCAGTACTTATGTCAGTTTCACAGTGATCTTAAATAATAGATGTATTTTAATGTAGACATATGGCAGCATTGCATGCCACAGTATCATGGTATGGCTGTTTACATGTGTAAATGCTGTTTACATGTTCTGACTGGGTACACGTCTCTCATGCATATGGATGGCTGTTAGGAGCTATGTTATGTATCCCAAGTCATGGCATGGGGTATCCTGCTGACATTTTGTGATGGATATTTTCCACATTTGTTCCTCTATGGTAGTAATCTATAAGTCTAGATGTTAGTACATAGGGAAGTTTGGTGCATGGGTAGCCACCTGATAGCCACACCTGTTTCTACAATCATTATACAGAAATATTTTAGGCCATATCATCTGGGAGTGTGTTGTTAATAACTCCTGTAATGTATGTTGATATACCTTTTTCCCCTATGCACAGATCATGTTTACAGCATAGTAGGTAATGTGTGTTACATTTTATATGTGCACTCATTCTGAGTTTACTGACATCCATTTTTTTCCAGGAATATGAAGCATGATAGACATGTGGTTGACCATGATATGGTTTTGATTCATGGCCTACATCACATATGTTGGTAGACCTGTGTATGGGTGTACCTTATTTGTATGTGTCCTACTGATCTTTTTAAGCCTGTGCATCATGGCACAGTGTGTATGTTGTGCTCTCAGTTAGTTGCAGGTATGCATTTGCTGTACTGTTCTTTTTGTTATTTAATTCACCTTCACAGGGCACATAACAAGTGGATGGTCACCCATCAGATGCCAGAGGTAACCACAAGCCAGAGCACTGCTTGAGGCCTCCACTGATGATGATTGTGACATCCCACCACTGGCAACAGTAATCACGGAGCCTTAATCCTGACTACTAGCACCAGTGGGGGACGTACATTTGGGAGGATGACAAATATACACACAGTAAAATGTAATTTCCCTTAAGAGCACACAGAGACCACAGTCAGTCTGGGGTTGGTTTCTCCCCTCTTTCTCCAGATCCACATAAGACTCCCCACTGGCACAGCTATAGAGCTGAAATCTCAGCTGAGTGACCAAGCCAAAACCTCCAGCACCCCTTCTGTCCAACCAGTACTTAGTATCCCTGCCCAAGTAGCTGACACACACGCACTCTTTGAGGTTTGATTTACACACACACACACACACACACACACACACACACACACACACACACACCTGAAAAGGCTGGTACAGATTTACTAGCTATTCCCCTTTCTGCCCAGACTATAAGGTAGTTACACCTGCCACCATTCACTCCTTATCAGCTACTTTAAGGCCCTTAACAAAGGGTATCCAATCCTACTGTGTAATGTTACTTTTAACCAAATGGTAGTCTGACCAAGAGCAAGGCCATTAAGAGTGGCCCACAGTGTCACCAAATAAATATGCAAGTACATTCAGAACTTCAATATGTCTCACAGATATCAGCCACAATGAAATGTTTAAATATATTTAATAATAAATAATAAAAGAAGAAGAAAATATTCAATAAATCACAGTTACATCAGAGTTCAAAATCACAGAAAATATTTAAAACTACAATGTAGGACAGTTTAAATAAATACAGAAAACATCTAAGCTGTACTTCACTATATTCCTGACTGTGTCCAACATAAATTACTGTATCCTAATTAGCTTAATTATAGAGCAAAGCAAGCAGATGCGGTGAGTGGGTTTTCAAAGTCAGAGTCAGGTTAAAGACAAAATACAAAATGCCCAGTCACTCTCCTAGAGAGTTCTTAAATTAATATTCCAAATATTACTGCTGGGGTACTTACAGAATGACATAATTTCTTGACATCTGACTTCAGTTCCCAGGCTCAAAACCAACAGTGTTTAGCATATACCTGTGAAAATACATAAACAAGGACTCTTCTTAGACATATGGCAGATCCTGGAAGCCATAACACAATAAAACACTTTCACATCTCATTTTGGTTTTACTTTCACATTTCAAGTCTAGTAATTATTTCTCTTTCAAGATAACACAGACTGTTCCCTAGTATGGACATCTTGTCTCTGTCATAAAGTAATTTAAATTTTCAACTATTTTTCTGAAATTAACCTCCTGTGTTCCAGTTTCCACTGTTATTAAAATATATACATCTAAACAGTCACAGTAGAGCAAGTACATTCCTGTTCTCTTCCAGTAGGACATGCTGTGGGTACATTTTAGCTTACTACTTTACAAAATATATCTTCTGTGTTAGAAGTTCGATATATACATAACATACAGTTCTTATGCAGTTGTAACACAAGGAATTACATCATGTTGATAGTCACAAATGACATATAACTATTTACAAAATTCCAGAAAGCTGGGCTGACTGTATCTCCTTCTGTCACACTTCTATATAAAGCATATTAATATTCACACTTCTATATAAATCATATTAATATTCACAAATGACATATAATTATTTACAAAATTCCAGATAGCTGGGCTGGCAGTATCTCCTTTTGTTACAATGATGATGACCATGATGGCAATGGTGATGATGATGATGATGATGATGATGATGATGATGAAGGTGGACCCGGTCCTGCACATCATTCCTGCTGCAGGTTGGAGGAGATGCCAACCACAACCCCCAGCAGATGACTTGCAGGATCAGACCAGGAAGGTGATGTCTGATGTCTTTGTACACAAATGAGAGATCTGATGGGGAATATCTTCCAAGATATGGCATGAGTATGAGGGACTTTTTTCTGGGAGTTAGCCCGGGAGATCATTTGTGATGTTCATTCCCATCAGGCTGGGCCTCACAGACTGTAACTATTGTGTGATCCACTTGTGTACTGCTGCCACTATTTTGTTTGCCACATAAACAATTGGACTGTATATACACACTTGGGCATCCATAGCATATTACAACCATGCTTCAGTGTTACACATCCGACAATACACTGCAGATGTCGTGTGACATTTTGTATTGTGTTGCACCTGTTGCATGGTGCACATAACCACATCAGACATGCAGGTATCATGCAGCTGTCCATGAGTTTCTGCATTTCTTGCATACATTGCTCCATGTGGTCAAGTGTGGTACTCATTACCTGTGAGTGCATGTGTGCACTCCTATTCATGCAATGCAGCATATTGTTGATCTGGCCATGGTAATACGGCCCTTTATTTCATAGTTCTGCATTTTTCAAGTGAGCGGCTGCATCTGATACCGATTCTCCAGGTTATAAATGTGTGGGAGTGACAGCACTTGTAAACAACAGTTTGTCTGTACTCCCCATATAACACTAGCATATGGGTTTGATTTGTGAGTTGCTGTGTCATGTCTGTTCAACAGTAGGACATGCCTTTTCCCTTGTGCTTTGTATGACACTTGGCCTGCTGTCACACTCCTACACTGGCTTTGTGTGTGACATCTATTGGCAATGCTATTGCCATGTTGTTGCATTTTGGTGTGTCAGATATGTCTATCTATGGATTCACTTTCAAACCTCAAAATACTGAAATTGTCAAATTTCAGTATCTTGAGATGAAAATATCATGAGTTAAAAACACAAATCATCGGAATTATCCCAACGTAAGTAAACAATTGTCCAAAACTACAAACAGCATACCACACTATCATAAAGTTATCATAAACCCACCTAGGTTAGGGGCTATACCCCCAAACCCCCAATGGTGGAGGCTGTTCCCCCACATCCCCCAATTATATATGCCAACTCTGGTATCGCACTACAGTGGGGAAGAGGGCATATCTCCCTATGATGGGCAAGTGTTTACTTGCTCTGAGATAAATTCCATGGTTCATGCTTTTCACTTTTGATATTGTCATCTCGAGATATCAAAATTCGACAGTTTCAGTATTTCAAGGTTTGAAAGTGAAACCCTCTCTATCTATATATATATATATATATATATATATATATATATATATATATATATATATATATATATATATCCACAAACTACTTTTGATTACAGCAAGCTCTGATACTTCCATGCCTATCTACTTATTATATGGCAGTAACTTCTTATTGTAACAATTGTTAATATCTGCTATGACTTTGTGGATGGAACAGATGCTAGTAATCTACTGAATGTACTATGTTCTTCATCTGTTTGTAATATTTTAATTGCTAGGATTCTTCATCTGTAACTATGTCTGTAATATTTAAATTGTGGAGCTTTTCTCCCCGGGCCTCTGCTGAAAATGGACCTGCGTCCACTCGGACATTCCTAGTCAACACTGTAACTTTCATGTATATACCTTAGAAGTCATGTTTAAAACACCAAAATTGCATTACGCTTTCTTCGGCCTATGTTATACTTTTTTATTTATTTTATTTTACATTTGTTTACCGGGAAGGTCCAACTGGGCAAGTGCCCATTTTCATTGGGGGCCTGGGGAGAAAAGCTCCAAGTTATACAATGATAATTACAAAATCAAAAATACAGTCTAGTGTACTCTGGTATATGCATTGACTTATACATAAAATAGCAATTCAGACAATTATTACTTGAAAAATTAACCAGTGAATAAGTAATTGAATATGAGTTATATCAATAATAGTTTTTGTTGAGTTTACAGTACAGATATAAGCACACACGTAGTATTTCCAATATATGATAAATATTGAGAGAGTGTACATTATTCCTTTTGTGAAGGTACAGTGTTAATCATGCAAGGGTAATGAGACTGAGGTTGGAGTTTAGGTGATGTTTAGCCTGGGAGAAGGCAGGGGCAGAGCCAGGATTTTGATAGGTGAGATTTTAGGAGTGCTTTGAATTGTTTTGAAAAGGAACTTGAGGCAAGAGCAGTTGGGAGGGTGTTCCATAGTTTAGCAGTATAGTTAGAGAAAAGGCCTTCACCAGCTGATGTCTTTGCTCTAGAAACTTGTAGTAAGTACTTATTATCAGAGCGGAGGGGTCTAGGAGCTGAGTAAGACTGGATTAGATGGCTGAGAGCTGGTGTTTTGTTTGGGTGGTGAATAATTTGGTGGGCTAGGCTTAGTTGGTTAAAGTGTAGGAGATGTGAAAGTTCCAGCCAACTGAGCTGTTTTAGGGATTGACAGTGATGTGACCTGTACATTGATTTTGTGGCATTTGGATATTTTATTATAGCAGGCCTCTAGTTTATTAAGACTTGATTTATGTAGGTTGATGAGGTTAAGGGATGCTTATAGGAGTGTAGATAGTAGGTGGGTTCTAGCCATGGTAATTCTTGTAGAAGGTGTTAGAAATTGGGCATTCCTGTACAGGAGGCCTAGTTTCTTGTGGACTTTTTTGATGCTTTGGTCTGTATGGAGGTCGAATTTTAGATTGTTGTCTATTACTATCCCCAGTAGTTTGGTATGGGTAGTAGGAGTGATAATTGTGTTATTTTTAGAGTAAATGTTGAAGGTTGGGGGGGGGGGGGGCAGGTTGCAGTTCTAGTGGGAAAAAAGATTAGGAAGTTAGTTTTGTTGGAAATAAGTATCAGGTTTGAGTTGGTTAGCCAGTTTTCCACTGAAAGGAAAGTGTCTTGGGTAAGGTTTTGGAGAGCTGTTAGGGAAAGGGCTGCACAGATCAGGGCTGAGTCATCAGCATACTGAATTAGGATGGCTTTAGGGGTAGCAGTGTGTAGGTGGTTGGTAGAGTGAGAAAAGGAGAGGTCCAAGGATGGAGCCTTGTGGGACCCCGATTGTGACTGGGAGGGTGTGAGAGAGAGTTTGTTGCCATCGAACGGCTTGTTGTCTATCTGCTAGGTAGCTTTGGAACCAGTGAAGATTTGCAATATTAATATTTAGGGAGGAAAGAACTTGCATGAGTTTGTTGTGGTTGACCATGTCAAAGGCTTTTGACAGGTCTAGGAATAAGGCTGATACAAATAGGGAGTTGTTTCTAAGTTGGTTAACTTTGTTGGTAAAGGTTAGTAGGGTGGTTGTTGTGCTATGTGCAGGATGAAAGCCATGATGGGTACTAGATAGTAGGCTATGTAGGGTGAGATATTTCATGAGCTGTATGTGCACTATTCTTTCTAGGATCTTGGATAGGGGAGAGAGAATGGCAATAGGACGGTAGTTAGTAAGTTCATAAGAGGTCCCCCCTTTGTGGAGGGGAATTATGTGTGATATTTTCCAGATAGAGGGTTCCTGTGATTCGGTTAAAGATGTGTTAATGAGTATTAATATCGGATAGGAGATGGCTTCTGCTGCAATTTTAAGATAGTCGGCTGGCAGGTTGCCAGCAGCTAATGCTGTAGGTTTTAGTTTTTTCAGATGCTTTTTGATATAGTTGGTTGATATTCGGTGTAGTTTAAATTGGGTAGATGTATCCTGTGGGGATGAAGCATTGCTTGAATCTGGGAAAGTTTGTGTTAATTTGTTGGCTAGGTTTAGAATGGTTTCTGTGAAGAAGTTGTTGAATTGGGTAGCTATGCTGTCACTACTGGAAGTGTGAGTAGCAATATTACCTGGTTGTAACAGGTTTTTTACTGCAGCCCAGAACATTTATGGATGTTTTTGGTGCTTGTTTGGTTACTTAGGTAATAATTAGTTTTGTCTATTTTCACTTGTTTTCTGGCTTTGTTTCTAAGTTGTAGGAAGGTATGTTTAGTGGTATTGGATTTGTTTTTATGCTACAGTAACCAGGCTTTATCTCTGTCTTTCAGTAAGGATCTGGTTTCTTTGGTTAACCAGGGGGGGGGGGGTAGTTGGCTTTGGCTCTCACTTGTCATGGGGATGCATGGGTGTTGAGAATATCAAGAAAGGTCTTGTTGAAGGTTAGTACGGCTTCACTTAGGGTTAGCTGTTTGAGGTGTTCCCAGTGACAGTTTTTAGGGCAGAGATGAAGTTGTCAGGATTAAAAGATTTTTTATTCCTGATTGTACAGTAGGCTGTTTGATGTACTGGGTGGATGTGATCATGAAGGAGGAACATTGGGCTGTGGTCATTCAGGTTATCAGGGAGTTGGCCAGAGTGAGATGTAAGGTGGGGTGTGTTTATTAGAATCCAATCTAGTAATGAATTACATTTGGTGACTTTGTCAGTTCTAGTGGGGTTTGTGATGGTTTGGGTAAACCCATAAAAGTTCATGTGAATAGTAGGGTTTGTTGAGGAGCATTGGAGCCAGTCAATGTTGAAGTCTCCCATGATAACTGTTTCTTGGGAGAGATGATTGGAGCACCATTGTAACAGGTTTTTAACACTAGAAGTGTTGTTACCTGGTAGTATGCATCCTCCTATAATGTTGAGGGTTTTGCTAGAGTTGCTGTTTAATTTAGCTATAATAATCTCTGCATTATCTATGTCTGGGATTGGGGAGTTGTGGACTTGTAGTGATAGGTGATCTTTGTATATGATAGCTATCTCTCCTTTTTTGTTTGCTCTGTCTTTACATAGGCTGTTGTAGCCTGGGGGTGTGATATCATTACTGTCTATGTGGGGTTTAAGCCAGGTTTCTGTTATTGTTACTATATCTGGGGAGTAGTGTGATAGCATAGCTTGTAGATTGTGAGTTTTTGGCAATGCTTCTTATATTAATGTTGAAGAGGAGAAGGGATGATTTCGATCTTTGGTGTATGATAGATAGGTTTGGTTGGGGTGGAGGGGGTAGTATTGGAGGATTGGAGAGGGGTAGTGTGGGTTGAGTGGGTGTGGGACCGGGGTTGGGGTGTATATCTCCTGCTAGACATAGTTGTTTGTGTAGGTAGTGATAGAGTTTGGAGAGCTTAAATAGGAGTTTAGTGAATTTATTTGTGTGGTGAAATGTGGTTTGCAGTGGGAGGACTTTTAGAGTATAATAGTCTTTGATGGTTGTGTGGAGGAGGCCTGGGACTATAAGAGGATGGTATGGGTGTTTAGGTGTTTGAATGATGGTTGTGTGTGTGGGAGTGTGTGTGTGATACAGTGCAGGGAGGAGGTATTATATGATGTGAGGGTGAATAACAGGAGTAGGAGAGATGTGGATGTGCTAAGTAGTAGAGTTTGTTTTAGTGCTGTCATGGTAATGTAAGTGTGAAACTATATTAGATGTGGAGTTGGGTACAAAGATCAAAGTGGAAGTTG
This sequence comes from Protopterus annectens, assembly GCF_019279795.1. Classification (NCBI taxonomy): domain Eukaryota; kingdom Metazoa; phylum Chordata; order Ceratodontiformes; family Protopteridae; genus Protopterus; species Protopterus annectens. The sequence goes on along the minus strand of NC_056744.1, from coordinate 1,772,260,207 downwards.
GAGGAGTGTATTTGTGTAAAAACGATTGGAAGGTGGGAGGGGGTGTGGTTAAGGTGAAGTATAAGTTTAGTAGCAGTGGGGGTGGTGGGATTTGGGGGTAGGGTAGGGGAGTGGAGTGAGCGAATAAAGTTAGTGAACGGAGCGGATTCAGACCATGAGGCAGCAGAGTTGCTCAAAAAATTATCAGTTGGATAGTATGGGGCAGGTAAGCATTTACTATTTGCTTGTACTGCCTAACTGACCCTATTTCTGCTTTTAATATAACCTTTGGCTATTTCATCAAGAAGGTGTATAACTAATGGCAGAAAGTCAACTAACAAGGTCAGAGTAGAGACTAGAAGCAGGGTAATTTAGGTAGTAACCTAGCTATCGGCAAGTGTGTATACCAGATAGGGCAGAACTATAGGGCTACACACACCAAGTTCTTTTAGTGTAAATATAAACCTACACTATAGCAGGGGTTTTCCTGGGAGGTAGCAGGCATAATCTTTGATTTGCCAAATACCAGGAGACTGGAGGAGACCTTTAGGTTGACTATTCCTGCGGGTGCTTCTTGTAGAAATCAGGGAAAGGGAACTGAAAAGGGGAGAAATAAAAGAAATTAGTTTAGCAGTCAGGTAGATAGAGGTCTTATATTTGATACATGAGGAGGTTTAGAGTTAAGGACTGGGTGTGGGAAAGATAGGCAAAGGAGAGAAGAACCAGGAGAGAGTTTCACAGTTAGAATTTGAGTACGCAGAATAATGTACCATTAAACAACTTAACTGACTACTATTGCATTTAGAACCATGGTGACATCTACCACATTAACAGCGGTACAGCATTGATAAAGCAGCGGTTTAAAATGTAGAATAGCAGAGATAATTGGACAGTTAAGCACATGCATTCAGCAATAACATTTCATTTAGCCACATGCATTGGTTATTCACATACTTCGCTATATTCTGGCAACTGATGTACATACACAGTGTTTTATGTATGCCTCTGCACATATTCCAGTCACTACATATACCCCATTGTACTGTGGGACTGTGAACAGTCATTGACTCCATATCCGTGTGCTGTAATGTTGTTCACAGGACTGTCCATTGCTCAGTCATACCCATGGTCAGTGATCTCTACCTATCTATCTGTCTGTCTGTCTATCTATCAATCTATCGATCTATCTGTATATATGTATTCCCAGAGGGGTTTCTTCAATATGTTATACATTGGCATGACAGTATAGTTGTTTAGTAAAACTAGTTCTTAGCTTGTTTCCCTATGTCTCCTGCTGTTCACTGATTCCTCAGTACTGTGTGTATTTGTGTCATCTCTACATGGTCAGGTCTCTTACCATTGGAAAGGCAGTCCACCCATCTCAGATACATTGGCCAGTTGCTTTATTTAGCTTGGAGTTTTGAATACACCCCCATGTGGTGTCCACATGCATTTGCCATGTGTCCCCTTACAAAGTGTTGTCCTGCTTTATTTTTTTGCCTAATTGCCTTTGCTGCATGTCCTCCTTGATATGGACTTGTGCTGGTCACCTTCCTTCCTCCGTGTGACTATAGCATAGGTACTGCATACCATACCTCTCAACTGTACAGATTTTCACAGAATGTCCAGATTTTTTACTCTAGCTTTTGGATTTTTCCTCATAAAATTTGTTATAGTCTGGAAAGTCATTGAGGACTGAAGTCACTAAATAATTATAGAGATTTTTATCTTCAGACGTCATATCTTTCGGAAAATGCATTCTATTGCAAATTCTGTTATTCTATCAATTTAGTACATTTGCAAGAGCAATATTTAAAATCTGTCCCTATTTTTTTGGTCTTTGCCCCCCCACCCCCATTATTACTGCCTGTAAGAGGTTGCGAGGTATGATCCCTGTATATCAGGGACAGTTGAGAGGTATGTTGCATGCATTTATGGCATGTGTTAACATTCTTTTGCATTATTGATGTTTCTCATGTACCTGTTTTGTAGAAAGGTCAGCTTGTACCACCCTATGGGCATTATACAGATGCAGGACATGTGCACACCAGTTTTTATTTATTTATTTTTTATTTTTTATTTTACATTTGTTGACCGGGCTAGTCTAGCTGGATATATGTCCATTTTCAGTAGAGGCAGAGGGAGAAAAAAACACCACACAAAAAAAAAAAAAACAAATAGAACAAAGTAAACCTAAAACTCTTAAAAAAAAAAAGAATGAAAAAAAAAAAAGGAAAGAACTTAACTAAAACTAAACAAAGAAAAATACATAGTCATAGTAAGAGCATTATATAAATAACAAAGGAAGCTGTAAAAAATAATGTAATAAAAAAATAATTAGAAGGATAAGAGAGAACAAAGAGAGTTAAGAGTGGGAAGGTGCAAGTTGAGAGGAGTGGGAAGGAAGTAAAAGTAAAGGAGGGGAAGGGAGAATGTCAATGTCCAGTCTGATGTAAGCCAATGATTTTGGAAGTATAGTTAACCATGTCGAAAGCTTTAGATAGATCAATAAGGTTATTGTTACGAAGCAAGAGATTGAATAGGAGAGCCATGAGGCTGTATTGGGATTTATTCTACGGCTAATCGGAGCGTGTTTATCAAGAATAGATAGATAGGAGAATTAATTAAAGAATAATACTGCCTCTTCAATAGAAAGTGAGTTTAAGGGATTCCAGTTGCATGCTGCGTTCGGCTTGAAATAGGTCTGTTTTGAAGTGTTTGTCGCATATTTTTCTTTTTCTTATATTTAGACAATTAGACAATTTTTCTTTTAATATATATAGGTTAAACAATGGTCACTAATATCATCTGGCATGGTTCCTATGTAATGTTGACTTTGCTTATGTTTATAGTATCCAGTCTAAGATAACTCTCTTCTTGCTGGGTTTGTTAAATCTTGTAGTAGAGGTAATGGATTGCAAGGTTAATGTGAGGTTAATGAGGAGGGAGGGATTGTACGAATAGAATTCATGTTCAAGTCTCCGAATAATAGATAGGTAAGTTCTGTTTTGGTAGAAAAAGTCTTCAGAAAAAGGTATTCACGATAGGTATGTTGTTACCCGGAGGCCATATATACGAGATGATGTATAGGATTTTTTATTCTTTTAATGATGGCTTCTAATGATATCTTACTATCTTGGGGTGGGATAGGCTGGGAGGGAGAGATATTGAGCTGATCTTTAAATAGAATTGCTACTCCACCACCTTTCAAGGACCGTTTCAGTATAGCCTTGGGTAGCTCATGGGGGTATCTTTTGGGTTTGGCTCGCTATCTTTTTCTGGAGAGGCAGAGGTGAGCAATGCCTGCAAAAGAGCCAAGTAGAAAGGCAAGAAGAGGGAAAAGAAGGTTTATTTTCTGTTTAAACTTTAATGTGTGAGGAAGGAATGATTAAGGCAGGGTCAGGGTCTAGATAGAAGCTAGATAGGTATACTGGGCCAGGGTTGGGGTGTCACTGTCTTCTTTGGTAGGAGAGGTGGTACAAGAAGTAAGAGTTTAAATAAGGTTAAAGGTTTTCATTTTTTTTTTTTTGAGGGTAGTGTAGTTAAGGTGAGGAAGGTGGAATTGTTTTATAGGGTAAGGTAAAGGGAGGAATTAATTAGAATAGAAAGGTAGAGAAATGTAGATAGAGTAGAAATGGTCTTCGTTTATCTGTTGATTGATAGATTGGGTTTTCCAAGCAGGTCAGAAGGTAGGAGAAGAGAAGGATGATAGAGAATAAATGAGGAGACAGAATGGCAGGCACTAGGAGCCATTGTTTTTTTTTTTATGGCTATGGCTTTCAGTACATCATTGTTTTGTTACACTTGTGTATTATGTATTACCCTCAGCAATGAGTCCATCTACATGCACAATCTGAAAGTACTTATATGGCCTTAATCATACATTTAGGAATGTTTATCATTCCATGTCATTGGGATATGTATGTGTATTGGCAATCCTACCCTGGTGTTTACTGTTAGGCCTGTATAGGTCAAACCAACACATGTACACCTGTATACATGCCATTACACCTTTGTTTGGGTTGTGTACAGCTACTTGTGTGTGTAGCAGACAGTTTGCTGCTTTGGCAAAGTACTGAGGTATGGCACTGTGCTTGGTTGTTTGCCTTTCACATGTATGGTCGAACTTTATACTGTGTCCTCTGCTGGTGTATATCCAGCATTTCATGCTCATCTGTGCTGTTTCTTGGCTTATACTTGCACTGCTGACAGACTACTTGGGTATTGGCTTCAATATCCAATGTGTAGTGCGGTATCTATTTATTACCCAACAGCGCACAACTTCCATCAGTCAGATACATCCAGGTATGACTGCCACACAGTTTGCAACATGTCATAATGCACTAGTGCATAAGTACATATGTATTTGTGCATTTCACTATGGCTGGTATGCATTCCCATCCTGTTTGTCAACTTTCCATTGCCCTTGTTGTAAAAATTGCCATCTGTGTACCTTCTATTTCCGTAATGTGTATTTCTGACCTTTGTCTTGTCTTGTGCTAGTTGTTCTGGGTCTATATTAGATGCTCGAAAACCCTAAACCACGAAAGCTCACATGAGCAAAAATGCCGGGAATCGAAAGTGTGATTGTGGGGTCGTGTTACAGTGAGGAGTGGGATGTTTGCCTTTCCTCACTGTACTGCAACCTCGGAGTTAGAATATATAGTTAGCGGGGGGTGTACGGGGTGCAGCCCCCCACAATAGCAACTTCGATCACCGGCATTTTCGCTCATGTGAACATTTGCAGTTTAGGGTTTTCGAGCTTCTAATATAGATCTGTTGTTCTATAGGTATACCTGGTGTTTTGCCCTTCTACTCCCTTTTTTCATGTCTTTTCCATTCCTTCTATTCTCCAAAAACAAAAAGGGGTGCATTTCCACCAAAAAAATGCCCATGTCCCTCTGACTGTCCCTCTGATTTTCCTGTTCCCATACACCCCTTGTGTATCTCTCTTCTTTACCCATACCTCATATCTGTACTTCTACCTCCCTATTTCCTTGGGTGTATGAGTTACTTGTGTTTCCCACAGATGTCCCCCAGCCATTGTTAGATAATGTTAACTCTGGCCAACATTGTTCATAGGTTCATAGGTAGATACTAGGCTATCTTCCCTAAGGCATTTATAAGCCTAGCCAGTGTATTTGGCTTCTGCCTCCCTATTAGATTAGCCTACTGTGCCTCTGTAAAGTAGGTCACAGAAGGTACCCTTTTAAGATTAGTTTACTGTGCCTCTGTCTAGCAGGGATACATAAGAGATCCCAGGGGTGAATTTGCGATTTCCCATCCACGCGTCACAATTTTGCTTGAAGAGGGTGAGCGAGGGGCTATGTCTAATATGAATTGGGATTCTATTCCAGAGTGAGGTGAGCCTCTGGGAAATGAGTCTGTCCCTCCAGCATGTCCTATTTATTTTTGTGCTGAGGTTTAGGTCCCTGGAGCATGTAGCTCTAAGGGACTTGGATTTTTTGAGGTGGAGCATGTCCATTAATTCTGGGTTTGACATGGCTTTGTACGTCAGGCATAGATCGCCTCTGAGTAGGCGGTAAGCAACTGAGTAGAGCTGGAGTTTCTTTAGTCGAGCTGCATAGGACATCTGTTTGTAGCCCATGATCCTCTTGGTGAGGTACTTTTGGGGTCTCTCCAGTTGCTGCAGGTGTCGGGTAAGGTACATCCCAAAAGGCATTGTATTCAATTATGGGCCTGATGAGTGATGAATAGAGGGGCACAATGACCTCTCTTGATCTAGATGTGAACCCTTTCATGATAAGGTGGGCTATATAGAAGGTCTTTCTAACCACTCTGGCAACGTGATTATCAAAGGAGAGATTACTATCTATGTTGGTCCCCAAATCTCTAATTACTTCTTCCATACTTAATGGATTACCACCTATGTGGAAATTTGTGGGCACCTTGTTTTTCCCAAAGGGGATGACTATGCACTTTTTAGCATTTAGCTTGAGGCCGTGGCTTTGGCACCAAGCATCCCTCTCTGTGATCCTCCGACCCATTTGGAGGATGCTTGTGTCAGCTGGAGATTCGATTATGGCCCCCAGTTTGCAGTCATCTGCGAACTTTGTCAGCCATAATAACCCCGTGTTAGCCTGAACCTCAGAGAAGTATATACCAAACAAGAGAGGTCCCAGAACTGAGCCCTGTGGGACGCCACTTGTAACTGGCTTGGATTCGGACATGGCACCTGCGATTCTGACCATGTGGGTTGTTTCTCTGAGCCAGTTTGCAACCCATCTTGTGATATAGGGGTTGATATTTAAGCTGGTAAGCTTATTTATGATGCCCGAGTGGGGTATTGTGTCGAAGGCTTTTGTGAGGTTCAGTTAGGCTGTATGGACTACCTTGCCCTCATCTATGGCTTTGGTAACTGTTTCAAAGAAATCAACTAGGTTTAAGAGGCAAGATCTGCCCTTAACAAAGCTGAATTGGGTAGGGTCCAGTGTCTGGAGGCTCCCAATGTCTTTGTTTATGAGTTCCATGATAATACACTCCATAGCTTTACAGACCAGACTAGTCAGGCTTATGGGGCGATAGTTTCTGGGGTCCATTGTGGCACCACCTTTGTGGAGTGGGACCACTGTAGCAGTATGCCATTCTTTGGGTACATATCCTCTAATAAGGCTAAGATTGAGCAGTGATTTAATGTGAGGGTTCAGTTCTTCTTGGAGCTCATTTAAGACACAGCCTGGGACACTGTCCGGTCCCATAGATGCTGTGTTTTTTGCTTTGGAGAGGGCAGCTTTCACCTGTGCATCTGTGATGTCAGGGAGGTTACATCCAGTTGGGTTAGGCATTTGCTCCTTTGGGGGGAAGGGGGGGGGGGAGAAGTTTGCACTGAATCTGTCTTCCAGGATGTTGGCTATGTCTGTAGGTCTGGTATATTTTGTACCATTATGCAACAATTCAGAGCATATCTGGGAGTTTCTGCCCATGTTCCTGACATAACTAAAGAAGGTCTTGTGATTATCTTTAGTGTCTAGGGCAATTTTTCTTTTGAAACTGGCCTTTGATGATTTTATGAGGGATTGAAATTTCTTGCTAATACTGATCAGAGATGCCTTCCCTTTTTGGGATTTTGCTCTGTCATGTAGTAGTGTCCTCCTTCTGTGGTCCACCAGACCATTCTCCTGTTTTTGGAGGAGTGAGTCTTGGTTTTATTTGGGATAGCACGATCCATGCATTCCTGCAGGTGCTCATAGAATGCATTTGTAAAGGATTCTGCAGATTGGGCTGTATTATCCTCTGGCCCAGGGGCTTTGAAGGATTCCACCTCAGTCTTGAGAAGTGCAAAGTTGGCTTTTGAGAAATTCTTTACAGTGATTTCCTTGGCTGGGGGTGGGGATGGGATATGGATGTCCAGGGAAATTTGTTTATGGTCTGATCTTACCAGTGAGGGGTTTACCTCTGGTGTGGAACATAGAATCCCCATGTTGGTGATGACCAGGTCCAATATGTTGTTCCCTCTTGTGGGAGTGGTGACCAGTTGTTCCATTGTGTTAGAGTTTATAAATTCAAGGAACCGTTGAGGGTGTTTGGGCTTGAGTAGTTTTCCCAGTCAATGTTTGGGTAGTTGAAGTCACCCAATAACATAGCGTTTGGAGAGACCTTCATATTCTCCAGTGTTTTCAGGAATGCCAAGTGGGGTTCCTGTAATAGGGAGGGTGTTCTGTAGCAGGCTACAAACTGAAAGGCAGTTTTGCCCGCTGTTAGTTGCATATGGATGGTTTCCAATGCTTCGTGCAGTGCCACTAAGCTGGAGGTGTAGGTATCTTTGATGAATATAGATACTCCCCCTCCTTTTGTGCTTCAGTCCGAGTTTTGGGGCCGAAACGCATGGTATGAGTTATAACCTGGTAGTGCTGGGGTGCTCTCAGGAGCCTTGAACTAGGTTTCTGTTACTGCACAGACATCGATTTTCTCCATACTGAGGAGAGCCTCGAATGCGTGTATCTTGAGGTTTAGACTTCTGGCTTTGAGTAGCATTACCTTTAGTTTTTTTATCCTTGGGTTGTCTATGGAGGTGGGTTTGTCCTTTGAACCTTGCCTAAAAAAGGCACTATGGGGGTGGCAAGAGCCTTGGCCAGTATACGAAAGCCTTCATTTTTATTAATTTTTTTATTGAAAATTTTACACATTCCATATCTTCTGATCGATACACCTGTAAATGACTTCCAACAGACTCTGTAAGTATTTGTGCATATATGTCATTTACTGAACATTGACTTCTATTAGTACCTGATTTAAAGGGACATCTGTGACTTTGTCTGGGCTTACTGGGAGGGATTACCGGACTTGTGTATTACTTTGAACTCTCCTGCAGCTTGCAATGGGTTTCTGTACTTTCTCTGGGTTTATTAAGTAATATCACACTTTCATAGGTACTTTTCCTTACTTTTGAAGTGGCTGTGACTGCTCCACTCTGTCTTGCTCTAACCTATTCTGGGTTCATTGAGGCAAGTTAGCATTTTACATTCTTATCTGTAACTTTAATGTGTTTTATCTGTGAAATGCACCGGATTCCACAAACTTGATTTTTCTCTCTCTCTCTCTCTCTCTCTCACACACACACACACACACACACACACACACACACACACACACACACACACACACACACACACAAAACGTATTTATTATTTTTTTTGTTTTTTTACTGCACTAAGTGTTGCTTTTTTAAACCACTTTAGAAATATTTAAATAAATCAGCATGTCCTTGTACCTGCTATTGCAATTACTTTTTAAAATTTTCTTTTAAATTAACTTTTTTTATTATTTTACGCTTGCTAAAAGCAAATACTCATTTATGTGGTATAAAAATTGTGTCCATTTTCTTTTTTCCCCTGCCTGCTTCACAACAGCTTAATATGCTACCATAAAGTAGCACAGTTGTTTTTTAATGGCTTTTATCTTTACAGTAATACTCTGATGGAGAATGTTCACTCTCCAGAAAGGGTGAAGATGAGCATTTTTACTATTGTCTAAGTCATATTAAAAGATTTAATGTTATTCATATTTAAGGACAAGATGCATACATTGTTCAGTCTTAAAACTTCAGTTCATATGTAGCCAGTGACCTTTTTCAACAAAGAACATTTTCCACATACCATCCTTCATCAGTATCAAGAGATGGGTTATACTCTTTAAGAGTAATATTGTCATCATAGTCAGATTTCAGAATATTAAATGCACTACAAGTAGAGACGTTTAACATGTCACAAATTTTCTCCTCTTCACCATTTATTTGTTCTCAGTTTCAGTGGTGTTATTTTAGTAGTAATATCATCAGTCTGTGGTATATTCTTCAAACTCAGTATTAGCAGAAACAAAAGGAACAACAACTGCATATATAACATCTGCACCAGCTGAACAAACATCATAAATATAAAAATATCCCACAGAATATTTAATATGACAGTTTTCACAATTTGTTGTATGCCCCCTCTACCCCATACATTTCACAACTGCACTTCAAGCAGTTATCAAATGTCACACTTCGCCACAGACGTAACTGCATTTTGGCCAATCTTTGTAAAAAACGTGCTCCTGACCCCCTGAATGATTAAAAGTCTTGGGATATGATGCAAAAGTTCATCATTCTTAGATAAATCAATAAAGGCAATCTAACCTGTAATCTAAAGGTCATCCATGTCTCTGGCCTTTTCAATAGAAAAACAACATCATAGTGTTCCAATAAAGAAACTTTCAGAAGGGTTTCAGTAATATCTGATGAATAAAACTGTATGAGATCTTACTTCTTCTGTGACACTAAACATTTGCAGTTATTGCTAATTCCAAGACACTGTAGCACTTAATTCAACAAAGTCATTTGCATACTGAAAAGTGTGTCTTCATTTTCTACCACAAAAAAAGTTTCACTACCAAAGTACATAATATATCTAAAGTTTAAAGCCAAAACTCCAATCAATTTCAGAACAAAAATCCAAAAATCTTGCCGAAAAATAATGTCTCACCCAGAAAATTAAACAGCAAGACATTTTTAAGATTAAGCCTGTTTTACAGAAGTAGCCAGAACCCCAGCAACAGCTACATATTACTTATGAAAATGAAAGATACACAAACAAGTGAAGAAAACACTCAATGAACGAGGAGCCACCAAGCTGGACAAACGATTCCTTAAGTCATGTACCAAACCACTACTTTATTAATTAAAATAAAAAACAAGTAATCCACATAAAATCATGTAAGCACTTTCATTTAAGCCTCGTTAAACTTCATCAGACAATTTAAAAATAGTGACATCACTTCCTTTTATACAATCTAACTCATTTCAATTAATACATAATTGATTAATTAGCTCATGTTGCTGCTGTTACTAGTGTGCTTATTCAAATGCTTAAATAAAATGTGCATTATACATGAATCTCATCAAAAGGGGACATTCAGAGACTAAATACTTCTTGTATGAAATATACATATACTATTTTATAAATATGGATAATTTAAAATACATGAATACATAAATGAATAGATAAATACATAAATCAATAGTTCATTAATTATTACTGCATATCTTTGTATATGTTAATACCATAAGATTAATTTATTCTATGATAAATATATTTAGACATAAAATCTTTTAAAAAAATAATTTTTAGAAAACTTTATAAAAACATTTAATCAAATGAAAATCTATTTAAACTGTGTATTACCTAATTTCTATAAGCACTATTGAGTGCAGTTTAACTCATACATATTACTTATGTCGAGATAAAGAGACTTTCTGAGCCATCCCACCGGCAAATTAATGTCTGATTGGCAGAAGAACATGTTATTGTGCTTCTCTGATTGGGAGAACAGCATGTTATTGTGCTTCTCTGATTGGGAGAATAGCATGTTATTGTGCTTCTCTGATTGGGAGAACAGCATGTTATTGTGCTTCGGGTTATAGAAGAGGAGAAGAAGTACCTTTCCTTTGTGCCTTCAGAGCACATTGGTCTGTCTGTACATGTCCCATGACATCATTCCAAGAGGCAATAGCAGCAGAATATTCATAACAGAGCAGTCACTTGTAAATCTGACATGCCTTCTGGCTATAATTTACCAAAAGTACCAGCAGATATAACATCCGTAGTCAATGCAGGAGCAGTAAAAGTAAAAGCAGTAAAAGTAACATCAGTGTCAAAAGAATCAGCACCACTGATCTCAGATATAGAAAGAGTCTGTGTGTTGGGGTGTTGGCATCTTATCTCCCTGACACAGCTGTACAGCACACTCTGTCAAAATGATTAGAGGTTCTTCTTTTAAAATATCTACATATTTGCTTCTGTATAAAATTATCTGCATAAACACATTCATATATTTTATTAACATTTCTACTATTTCAAAAAACTTTATTGTATTTATCCCCACTCTTTTTGTCTCAACCAAACTTTATTTTCTTTTAACATTCATCTCATGAAATGTGCTTCATTATTATATAACAGTTCTACTTGGTGCACAGTTAGTGTAATCTTTCTGACTGAATAGACAGCACAACCTATGTGGTAATGGTGTTCTTAAATGCAAGAAAAACAACAAACTTTCACAAACCAGAAGAGCAAAAAGCAGCAAAGAAAGAGAACCACAGGTGCTAAATCCAGTAAAATACCATTTATGCGTAAGTGCTTTCATCAGGTTTAAAATCACCAAACTTCATCAGACACCATTTTACAAACATCCCCAACCATTTATACCAGTGTCATAACTATTAGCAGACAATGACATCAAAAAAACACCCCCACATGGTTCATCTGAAAATTCAAGAACCTGCAAGTTTTAAAAATACGTGCTCCTTAAGGAAACATTCACATCACTGTTAATATTGCATTACATCCATCTCACATTTGAGTTTAAACATTACACCACATATCTAGTTATAAAAATGTTAATCTATCTATCATACACGTTTAATTTAAGCACACTAAAAACAGACACCATGTCATTTAATCCTGGTGGACAACAAGCATTCAAATAAATCTGCCACTTTCTCTTCTAAGTATAACGTCCCTGGTCCCCCACGAGCTTCACTTTGTATCTGCTGTAATACTGTAAATTTAAAAGTGTGCTGGGGAAATACCTTTAGATATCTGTTTAAAGCATTAGTTTCCTTGTGTTGTGCAATTTCATAAAAATACTCTTAAATTCTTTGTGACAATTTGCACTGTGTTTTACCCACATAGGACCCATTACATTGTGTGTATAGTGCTATGTAAATCACTGCCCAGGAGTAACAACTATATTTGCCCTTTATTTTTATGATCTTATCCATTACTTTGATTCTGGACCAAATAAAAAATATGTTGGCATTGATGGCACATACCACATGGTGCCATCTGACAAACCTGTGTCCTGGAACCAGTGCATTGCCTTTCTAAAATATGTTTTATATTACTACCCCTTTGATATACCACCTTAGGGGTTGCTCCAAAAGTGTCCAGCATATCTAAATTACCTCTTATCATACTCCAGTTTTTATTTATAATATCAGTTACCATATAACTATCTTCACAAAAAGTAAAGGGAGAAAAAAGTGTCATCAGTACTAGCTAAACCCCTTCCATTGCCAACACTAAATTCATATATAGCTGAATTACTACTGGTCATAAACTTATGTGATAATTCAACCTGTGTAACAGGTTGAATGGGAGGGGAAGTGGGGGTGAGGGTGGGGGCTGGTAATATTGAACTTAACCCTTGTATTAAAGGTACATAAAATCCAATGTTCCACCTCTTTATAACTTCATCCTTTATACTACAAATCAAAGATAAAGGATACCCCTTGTCCAAAAACATCTGGCCTGTTGCTTGACATTCACTCAGAAAATTGTCAAATTCAGAGATCATTCGGGCTACTCTTACAAATTCCCCTTGAGAATACCAAGTTTAACAAGTGGAGGATGACTACTAGTATAGTGTAGATAACAATTAGAAAATGTAGGCTTTCTGTGTATTTTAGATTTAATTCTCTCAACCTCCATCTTAGATAACTCAACATCCACATACACTATACAATTTGTATCCACTCTATAGGTGAATTTCAGAAAACTGATAGTCTGATTAATATATTATATGAATAAATTTATTTCCTGTAGGGGCCCCTTCCAACAAATAAACAAATCATCCAATAAGCCGGCATACATGGAACTATAAATGTTAAATCTACTAGTGAAAAGAAAGCATCTTTCCCACCAGGTCATTATGATATTAGCATACAGTGACCACAGGCCGAGCCCATGGCCACTCCCTGATTCTGCAGGAAGTAATGTCCTTCAAACTGTATAAAGTTATATTTTAACACTATATCCATAAATTGGCAATAAGTATTATTAACATCTTGATTAAGTTCCATAACTTCATATAAAAATTCACCAAAATATTCCATACCAGTCTGGTGGGGTATGCAACTGAACAAGTCTTTCACAATGAATATTTTATCATGTATGGGTTTTAGACTATTACACATTGATAAAAATTGCCATGAATCCTTACAAATATAAAGAATATGTAAAACACAATATTTTTATTTATTATCAAGGAATTTTGCTATATAACTAGTTTTGGACCAACCAGAATCAACAACTGGATGTTGGGGGGGGGGGGGGTTAAGATCTTTATGAATCTTCGGTATACTGAAAATCACTAGGAGCTTGAGATATTCAGCACTCATATAATTGTATTCACTAACTGTTATTTGATCTTGTGTCAACATATCCAACAAATCATAATTAATTTTCCTATAAGCCACATTTACTTCATTTAAAGAAGCTTCCTTGTAAATCTCACTATACAAAACTTGAAACATTCTCTGTACATAGTCATCCCGTTGCATAACAACTATCCCACCCCCCTTGTCAGGCTGCATATATCTTAAATCATGGTTGGTACACAATTCCTGCAAAATATTGCTTTCTTCAGTTGTTAAATTATTAATAGTATTACTATACTTCAATGTCTAAAATCAACCTCACAGGCACTTTCGAAAGCTTTTAACAAATCATATAGTTCCGGATTATATACTCTATGTATTCTCAAGGCAGGTTCACCATCACTACACTGTTGTTTTCTAAAGATATACTTCAAATTTAAATTATGAACATATAATTTTAAATCACATATAAGTCGGACAATATCACAAAATTTATTAGGTACACAATTGTTACCTATACTAAAAAAATCAGCATGAGCACATGAAAAGGAAACGCTGCTATAATTATATATCTTAAAGTCCCACACTGAATTAAAAATCACTTTATATGGGGAAGAAATAACATTAGTTTCCATTATGTCAGTCACCTTTGGTTCCTCATGTTGTTCTGACCATTTTTCTGACCATTCCATCCCCTCCTGTTCCTCTGTTAGTATGGACCCTGATACTGTTGCCTCTGATTACGTATTCTCTTGGGCATCTGACAACTGGTGACTCTAAAGGGATGGTGGTCTGACCATTATTAATTTGTCCATCTTCTGTATTGTCAGAATTATTACTAGTACCATGAGAATATGACATCTGATCAACTGGAGGAGCAGAGTTGACTGTACCTGAGGTACAGGCCCACCTGTCCCTCTCTAACTTTTTGCTCTTCCTGTTCATTATTTGTTCACATAAAACATCAATATCTTTAAAAATATTCTCATATTGCATTTTGCAATCACCATATAAATTAAGATTTATTTCCCTATCCAGTTCCTTTATTTCACTGTGTAGGTTATCTAAAGTCACACAGTTATGCTTGACCAACAATTCCATTAATTCACAGCCATGTCAGTCAAACATGGCTAACAATTCCTGATGTAAAAAAGAATGTTGCACCAAACCAGTTGGAAATCTCCAGACACGGAGACCTTTAGGTACAAGTTTAGTTTTCAAACATTCATAAAAATAAATATTTTCTTGTTGCAATCTACGTTATTGAATTAGCTTGCATCTAAAGTCATTTAATTTATTGTCAATTGATTGTATATTACCTTCAGTGGAACCAGCATTAGGCACATCCCACTGTAACCATGACTGCAAAGAAAATGGTTGTTGACCTGTATTGCTTGTATTACCCAACACAGGGACTCCAGGAGTGGGTTGTGCTGCAGGAATATTTCCACTGTCCATATTAACACCCACGTTTCTCAGCATCTGGGGGGTGGAATTAAAACCAGATGATTCATGAAGCTGTAAAAATTCAGCCAGTGATACACCTGAAATCCCCTCTGCCAATGAATATAATTATATGAGCGTTGAATATCCCAAGCTCCCAGTGATTTTCGGTATACCGAAGATTCATAAATTTATTTTTATTTATTTATTTTATTTTACATTTGTTAACTAGGAAAATTCAGCTGGACTGGGCCCATTTTCAGTGGAGGCATGGGGATAAACGCTCCACAGATATAAGAACAATAACAAATTACAAACATTACTTGAATACAGTCACATTTTCAAATTAGAATACAATGGTTGAGATCATTAATAATAACTTGCTTTGAGAGGACAAGTCAACAAATTTACAGAATAGGCTAAATCATAGCTGAAATGGTTATGAGACTAAAAATACTTGACATAGTAGATCAGGTGTAAATAAGTCAAGGCCTATGTTGTGAGTTGGTTCAGTTGTGATTGGAGAAGTCTAGTGACAGGAAAAAGTGAGTTAAGTTATACATGAGCAGATCCAAGTTTCCAGGAGATGTGATTTAAGTAGTTCTTTGAATTGTATAACATTAGTGGTAGAGGTAATGGGAGGAGAGTTTGTTCCAGGACTTAGCTATGATATGAGAGTAGAGAGATTTTCCTGCAGTGTTATTAGCCCTTCAGGTACAGAGAAGAGATTTAGTAGTAGAGTGGAGGAGGCGAGTGGTAGAGTAGTAGGTGAGCAGTTGTCTTAGGGCAGGTGTTTTTTCAGGGTTGGCCAGGATATTAAATGCAGTAGTTAACTGTTGGTAGGTGAGTAATTGGGGTAATTCAAGCCATTTAAGGTGCCTTAGTACTTGGTGGTGATGGGTTCTGAATCTAGAGTTATTGGCAAATTTTGCAATTTTGTTGTAGCATGATTCAGTTTTATCAAGATATTTTTTTCTAATGTGGGTTAATATTGTGGCTTGTACATAAGTATAGACAGAAGGAGAGTTTGGGCTAAGGTGATTCTTGCTTTATCAGTGAGAAAATTCTTGTGCCTATAAAGAGTGCTCATTTTTTGTGAACCTTTTGGATAGTTTGGGCTATGTGAACATCGAAGTAGAGATTTTTGTCTATTTCTACTCTGAGGAATTTTGTATGGGTTGAAGGAGTGATTAGAGTGCCATTTTTGGATGAGATAAAAAAGGTTAGGGGAGTGGATTTGGATTTATTTGGAGTGAATAAAAGTAATTTAGTCTTGTTGAGGTTAAGGACGAGTTGGATACCGGTGATCCAATTTTCAACAGTAGAGAAGGATTCTTGGGCCAGTTCCTGTAGGGTTGAGAGAGATGGGGCTGCGCAGATGAATGTTAAGTCATCAGCGTACTGTGCAAGGGTAGCTTGTTGTGTGGCAGTGTGCAGGTTTTTTGAAAAGATGGAGAAGAGAAGCAGAGCCAGTATTGATCCTTGAGGTATGCCTATGGAATTGGGAAATAGAGAAGATAGTACATCTTGCCATTGGGCAGACTGCTGTCTATCACAGAGGTAACTGTTAAACCAGGATATGGTAGGGGTAGCAAAGGATAAGGATGTGAGGGCATCTGTTAGTTTTGAGTGTGACACCATGTCAAATGCCTTGGAAAGGTCCAAAAAGGTAGCAGATATAGAATTGATATTGTTCCTATGGTGATTAATTTGATTTGTGAAAGAGAGAAGTGCAGTGGTTGTACTGAGATGTGGACAAAAGCCATGTTGAGTGGGGGAAAGAAGATTATATGTGTTCAGGTACTGCATGACTGGAAAATGAATAAATTTTTCAAGGAGCTTAGATAATGGAGGAAGTATGGCTATTGAGCAGTAGTTAGAGTAGTCATAGGAGTGGCCACCTTTATGTAGGGGTATAATGTAAGATATTTTCCAAATTCAAGGGACATAGGCTTCCTGAATGGACCAGTTGATGAGGATTGAGACTGGATAAGCTACTGAGTCAGCTGCCATTTTTAGAAAGGTAGCAGGTATACCATCTGCAGCAAAAGTGGTAAGTTTCAAGTTTAGGAGAAGTTTTTTAATTTTAGTTGTTGGAACAGGTGAGAGAGTGAAGGGGTATATTATTTGGTGTTGTGGTACCATTACTCGATAAGTTCTCATTTTTAGTTGTAGGCGTGGGATTTGTCTTGGATAAATGGATGGACAGAGTCTGGCTTGAGTTTATAAAATGATGATTAAATTGGGAAGCAATGTCATACTTATCATTATTTGGGGAGGTGGGGGCAGGGGGAGTTGTTTTACTAGGTTTTAAGAGGGAGTTGATGGAGATCCAAAATTCTGTGAGTTTTTTTGAGTATTTGTTTTGGAGACTTAAAAAGTAGTTTTGTTTATCTAGTTTGGCCTGTTTTTTTGGCTAGATTCCTAAGTTGTTTATAGTTTTGCATGGCTTGGTTAGAACTGTCTTTTTTCCATGTCTTCCAGGCCTTATCTCTAGATTTAAGTAGGGCTCTGGTATCCCTATGTAGCCATAGAGCATAATTTGCTTTGGCTCTTATTTTCTTAATAAGAGCGATAGAATTGAGAACATTGATAAACATGTTGTTGAAATAGTCAACTGCTTTGTCTAGACCTAAAGTTAGTAGAGGTTTCCAGTTGCATTGTTTTAAGATGTCATTTAGGTCCTGTTGGTTTACCTTATGGTTATCCCTGATCTGTCTGTAGATGATGGAGTTTGAGTTAATGGTATGTTTCCTTAGAAGGAAAGTGGGGTGATGGTCACTTAGCCCATCTGGAAGGCATCCTATCTGGTAGTTTTGTCTGGGGTTGATCACTAGTATCCAATCAATTATAGATTATTTATGGGATTTGCTATCTATTCTGGTGGGTTCATGAATACATTGAGTAAATATATAAACATTGTTTTCACTAGAGGGGTTAATGGAGCTACATGCTAACCAGGCTGTGTTTAGGTCCCCCAGTAAAATAGTTTCTTGTGGTAGGTTATGGTTAAGCCATTGAAGCATTTCTTCTACAATGGAAGAGTTATTACCTAGAGGTTAACTGCAAAGAATGTTGATGGGTTTTTTTTCACTGTTTAGGGCCAGGACAGAACGTAAAGTTTCAGCATTTTGAAATATGGGTATAGGGTTATGAAGGGGTTTGAGGTTAAGTGTGCTCTTAAAAAGAATAGTGACAACACCTCCTTTCCTGCCAGTTCTGTCTAACCACAGAATATTGTAACCTGGAGGGAGGATTTCTTCATTGAGGCTGTTGGGTTTTAACCAGGTCTCAGTTATGGTTAGTATTTCAGGAGAGCATTGACTAATGAAGGCATGCAAGTTGGGGAATTTGTTAGAGATACTTCTGGTATTTATGGTTATGATGAGTAAATCCGATTTTCCGTTATTAACAAATAGGTTGTGAAGTGGACCTGGATTAAGTCAGAAGCATTGTAGTGATGTCTAAAATGTGTTTGAGTATGTGTGAAAGATTCAGTATGGATATATGTGATGTCTTACGAGTGTAAGGATGAGCTATGTGGGTCTTATTGGACTGTGGTATAATGCTTTCCTTAAGTAACGTGGAGCAAACTGTTAAATTGGTGTGAGTTTCCCTATGTGTTATAGTATGAGTAGTGTGCTAGTTTGTAGTATGTAGGGCTATGGAGGTGTTTATTGATGTGTTATGGGTTGAGGCAGTGAGGGTTAGTAAGAGCAGTGGGAGAAAGACTACCATTGTGAGCAGTGATTAAATACAATATGTGTAATGTTAAATTGTAGAGGCAGAGGGTGTGTGGCCACAATTTGTACTATTGAGTAGTAGTTAGGGGTTTAATTTGTAGGTGAGGTGTCAGGTAAGTAATTGGTTGGGGCTAGGATCAGGTGATAGTAGTGAGGGTGGGTGGGAATTGGGGGCAGGGTAGGGGAGTGGAATAACCCAAGCAAAGCGAGGCGAATGGAGCGGGTTCAGCCTGACCACAGACTACAGCAGAGTCAATCGGTTTATGTTGGTCAGGGTAGAACAGTCGTGCAGGATGATTAGAGTAAGTGAGACGCAGTAAAAGTAAGCACTTTAACATACTTTCCTAGTTTTCTACAGCTGTTAGTAATAAAGAACTATGGAAGGTTTGTGCTATTTGGTAGCTAGTGCCGCAGTTCCCATGCAGGCTGTAACAAGCACTAAAAGCACTAAAAGTCCTTTATTAGGTAGGATATTTGTAAAATAGAAATTATTAACATTATATTTCTAGCTGAGATGTACTTGTTTTTGTGAAAAAAAACCATAGTTTTAGCTGCCACAGGGTTTAAGCAATTGTAGCAGCCTTCTAACTTTGCAAGCATTTCACTGGGTGGGCTGGGTAGGGAGGAAAGAAGACTGACAAGTTACACCTAGGGAGGGAGAAGGAGAGGACGGATATCAGTTCAGGGTCCCTTATGGTTAAAAACCTTCAGCATTGCAACATTTACACATTGCCCAAACAGTTCTATAGCAGAAAAAATTAAATTAACACACTACAGGTCCAAGCATACATTAGTATATAGCATTACATACATTTCACTGTTCCAGCTTAAAAACATCCGCTTCATTCCTTTTAAGCTCTTTAACTCTACATATAGTATGGAATACTGTTCATCCACACTCTATAACATACAAATAATCCTGTGAGACAGTATGGACAAAACACGCATACCTAGACTCAGTTCAAGTAATTAGCCTTAGCCTCCATTAAAAGCAGTTGCAGCATTACCACTAAAGCACTATCATGCCCTTGTAAATTTATGTACAAATATGCTGTACAAGTTACATTAATGGTGTATAGTCACTGGCACATTTAAGAATATAGCGCAAAAATTACATTTCAGACTATAGTACAATAATTACAACAGGGTATTCTTACCGCCGCCAATGGGTCCATAAGCACTAGCACTGTAAAGAACTTAATCACCCCCCCCCCACATCCAGTTCTTGATTCTGGTTGGTCCAAAACTAGTTATATTGCAAAATTCTTTGATAATAAATTAAAATATTGTGTTTTACAGATTCCTTATATTTGTAATTATTCATGGCAATTTTTATCAATGTGTAATAGTCTAAAACCCATACATGATAAAATATTAATTACTATAGATGTGAAAGACTTGTTCAGTTGCATACCCCACCAGACTGGTATGGAATGTTTTGGTGAATTTTTATATAAAGTTATGGAACTTAATTAAGATGTTAATAATACTTATTGCCAATTTATGGATATAGTGTTAAGATATAACTTTATACAGTTTGAAGGACATTACTTCAAGGAGAACCAGGGAGTGGCCATGGGCTCAGCCTGTGGTCACTGTATACTAATATCATAATGACCTGGTGGGAAAGATGCTTTCTTTTCACTAGTAGATTTAACATTTATAGTTCCATGTATGCCCGCTTCTTTAACGATTTGTTTATTTGTTGGAAGGGGCCCCTACAGGAAATAAGTTCATTCACATAATATATTAATCAGACTACCGGTTTTCTGAAATTCACCTATACAGTGGGTAGAAATTATAGTGTATTTGGATGTTGAGTTATCTAAGATGGAGGGTGGGGGAATTAAATCTAAAATACATTGAAAGCCTACATTTTCTAATTGTTATCTACACTATACTAGTAGTAATCCATCACATGTTAAACGTGATATTCTCAAGGGGCAATTTGTAAGAGCAGCCCAAATGGTCTCTGAATTTGATGATTTTCTGAGTGAATGTGAGGTAATGGGGTAGATGTTTTTGGACAGGGGGTATCCTTAATCTTTGATTCGTAGTATAAAGAATGCAGTTATAAAGAGGCGGAACACTGGATTTTATGTACCTTTAATACAAGGGTTAAGTTCAATATTACCACCCCCCCACCCTCACCCCCACTTCCCATCCCATTCAACCTATTACACAGGTTGAATTATCACATAAGTTTATGACCAGTAGTAATTCCGATATATATGAATCTAGTGTTGGCAATAGAAGGGGTTTAGCTAGTACTAATGATACTTTTTTCTCCCTTTACTTTTTGTGAAGATAGTTATATGGTAACTGATATTATAAATAAAAATTGGAGTATGATAAGAGGTCATTTAGATATGCTGGACACATTTGGACTGACTGCTATGGTGGTATATCAAAGGGGTAGTAATATAAAACATATTTTAGAAAGGTAATGCACTTGTTCAAGGACACAGGTTTGGCAAATGGCACCATTTGGCATGTGCCATCAATGCCAACATATTTTTATTTGGTCCCGAATCAAAGTAATGGATAAAATCATAAAAATAAAGGGCAAATATAGTTGTTACTCCTGGGCAGTGGTTTGCAGTACTCTATGTACACAATGTAATGGGTACTATGTGGGCAAAACATGGCGCAAATTGTCATAAAGAATTTACGAGCATTTTTATGAAATTGCACAAAATAAGAAAACTATTGCTTTATACAGACATCTAAAGGTATTTCCCCAGCACAATTTTAAATTTGTGGTATTACAGAAAATACAAAGTGAAGCCAATGGGGGACCATGGACTTTATACTTGGAAGAGAAAGAGGTTTGGTGGCAGATTTATTTGAATGCTTTTTGTCCACCGGGATTAAATGACATGGTGTCTGTTTTTAGTTTGCTTAAATTAAAAGTGTATGATCGATAGATTTCCATTTTTTATAACTAGATTTGTGGTGTAATATATGTGAGTGTTTTCTTAAGGAGCACGTATTTTTAAAATTTGCAGGTTCTTGAATTTTCAAATGAATTATGTGGGGGTGTTTAGTTGATGTCACTGGCTGCTGGTAATTATGACACTGGTATAAGAGGTTGGTATTATGAGGGCTCTGTCATTCTGTGCAATGCTTCTCTTACTTTTAACTAATAATCTCTTTGTTTTATTGTAAAGCTTGTAATATTAAAATTCTACCACGTATTATGAAAGCAATGACAAATTATACTAAGTAGGGGGACTTTATTGTGAAGTTTATGAGACTGAAGGTACCCAGAAAGTCTTAATGCTGCTTGATGCAATGGGGACTAAAATTCATGGTCTATTGTACAGTCCACTGACATCAGATGTGTCTAAAACAAGATAATCCATACAGAGTCTGGGAGCTTTGTAAGAGTACATGCAACTGAAATCATCAGAAACTGCAGAAAAAGGTTTCAAAGGAGGAAATAAAAGATGTATGAAAATACATCTGGCTTTACTGCTGCATTGTGCAGAAAAGTAAAACATTGTCAGTTTGGAAAGAAATTAACTGAAGTTTAAGAGACAAATTTGAATGCAGCATGCATTCATGATGGAACCCTATATAAATAGTCTGAATCTGTGCGAGACACACCATAGCTTAATGTACTGAGGAATGCTATGTTCATAGACAGAGCTGTAACAGGTGCTACTGAATTACAATCCAATATAAATAGTCGGACTCCATGAGAGACATGCCATGGCATAATGCACTGAAGAATGCTCTGTTCATAGACAGAGCTGTAATAGGTGTTACTGAGTTACAACCCAATATAAACAGTCTGAATCCATGAGAGCATGCCATGGCACAATGCACTGAAGAATCTATGTTCATAGACAGACCTGTAATAGGTGTTACTGAGTTACAACCCAATATAAACAGTCTGAATCCATGAGAGCATGACATGGCGCCATGCACTGAAGAATGCTATGTTCGTACACAGAGCTGTAATAGGTGCTACTGAGTTACAACAGGATGTACCCAGGTTACTGTTAAGATGGTATGTAATGTTTCATTATTTCATTCTGATTTTCCTAATGTTCTCATGGCTTTAACAGAGTCATCGGTGAGACTTGAAATCTTGTTCTCACTATGCCAAACTTTCATATGTCCACAAATGTAACTAACCTCACTAGGTATAGACCTGAAATGTTTCACCCTTTATGGGATTGTCAATACAGCATAAGTGGTTAGTTTCACCAGTCTCTGACAAATCTCAGTCTATATAACAAGTTAATAACCTCACCATTAGGATGGCTGAAAATAATCCCAAACAAAACACAGAAAAGCCAAAAAGTGAACAGCAACAAACAGAAAAGTCCCAGAAAAATAACAGTCTTTACTGTGTGACATATTAAAACCTCCTCTGAGGGAGGGCCATGGAATATATGTAAATTACCAGGTAAAGCATGTTATATATGCAACTAGTGTAGTTTGGATTTAAAGGCCTCAATGTTTCATTAAACACTTTAAAAAAATTAAAGTCAGTGAGCATTGGGAAAACTTAAATTCGAAATACTTGAATGCCCTTAAGGGGTCATTTGCATATATCCCGTAAGTGCCATTCAAATATTAAATGCTGACTGTAGAAATTACTGAATTTTCCTATAATAGTGAAGCTTGTCTTAGCTAATTGTCATAATGATTGCTTTATACTCACAAGTTAAAAAAAATACTATATTTCACAAGTGGATAAATATATTGTAATAATTCCAAACAAATAATATGCACAGGGAGCCTTTATTAGAACATCATCAAACTATTCCTGTGCCTCAACTGAAACCTTCAAAGAATCTGAACATCAATGTAAAAGCAGCATATAAAAATGTAAAAATATAAGTATATAATCAAGTAAGGTTCTTCATACACTGAAATTCCTGAATTCTTGTTGTAACCTTTAGGTTTCAGTGTGTCAACACACACACACACACACACACACACACACACACACACACACATACACACCTATCTTGTTTATTCCCTAACTGACTCACGTAGGCACACACGCACTTATAAAACCGCACACACCCAGACACACACACACACACACACACACACACACACACACACACACACACACACACACACACACACACACACTTCCCTCCAAACTACCTATCTGCTAAGCTCCCCAGCAGTCACCTGTAATGTGATCTTGCCCATTGAAAGTGATGGGTGAATGTAATGTGTGGATGAAATAATTAATGTGGCTGGTGGTATGGGTTTATGGAGCCAAGGCATTCTATGAATCATTCAGCTGCATAAAGCACCACCCAGAGGCATTTCTGGGGGAAGTGCACATGGCTAATTACCATGCTCAACTCCCATAAAATGCCTCATTAGCATTTGCGGTAGGACAGTGAGACAGCCCACCATGGTGCTGCACCTCTCTGAGGTAAGCTCTGTGGTAGGGCTGTCTAAGAATTGGAAACTGTTACCATCAGTGATAAAAACGGCTTACCTCTGGTGGTAACCTTTCTGAATCCCAGCCATGTGGTGCTGTAGGTGTGTTTTGTTCTGTCAGTCACCTTTAGTACAGTTAAAGCTGCACAGTATTACTACCCCATGTATAAGCAGACAGTTATACACCCACAGTAGGGGGTTTGCTGTTTCCATGTTGCTTCAAGCTAATCATTTGCATATTCTACTGAATGACTAGGATATAAAAGTAGCACTCAGTTTGACCATCATATTATGAGGCATGTGCCATGTGTATGAAATGAACAAAAATGTGAAACATGATTGGATCAATGATTTCAATTTCCTCAAAACGCTACACTGTAAGCTGATGAAATCTGAGCTTTGTCTCTCCCATAATACTGAAATATTATTACTCAGAGAATGAATGAATAGAAAGGAAATCATGTAATGATGCTGATGAATGGCATGTAAAAAATGTCACAGCTAAAGCAGTATTAAGAAAATTTGAAATAGATGGCGTCGGAAGAAAAAAATGCTTGATGTATGTGGAAGGCATCTGATGTGCATCAAATGGGAAATATGGGCCATGAAACTGATTCAGAGGATGTAGGATCAATGTGAAATGTACAGGAGGAGGAACTACATAATATAACATTTACCTCAGACTGATGTGGGCAGAAGCGAAACCTAAAATAAACTGGATGGATTTGTAGCATTGTTTTTGCCACTGACAACAAAGAAATGATCTTAGTCACAAAAATTACAATCCAAGGTTTCTGATAGACACACATAATAATGTAAAAGTATCCCCGAATGTAAGTTGAAAGTATTACGCAAGTAATAATGCCCAACAGGGTGTGTGTTTGGTGTAATTAACACCCACCTGGTGGTGTTGTGAGGCCTGATGCCACAGGTGGATAAAGAAGTGGGGGAGTGGTTCACATCCTTACATATTCCCCATGTAAGGGAATCTGTTTTAATCTAAAAGTAGACAGCAGGTGGAAACGGGAGTTAAAGCAAAGCTGTTTCTACCTGCTGCTGCTGTTTTCTGGTCAGCACCGCTCGCTTTAGTGCTGACCCAACATTAACAACTCTTGGAGGGGAGCTTTAAAATTAAATCACCCCTCCAAGTGTTGTCAGTGTTGGATCACACACTAAAGCAGTGTTGTACCAGAATTACACTGGGTCATCATTTGAGCATAATCGAGGCTGTCCATGCACAACAAGTTTCTTTTCAACATTTTTAATCAAAATCATGATGTTCCTTTTAATAAATGTTGTGTTTTTGGACACTTGGATGTTTGATGTTAAAACCTACAATACATTTTGGTGGCCACTTAATATATTTATTTCTTTATTGGAATTTGTTTACAAGGGTAGAGCTCTGATCTCAATGGACCAATTTCAGTCTCTGTAGCAAGATTACTACAGATATTTTACAGTAATGTAGTTACCTTTCACATGCAAGAGACACAAAGTTATAGTTCATGATTCTTTGTTGATAATTATACTTGACACTTGTCTTTGCAGCATCAGAAGGAGTAAGTAATGTAAATTTGCACTTAAGCAATATTTACCATAGATTATGTACTACAGCTGTTTAATGCATTGCATAAAAACACTCTTGGGCTACTACTGTTACAGGGCAGTTTTCCTGGATTCAAAGTTTGCTACTAGCAGGGTAGTGATTTACTCTTGATGGAGGGAATGTGGCCTATCCCTTGCTTCCCCACATAAATCTATTCTTGGAGTTGAATTTCTTTTATAGGATGGTTGATGTAGAATTATTTTCTTGACTTTTATAGTTAAAGAGACTCAGTTTCATATTTTAGTTAATATCATATTATTCACCCATGGATATTACCTAACCTTGGCCTTTATGTCCAAAACTGGACACATTCAACAAGTTATCTTGGATGTTATTATAGGAGTTGCACAATTAAGTTGACTCCTGAAATAGCTTCTCCATCTCATTCATTCATCTCTGCTTTAATATGGTTTGTCAAAGGACAACAAATCCAAGTTCAATAAAGACAAAAGTGCCATTGTTATGGCTAATAGTAATACAATCAAATATAGCAGTTGTGAAGTCTGGGTTGCTATCTGTGGTCCTGTTACTTTGGACAACACTGAATGTTGGTTTAATTAATTAATTAATTAATTAATTAATTAATTTACATTTGTTGACCGGGATTGTCCGACTGGACGTAGGTCCATTTTCAGCGGATGCCCGGGGAGAAAAGCTCCACAGTTAAAATATACAGACAGTAGTTACATTGGATTTACACAGTGATTAACAATTTGATTAACATAGCAATTAATTACAAACATAGTTAGAGACGAAGAACATAGTACATCAGTAGACAACTAGAATCTTTATCTGCGAAGTACATAACAGACATTAACAATTGTTATAATTAGAAGTTCCTGCTGTATAATAAGTAGTAGGCTTATGAGCATCCGAGCTTACTATAATCAAGATAGTTAGTGGGGTGGAAAGAAAGGTAGTAGTTGGATGGGCTGGTTGATATTAGAGTGGGAGTTGCAAGGGCATAGCCAGCATGTTTTAGGTGCGCTTTTAGTAAAGTTTTGAAGTGGGTCCATGATGGTATGGAGATAATTGTGGGTGGGAGGGAGTTCCATAATTTGGCTATGGCACAATAGAATAGTGCTTCACCAGCAGAGTTACTGGCTTTAGTGATCTGCAAGTGATTTTTTTTTGCTGGATCTTAGTGGTCTGGTGGTGCAATAGGGTTGGAGTAGATTCTGGAGGGATGGGACATTTAGTGGATGGTTTACTAGTTTGTGGGCGAGTGAGATTTGATACCATTGAAGGAGGTGAGGGAGTTCAAGCCAGCCCATTTCAGCAAGTGAGAGACAGTGGTGACTACAGTAGTAGGCCCCTGTGGCAAATTTGGTGATTTTGTTGTAGCAGGTCTCTAGCTTGTTTAGATCACATTGCTTTAGGTTGGTATATATTGGAGAGGCATAAAGTAGGGTGGAGATAAGGTGGGAATTTGTTACTGAAATCTTTGCTGCTTTGGTGAGAAGTTGCTTATTTCTGTATAACACTCCTAATTTCTTGTGGACTTTTTTATGGTCATGGATATGTGAATGTCAAATTTTAGTTTATTGTCTGTTTCCACTCCTAGCAATTTGGTGTGTTCTGTTGGGTGTATAGTGGTAGTGTCTTTTGCTGTGATGTTAAAGTGAGAGTTGTTTTGAGTATGTTTGGTGGGTTGAAGATGAGTAGTTTAGTTTTGTTTGGGTTGAGTATTAATTGGGCATCAGATAACCAAGTTTCAACAGTAAAAGGCTTCCTGTGTGACTTTTTGCAGTTTGGGTAGGGACTGGGCTGAGCAGATGATGGTTGAGTTATCTGCATATTGTATGAGTGTGCCATGTTTGGTGGCAGAGGCTAGATTATTAGTGAAAATATAGAAGAGTAGGGGTCCAAGGATGGATCCTTGGGGAACCCCTTTAGAGACAGGTAGTTGGGGAGATATGTCATTCTGTCATACAACGGATTGTTGGTGGTCAGACAGGTAACTCTGAAACCAGTTGGTGACTGATTGAGAGAAGGGTAAGTTATTGAGGACAGAGATGAGTTGTTTGTGTGGGACCATGCCAAAAGCTTTAGATAGGTCTAGGAAAGTAGCAGGGGAGAGAGATCCATTGTTTTTATGCTGAAGGATAGTGCTAGTATAGGAGAGTAAGGCAGTGGGGGTGCTATGGTTTGGTCGGAAACCATGCTGAGTATTGGAAAGGAGGTTGTTAGTAAGGAGGTAGTCTGAGACCTGAGAGTGAATGCATCTCTCTAGTATTTTGGAGAGTGGAGAGAGAAGAATAGCTATGGGGCAGTAATTGGTTAGTTCTGTGGAAGGGCCGTCTTTGTGGAGGGGAATTATATGTGATACTTTCCATAGTGTGGGAATGTAACTTTCTGACAGAGATCGGTTAATCAAGATGGATACTGGGTAGGCCAGAGCATCAGCTGCGATTTGTAGGTACTCACTTGGGAGGTTGTCTGCTGCTAATTTGTTGGGCTTAAGTTTAGTTAAGAGTTTTTTTATGTTGGAGGTAGGTACAGGAGAAAAAGAGAAGGCAGTGGGGAGATTACTACTTGAAGGTGTGGGTTGGGGGGGATTGTGTTGTTTAGCTAGTGATAGTATGGTTTGCGTGAAGTGTGTGTTGAATGAGGTAGCAATATTTCTGGAGGAGTGAGAGATGTTAGGAGGAAGGGTACTGACTTTACCTGGGTGGAAGATGGAGTTTAAGCTTGATAATGCATTCCCAGACTATACCGTAAAATATTATTTTATCAACGTTAGCATCCTAGACACAGAAAACAGCTTGACTGTGTGTTCACTGAATGTTTTAAGTAGCATTGATAATTGAAATTGCTATACTCAATTGTTACATTATCTTACATACAGAGAGAGACAAAGTCATAAAATAGCATGATTTTCAAGCAGAAATCAGAGCAATGTGGATGAAAGATTTCAAGACAGTTCCAATAGTAGTAGGAGCAACAGGTCTAATAAAAAGAATTTGCAAGTCCTCTTAAATATGTTCCCAGTTCATGTACACAATGAGGCAATTTAGAGTATATTGTTAGCACTAAGAAGAGCACTTTTAGCTAACATTCAGACTGAAGCAATACTAATTTCATGCATGGCTGGCTCCAGCATGAGACAACTTAGGCAGCTGCCTAAGGCCCAGTGCTGCCTGTGTGGGCTCGGCCATATCATTAATTTAAAAAAAAAAGTTATTTACCCTGCTTTGCTCAGCAACCCCAGGCACAATATTAGTTTAAAAAAAAGTTTTTCTGTTTGGTCAGCATACCCAGGCACAACATTACTTTAAAGTTTCTCTGTTTTGTTGTTGACAATGACGGAAGCCAGTGGGAAGGTACATCTGCACCAAAACACTGCTGTTTCAATGAGATACTGCACCTTTCCTGCTGATGTGGATGGTAGCCAATGAGAATGCATCACACTAGCAGCACTCAAAAGTCATAAAATAGCATGACTACAGTAGGACATGCAGAGAAAGACAGAAAAAAAAAGAACTGGAAGGAATTTTTTGTCTTCTGTGACATATTTACAGGTGTGTGTGTGTGTGTGTGTGTGTGTGTGTGTGTGTGTGTGTGTGTGTGTGTGTAAAATGCCCTTGTTAGAGAGGTCAGTTTAGTTAAAGTGTATTGGTCATGTTTAGAGCATCTTTATTTTATAGTTAGTTTATTTCTCCATTGTACCCCTCATGATAAAGTTGCAAGTAATTTTCCTAAAACTAAAGATTAAAGTGTGCTATATGACTTTTTAGTTTCACTGTTTACTTATGTTTTTCTCTATAACCACACCCACACTATGATGTCATGGTAGGTACTGAACAGAAATTTACATACAATTGCAAAGCACTGTGAGTAATTAAACATAACTTGCATCTTTAGAGAAGGTACATGTTATTTACATTGAGGTTTCACTACTACATCATCATGTGTTGATTTTCAATGTGAGGTGTTTCATCTGCAAGAACTAGTTGAGAATTTGCCTTTCTAGGAAAAAATGTATTCTGATACATTTAACATGGAAATACAGTAATTTATACATTGGTTTACATAGTAACGCATTGCACATTCAGCCTTTACTGATGTTATGCAAGGATTTTCAGATCTAAGAAAGATTTTCAGGGGCCATCCTTACCAACAAAATAAAATGCAAAAACAACACCCTTTTTTTCTTCAGAAAGTACATACCTTAGCATTTTATATAAGGAGGTCATATCCAACTCCATAGGCTTGCGACATAACACTTGCTTTAGAACATGATGAAGCCTCTCACCCTGTACCTTGATAACAGGACACAAGAGCCTTAATCCTCTACACCAAATTCCAAAGCTTTTTTTTTCCTTTGGCAAATCACTAAGGATTACAGTCAGGCAACATCATTCATTAGAGTTTCACAGTTTTTGTGTTTCACAACATACTTGTTGATGCAAAACCTGTACTGATAACTTGTTAGCATGATTTAGAGTAGTTTGTTTTTATTTGTCTCTATTTTTACATAACATTTCTGATTTTACCTCATATTTATGCACTTTTTCTGAGTAAGTCACTTAACCAGACAGCTCTCCGGCAACTAGTTGGGCAAGGCTCCCCCATGGTCCCCTAGACTGCAGGCATAGTAACTAGTATCTATGAACCACAGCAGTTGTGTAAAGGAAGGAAGTGGATTGTAGTAAACAGGAGCATCATCATCTGAGCCACATTCCTTGGTTTCCTTAATGTTGACAGTTGTTTTATTATTTAGCTGCAAATAGGTTGGACTGCAAAAAGTCTATGAGTTTAACTATGAATACATTTTTAATTTAGCCTGTTTTACATATATGTGGATGTGATAAACACTGTGTTTAGACTACAACAGCTTGTCTAGCACAGAGGAGTAAAGTTATAAGCTGTTAAAGAGTTACTCCATATAGTACAGGGTTTGATTCCCTCAGCCTTCATTTGTTTTTGTGTGACTCTGTCAAGTTACTACACCAGACAATACTCTGGGGCTGTTCCTGAAAAGGGATACTTCAAGTGGGCTGTCCCAGACTGTTTGCAAATGCTTTGTACATTTGTATTTTGAATTTTTGCACCCTTCACATAGCTCTTAATTAAAATGTCTCTATGACAGTGATGGTAAACGTTTTGGGCTCTGCATGTCAAATAGTTGGAAAATGCCTATCTTGATTCTGCAGGCATGTCACCCCCCCCCCCCCCCCATGAACAAAAGAGAAACAATTCTTTACATATTCATTATTTACTTAAAAAATACAGTCCAGTCGTGCTGCTATGTATTATAAAAGTAAAACAAAACTCAGTGACTTACATTAGAGAAAATAATATGTGCACTAATAATTGGGTTAAATTACCGCACCAAAAAAATTACCCTACTTTTAATAGTAATTTTGAATTGAACTGAAAAAATATGGAAAAGACTGCATTTGATTTGATTAACATCAATTAATGACTTTTTCATTGCTGAGTTTTAATAAACAAGTGCAGGGTCTCATATTTGTTGTATTTTTGTTCATTCAGTTTCTTTGGTAACTCTGGTGTTAGTGAATGCTGGTGTGTGTCACCCAAAACATCATGGTGTGTCACGTTTGACATGCGTGTCATAGAGTCACCATCACTGCTCTATGCTATTTGAGAGTGAATTTCATCACATTTCTTGTAGATTATCTGGCCACCTGATACATTTTCACTAAATGTGAGTTTCAAGGAGAAGAGAAGTTTACTATTTCTCAAGCTAAATCTGTTTCCAAAGTGAGAGTGCTTTGTTTTGTTTACAAAATGACTGTCAGCGTGTTTTTTTTCTGGAAAATATGATATTGTTTTAAATGAAATCTAAGTCTCAGCTATAATTGTAAAAATAAAGAGGAAACTAGTATGTACACCCACAAATATGAAAGTGTTTATGAAAATTAGGAAGAGACTGCCAAATAATGCAATACTGGTATGGCTAACAGGGGCCCGATTCATTACCTTGTATTGGGCCCCATTTATCTGTGATCCAGCTCTGTCGACTATAGAGGTGTATGTTACAACAGTACAGCATTATTAACCATTCAAGTAGATCAGGCTGCATATCTCTCAACTGTACAGATTTTCTCAGAATGTCCAGATTTTTGCTTCATATTTTTGGTCCATTTCTCATAAAATTGTTTTTTTTTTTTTTCTGGCAAATCGTTGGTAAATTATTGAGAGTTGAAGTCAGAAAATAAAGACGTATATTTGGGTTTCAGACTTCGTACTCTTCAGAAAAGTCATGCTAATGCAAAGCCTGTTATTCTATCAATTTTCTAAGTTTGTAATAGCAGTATTTAAAAAGTGTATCTATTTTTGGGCCTTTGTCCCCCCATTTTTGATGGCTTTGTCCAGTTTTCTTGCTCTAAGAGGTTGAGAGGTATGATCAGGCCATACTGAGTGATGTCAGAAGGAATAGCTGTTCTTGATGACAGAAAAGACATAGGGAGGTCAAAGATGAGATGAGATGTGCTGCAAGCATGTAAGACCACTCCCCCAAAATAACAGTATGATATAAGCAGTAATATTTCTGATTTTTGTATAACTTATGGATTGTTGAACAAAGGCTGATGCACCATTTATATAGTCTGTAACTGTTTGTTTTATTCATCGCACTAATGAATGGATTAATTGATTAATAAGCCTGAATTTTGTAACATAGTCTAACCATATTGCATTTCAGTGATATTTTTGCAGTACCTTCTTTACAGCTTCCAGTAACTGCAAAGTGTTTGATGTTTGTCAGGTCATGTTTTTTGCATTATTTGGAGTGATGATTAAAACTGTCTGATCTTCAACATCCATTATGTAGTCGTTGTTGCATATTACTGGGATAAAGTATTCTGTACAAGATCAGATTGTAAAGGATTTCTGCATTTAGTTAAAAACTATTACTCTGGCAGTTAGCACTGAGGAATAAAACTCTAACTTGTTAATGAGAAATGTTCTTGTGGCAAGGGTGCAGGGTTTGAATCTTTCTACCATACCTACTGTGTGACATTGAGCAAGTCACTTAAGCAGACTGTGCATTTGTCAGACATCTTCTATTGCATAGCTGATCTAGTTCAGGAAATAGTATAGTGATATTACCAGTACACCATTTTAATGTAACATAGGGCATTTGCTCTTCAAGGAAAGCAGGCATTGCATTTGTATGTGAAGTATTGAGATGTAAAGGTGTTCCCTAAGAAAAGCAGGCATTGCATTTGTATGTGAAGTACTGAGATGTAAAAGTGTTCCCTAAGGAAAGCAGGCATTGCATTTGTATGTGAAGTACTGAGATGTAAAAGTGTTCCCTAAGGAAAGCAGGCATTGCATTTGTATGTGAAGTACTGAGATGTAAAGGTGTTTTCCAGAAGCAAACTCTCCATTAGTAATAGCTCTCTTTAATGTGTAGTATTATTTAAATGGCTTTTACTTCAGTAGAGATTGTGTATATTAACTTAGCATATGTTATTAGGTGGCTGATATGTCTTATGCTGTTATAAATACTCTTCTGTTTAAACTGTGCTGCACCTGGCTGGATTTTAAGGTATGATGTTAGTGATCTTTATACAGTTCAATGTAGTTCATCCAAAGATACAAATAAAATACATGTAATTTATTTTCTTAATAACAATAAAGGATGTAAACTGTAACTGCTGGTGGAGGAGGGGAACTGTTTGTGGATGAAAGTACCTTATGCTCTTATTTGGTTTCTTTTTTGGGACTATGCCTATAGGCAAAACCTTGAATGCTGTTTTGGGTGGATGAGCGAATGGGCCTGCTAGTCTCCTGACTCCCAGTTGCTTGTTTAATTTTTTCCTAACTATCTCTTGTTGATTTCAAATTCTTAATATAATGATCCACCCATTTTTCTTTCCCTTCATGTCATAAAGCCTGTGGAAACCCCTCTTTAATAAGGCTCAACCCTTCCTGTCTGGGGAAACAATTCACTTAAAATTTCCCCTCTTACTGGCATCAAAAGAGTGTCCTGTATTCCACCTGAATGCTTGGGGCATATAGAGGCTTCTATTCTGTGGGCTTGTGAGATGAAAACATGTCTTAGCAGGGTGATTTGGCTTTCTGCATGCCATGCACTGATGGCAAAACTTGCACTGCAAAGGGTTTTAGCAGTGCCCAACATTATACTTGAAACATCTTGCAGGTCTCTCTTCCGTTCTAAAGGGCTGGTTTTCCATTATTTCATTATATGCAGCCCCCACATATCTATTTAAACTACTCCCAGTCTGGTTAACTGGAAACCCACAGTCTGTTATTATTGAATCCCCCCATCCTACTATCTTAGTCTCTAGCCAGCATAACAGACCCAGGTCCAGCCATGACCACGGCCTTCCTGATTATGTCTGCCTCATCCTCCTATAATTATCATCATTGTGAAACCATTTTTGACCCACTTGTGTGAAAAGCATAGTGGTCAACCTATTGAAATGTGCCCACATGCCTTTCACTTTGTTAGGACTTCTCCCCCCCACACACTTTCTGTATATATTGAATACCCAATCACCCAGGGTTCCTGTGTCCACCTTACCCCTACCGTCCTCTTGTTGGCTACGTGACACCCTGCACTTCTATCATTATCCTTCTCTTTCTCTTCTTCCTCTCTGTTCAACAGGGAGCATATATTCACATAGTCCCCTTTTGTGATTGGTTGTTTGACGTTTTCACTGAAATGGAAGCCACGTGATAAATCCAGTGTGACTGCATCTTTGCTCCCCCAACTTCTTCCCTATTTTGTGACTGCATATCCTGTCCTGGGGTACAGCCTTTTGTCTTTCCATGCTTCCCTTAAGCTGTGCTAACAGTGACCCAATCTGTTCCAAAATTGTCCCCTCAACTGTGATAACTCTTTGCACTTCCCTGGTCCCCCAGTTGAGCCAGATGTCCCTAACCAACTTGATATCCCTTTCACCCATGCCCCAACAATGGTCCATTGTTTCCTGCTTTGAAGAGCTAATATGCCCTCTGTTTGCACAGTCACCAGTCTGGGACTCATTTTCCATTACATCCTTATCAATAAAAAAACTGATTCTATAACCATTGTAAGATTAGTAAATTATCACCCCCCCAGCTTATCTTCCTCCTTATCTGCCCTCCTGTATTCTTTTCATCTTTTTCTTCATATGCTTCCAGGCTTTCTCGAACCCTATGTTGCCTTCATCTATTTCCCTTTGCTCTCTCTCTCTCTCTCTCTCTCTCTATGACCAGAACGCTTTTCCTTGGCCCTGCTTCTGGGTGAGGAGACTGAATATTTTCAGTTTGGGTAATACTCACTGGTGGAATGTGCAATTGCCCTGACTCTGTCATCTGCTAGTTCAAGTCCTCCCACTGACATTTCACGTTAAGGCTTCGCACATCCTGCACTTCTACTTGCATGTCTTGTTTCATCTATAGGCAAAAAACACAATGGAAACACTTTGTTTACTGACTTGTACCTCCTGTCATTTCAGTTCTTCTACTCTGTCTATACTGCACCTTGCCCCTTTCATTCCAGCAAATCCTACCAAAATTGTTTTCATTATTATGATTATTACTTATTGTGATGATATGAGTTATTACCAGCTGTGCCAGGAGAAGTAGGGCAACAGATGTACAACATGTGCCTGCACAGCTAGCTGGAATTTTGTAAATAATTATATGCCACTTGTATATCGGACTGATTTGTAAAGATGTTTGTGTTAAAAATGTATTGGCAAAGATGTTTATGTTAAAAATGCATCAACAGTGGGACCTGCTGGATAGAAAGGGAATATACATTTATATCAGACTGTACTGTAGCTGTTGAAATTAATATATTGTAACACAGAGGATACTAGAAGAGAAGAGGTTAGTCTCAGTCTGGCTAATTTTGAAAAATAGTAAGAAACTAAATTACTGCCATAAAAAATAATGTATCTTACAGTTCTGACTGCAGCCAGGAATGAAATGTCTGTGCCAGGGAATGGTTTAGTAACTCTTGTAGGAAGAGTGGAGGTGTTTTATAACTTCCAGAAGCTGCAATAGATCTTAGCAAAGCTCTGTGTGTATGGTGACACATGTTCAAGATTCTGGTTCAGTTTCTAGCCAAGGGGGTTGCATGGGAACCAGAAGTCAGATAACATGAGGTATGTGATGTCATTTTGCACAGAAATAATGTTTTAATATTAGGTGAGACTCAAGTCTCAGTGCACTCTGGTTTTGGAACCTGAGACAGAAAGATCTCTCACCCACTTCATCTTACCTTGGTCTAGTAAGTGACCAGGAAATAGTAACTCTTTAGAGCAGTCAGGAAAATATAGTGAGATTAATTAAGTACTGTTTTTCTGTGTCTCCGTGAATCTATTCTATGACAGAGGGAGATTCTGCCAGCACAAATGTCTGGAATTTTGTAAATAATTATGTCATTTGAGAATATCAGCATGATTTATATAAGATGCTTGTGTTACAAATGTATTAAAACTGTATGTCATGTATATCAAACTGCTGGTACAGAAGTGTGTTTTAAAAAGGTTTTTGCAAAGTGCTGTTTGAAATGTAACCACAGTGTGCCCTACTGGAATAGAACAAAAATGTACATGCACTACTATAACTGTTTAAATGTATATATTTTAACAGTGAAACTGAAATACAGGAGGTTAACTTCAGAAAAATATCTGAAATTAAATTACTTTACAGGCTAGGCCAGAGACAAATGTCTGTACTAGGGAGTCTTCTGTATTGTCTTTATGGTGGACAAATTAATAGTCTTGAAATGTGGAGGAATGTAATTGCTTTATGACTTCCAGCATCTGCCAAAGACCTGATGTCTATGTATTTTCACAGGTAGATGCTAAATACTGCTAGCTTCCAGCAGTGGGGGGTTTCATTTGGGGACTAGAGTCAGATGACAAGAAATTATGTAAATCTGCAAGCTATCCCATCAGTATTATTTGCGATATTAATTTGAGAAGTCTCTTCGTGAGACAGCATTCTGTATTCAGTCTTGGACCTGACAAGAACCATTCACCACAACATCTGCTTTGCTCTATAGTAAGTTACTAGGAAATAGTATAATTTTCTTAGATATAGTCAGAAATATAGTGGAGCTTAGTTTAGATATTTTTCTTTATTTATTTGAGACTGTCCTGCAATGTTGTTTTAAATATTCACTGTGGTTCTGAACTCTGATATCACTGTGAATGTATACTGAGTGTTTTATTATTAGTTTATTATTTAGTATTAAATATATTTAAACCTTTCATTGTTACCAATTTGTGTAGAGATATTTAAGTTTTGAGAGTACTTGCATATTCATTTGGTGACACTGTTTGTCAAACCACCATTTGTATTATTAATATTGCACAGTATGTTTAGGCACCCT
>NC_056744.1:1772120535-1772218035 GCF_019279795.1 Protopterus annectens | reverse complement strand
TATAAGGCTCTTACAAAGGGTATCCAATTATGCAATGTCATATTAATACTAATACAAATGGTAGTAGCTGACCAAGATGGTAAGGCCTTCTGGAGTGGCCCACACAGTGTCACAAATAAATATAAGTACTCTCAAAGATTAGATACTTTCTACAAGGACCAGCCACAATAACAGTTTTAAATATATTTATTAATAAATAATAAAAGAACAGGAAACTACTGAATATAAATTCACAGTAAACCTCAGAGTTCAGGTCACAGGAAATATTGAAAAGAACATTGACGGACAGAGTCAGACAAATTAAGAAAAACAATATCTAAACTAAGCTTCACTATATTCCTGACCAAAAGAATCACTTTTCCCTAGTTAAGTTACTTACTACTGCAAGGCAAAATGCTGTGGGTGAGGGTATTTCGAGTCAGGCTTCCAAAACAGAGTAGTCTATACTCTGAGATTACTGCCTGTAAAATATAATATCCAAGATTACTTGAAGAATGTCCTTATCTGGTCACCTGACTTTAGGTTCCCACAATATCTTCTTTTGATATTTGAAACAGGACTTTAGCAGACTGCTGCAATACACATTTAGAGCTTTTTATGCCAGTGCCTAGCAGCCAGAAACATTTACAACACTTCCCCTTCGTTACAAAGGCTAACAGATAATGGCTGCTCCCAGACCTACTGTCTCCAGTCCCATTTGGCACTGTGCAGCGCTCTTTTAATGGTTTAACAGCTCATTTACATTTCCCTTATTTTTCTTAAAGCAAGCTAGCTCGTCGTCTCTTGCTGTGCCAGTGTCCTCCATTAAATATATATATATATATATATATTTTTTTTTAATGCAGTTACCATAATACATGTACATTTCTCTTCATTTCAGCAGGGTGCACTGTTGATATTTTTAACACAATTAGCACAAGCAGGGCTCATGACTACATTTTCAGCACAAGCATCTGTACAAATCAGCTTGATATACAAATGACATATAATTATTTACAAAATTCCAACTAGCTGTGCTGGCACAAGTCATACATCCACTGACTTATTTCACCTGGCATGGCTGCCAGTGCCTCCTATCATCACACCTGCCCATAATTCTCAACCTCTTAGCTTAAGAAATGTGGAGAAAGTAAAAAGTATGCAGTGAAAAAGGTCCAAAGATAGCAACAGATTTTAAATATTAACCTTATAAGCTAAGAAAGTTCCTATAATAACATGTTTTGTGTTAGCATGCATTTTCTAAAGGATATGAAGTCTAAAATTCAAAGGTCCTTCATTATTTAATGACTTCAAACTTCAGTCCTTAATAATTTGTCAGAAAATCACAATTTTATGAGGAACAGACCAAAAATATAAGTAAAAAATGTAGACATTCTGTGAAAATCTAGACAGCTGAGAGATCTGAACCTAACTGTTAAATATGTACTTTAAATCTTCTATAACAATTATAACACAATCTAATCACTACTGACACTCAATTAACTTACCTAAATTTCCTGTTGAAAGCTAGACTGAATCAAAAATCTCAAACCCAACTCTAGAAATAAGAACAAAGGCCTTACACAAATTCCAAAACCATCCACAATGAAAACCACAAGAACAGCTGCCGAGATAGGAACCGAAAAGACCTAACTGCTCTGTTCTTGACATTTTCACTACCTCTCCCAGCCAGCTCACCCCTTCATAACCATCCTGACCTATCCTGACCCTACATGACTTCCCCCTCCCTTTTTGTCACCTGAGTCTGAGCTGATCTCCCTTGGACAAATGATGGCTTCCTGCAATATGGCAAGCCAGCCATTGTTAAGTTACTGATTAAGTACATTACACAGTGAGTCAATAAAGAAAGAAAAGGGCTGAGGGTAGGCTTAAACCAGGTAATCATGTAACTGAATGACTAACCCTGAACAGAATCTGAGAAAATAGTCTGGATGTTACACAAAAGGCAAAAAAACTCCAAGCACTGCTGTAGCTGCCAATTTTCTTTATTCACTTCATCCTGGTACCTCGGCCTCATAGGCCTTCAATGGAATAACTTGATACAATCCCAACAGCCTTTTATAATCCATCATCACCTTAATTAATCCTTAATTTAATTAAATAATTAAACAATTAAATACTTTTCTTCAATAATTATAAAGCTTAGAATGCAATTCTTGGATGTTGAATTTTATGTGGATGAAAGGGGTGTTTTGCAGTACAAACCATTTCATAAGGATATGGCTGTGGATAGCTTTTTGGAAGCTGGTAGTACTCATCCTGGTCATTTGAAAAAATCCCTTCCCTATGGGGAGTTTAGGAGAATTATGACCAACACTTCTGATCAAAAGATGTTGGAGAGAGAATTTAATCTGGTTAAGAAAACATTATTAAAGCGGGAATATAGTACGTAACATATAGGTGAGGCCTTAAGTAAGTTGAAAAGGAATACTAGCTCTAAAAGGAAAAGTAGTGGTCCTATTGAACGTGAGAAGTTTATTAGGAAAAATGATATGGAGAAGGTTGGTGTTGAACCCCTTTTCTTTGTGAACAAATTATCTCCCCTTTCTGAAGTATTAAAGGGTTTAGTGAATGACCTGTGGCCCCTGGTTTGTAGGGATAAAGTAGTAAGGAAATTATTTCCGGAGAAAGTTACCTTTTTGTATGGTCGGTTTAACAATTTAAGAGTTATTAAGATCAAGAAATAAGGTTGATTCAGTCAAAAAGAATGGAGTATTTCCATGTGGGGTATGCAAAGTGTGTGATAAAATGAAGAATGTTGATGGATGGACAGTAAATGGGAAGACATTTTCGGTGAAGAATGAATTTAGTTGTGATTCCCATGGTGTGGTCTACATCATTGGATCTGGATGCACACCTTGTAAATGGTACGTGGGACAGACCAAAAGAAAGGTAAAACTGAGGATTTTGGAGCATTTGGGTGATGTAAGAAATAAGAGGTTGGATAGCCCAATGGCTCAACACTTTTGTGACACACATTGGGTAGCATAGATAGTTTTTTCTTTAGTGTGTTAGCAAAACCCTTTGAAGGTCATATTTTGGGGAGGTGACTTTAAACAGAAGTTGATTAAGTTAGAAACAAACTTAATAGCATATTTGGGCACTTTATACCCTAGGGGTCTCAATTTGGATATTGATTGGGGGACCTAGATGGTTAATTTAGTTCAATGGAGTTCATAGTTTAGAGCAGATCTGATGGCTAGGCAAAAAGCAATTAATTCTGGATGTATTAATTAATTTGAGATATAAGACCAATAATAATAAAATGAATGTGCAATAAAAATGATGTAAAAATCTTATAAAAAGATTAAAACAAAATTATATTTAATGAGAAGTTTGTAGTAATTATTTTATGAATGAGTATATTTATAGTAGAGTTTCAGGGGAGGGTTGAAATGTTTTTCCTTTGTGTTCTCCTTGATATGTAATTAACTGTGGTGTTTAATGTGATATATAATGATGAGGGAATATGGAATTATGTTAAAATAATATGTGTAGCAGAAGAAGTGAGGTTTTTCAAAAAGTGTTAATTTGGGGGTTTCAGTCACTCTGTGTGTTGTTAATTCACTTATTTAATGTATTTATGGTGTATGATATGTTGGGGGTACATCTTTAAGCTCTAAGCTTTATAATTATTAAAAAAAGTATTTAATTGTTTAATTATTTAATTAAATTAAGGATTAATTAAGGTGATGATGGATTATAAAAGGCTGTTGGGATTGTATCAAGTTATTCCATTGAAGGCCTATGACGCCGAGGTACCAGGATGAAGTGAATAAAGAAAATTGGCAGCTACAGCAGTGCTTGGTGTTTTTTTTGCTTGAGGAGAATTCCTAGCTCATTGTGGGAGCCTGCGTGGTTTGACTTTTGTTACACAAAACGGCATTTTTTTCAGAAATCCTGTATTTCTGGATAGTGAATTGCAAAGGATCTGACAAAATCTGAAAACAGCAACAATCATGGAACAGCTACCTGGAGTATATCTGGCTGATACATCTTTCTGGACTTTTGCTATGCAAAGAGTTTTCTAGATGCTGTTTGGTTTTGTACTTGCTTGCATCAAGCCTACCTCAAATGGTTATCATCCAAATCACTTTCCACTACTGTATATCCCTAACACAGGGACAGAAGCTCCTTGAGGAGGTATCTGCGAAGGAACCATGGCAGTGATTGTTCCCCTTACTGGTATCCAACAATGATGGCATATGGTTTAGGTCCTAACCCCCCTCCTCTCTTTATAGAGTGAGTGACTTGCATCACTGCAAAAGCCTCTATACTATTTCCATGGGAATGCACACTACCCTGCACTCAGAATAAGCCCAATAGCTCCCCAACACTACCCTTTTTGGTACAGCCTTCAAATACCCCCTCCCTCAGGATAGGCATACCTGTCCTCCCCATGATAGCTCCAATAGAAATCCAAGTTGCTATTTTGGTGTCACTATGTCCACAGTTAGAGCTTTATCTCTGTACAAATGGGGCTGGTATGGCTATACACATTTGCACTAAACTCCAGTTGTCATCTAGCTACACTCTGTTCATATAGTCAGAACTTCCTTGCCAAAATCCAAAGTTTTGATGGGTTAATTCAGATATATGCAGACTTTATTGCTCTTTCTAAGAAGCTTCTGTTCTCAGAAAAAAATAAAGAGTGAATTTGATAATAAAATATTCTCATAAGTGTGTTGACTTCTCTCTAATGTACAAATGTGTTTCACTGCATGATCCCTTATTAGGTGTGAAATATGGAGACAGGTATGCATCCTTATTCCTCTGTAAAGTGATGGTACATTCATTTTATGGTGTGCCATGATGCCAATTCTACCTCTTCCAAACTGGCTACTTATTTTGTTTATGCTAAAGTAATATTCCCAGTTTTTGGTTTGTCACAGGCAGGTATATTTTATATTTTGGAGCTTTTAAGTGCACTGTTCCATTATGGAAATGTTTATCTAAATGGCTACAATATCACAGTATGATCAGCTCATAACTACCATGAAAACAAGGATTACTCAGAACTTTTGATAATTTTGTTGAATAGAAGTACAGATTATACTTTTAATTCTATCATCACTATTGAACTAATGTTTTACTGTATGTTAACTGGACTTGCCAGTCAAGTGACTCAAGGCCAGTTAGCTTCTTCTGACACCTGAACAGATAAATGAGATGATTGAGGAATGAAGGGTTGGAGTCTGATCATTCCAGTCAGAAGTGGGGTCCCTGCACACTTTCAGTGCTTGAAAAGTGTAATTGGCAAGAACAAGGCTTTCACTGATTGTTAGGTTATG
The DNA here is from genome assembly GCF_019279795.1 of Protopterus annectens. Classification (NCBI taxonomy): domain Eukaryota; kingdom Metazoa; phylum Chordata; order Ceratodontiformes; family Protopteridae; genus Protopterus; species Protopterus annectens. Next base: position 1,772,212,744 of record NC_056744.1, on the reverse strand, counting down.
GAACTGAAGATTGTGCTATAAAGGACAGATCGATTTAATTAAATCACACTTGGAAACATGGATGACAGATATAGAGCTGACCCCTGAATACATTTTAGGTATGTGCAGTGAGAAAGGAAGGATGTAAAGAGAAGCCACATTTACTCCATGTAACTGACAATCCTATTTCTGGTACATGTGATCCTCATCCCAAAATGGCCCCTGTTACTCTGCCTAAATCACAGTCGTGTTCTCTGTATGCCTGATCCTCACCCCCCTCCAGGAAAGAATGAGATCTACAGCTCTCACCAAGGGGTATACATATATTGAATGTGTACATAAAAAGGAAAGGACAAAAAACAAGTGTTGGCTGGACTTTGTTATAGCTGATAACATTTTTAGGAGCAAGAAAAAACTGAGCTGGGTAAAACTCTGTAATAGTTGATAACATTTTTAGGAGCAACACACATTTTAGTTTCAGCTTAAAATCTATTAAAACCGATGACTTTTTTTTTTATTTATGAGCAGAAAATATTTAACTGTCTTGGAACACCTCTAAAAGTCAAAGAAAACTTATTTCACATTGGAGAACAGTACAAAAATAATTATGGAATTGTTTTTGTTTAAATGTTCTTTTTCATTTTTTTAATAAAGTAATCATACTTTATTGGTATACATTTTTGTAAAGATTCTCTTCGGGTTTATCACTTGGGTAATATAAATTTCATTGTCATTATGTTGTTTGTTGTTAAAATGTGATAACTGTTCAATTTTATGTTATTTGTTACTTGATATTCAGTAATAATATTTTCTTTCAAAAGAAATAAGGCAACTGGAAAAAAATAATATTAACTTATGTATAAATGCTGCTTTTTCTGTCTGATTCCTTTATGTTACTAAGAAAGAAAAACTGTTCAGGTTGTCACTGATTGTTAGGTTATAGAAATTAAGTGGGTGCTATATTAAAGAAATGACAGATAAGTACTTCTGGCTAGCATAGAGAAAAAGTTCCCCCTTCCCCACTTGCAGCTAGTGAATTATAGTTTTTTGACCAAACAGCAAGGCTTTCAGGAGCATGGTGCTACAGTCCCCCTAAAGAAATATAAGTACTCTCAAATGTTAAATATTTTCTAAAGGACCTGAAACAATGAAAAGTTTAGATATATTTAATATTAAATAATAAAAAGACCACGGACATACTGAATATCGATTTATAATAAACACCAGAGTTTCAATTCACAGGAAATATAAATACAACATAGATAGAAAGATTCAGACAGATACAGAACAGCAATATTTAACTAAGCTCACTATTTTTTCCTAACTGACTGAAGAATTACTGTTCCCTGGTTACTTACTAGAGCAAGGGACAATGAAGTGGGTGAGTGGCCTTGCCAGTTCCAAAACAGAGTGCTGAGTGTCTCCCACTAGTATCTAAATATAATTTCAGTACTGGCTACAGAATTACATCACATCTAGTCACCTGACTATGCAGTTCCCACACTACCCCCTTCACTAGAAGCTATGTAGGGGAAATGGATGAGGTTAACAGAACCTGATATATTAACTCTGTATTTGTTACTGTGTAATTATTATGGGAAATGGATTAGGTTAATGGAACCTGATACATTAACTCTGTATTTGTTACTGTGTAATTATTAGGGGAAATGGATGAGGTTAATGGAACCTGATACATTAACTCTGTATTTGTTACTGTGTAATTATTAGGGGAAATGGATGAGGTTAATGGAACCTGATATATTAACTCTGTATTTGTTACTGTGTAATTATTAGGGGAAATGGATGAGGTTAATGAAACCTGATGTATTAACTCTGTATTTGTTACTGTGTAATTACGTAGGGGAAATGGGTGAGGTTAGTGGAACCTGATGTATTAACTCTGTATTTGTTACTGTGTAATTATTAGGGGAAATGGATGAGGTTAGTGGAACCTGATGTATTAACTCTGTATTTGTCACTGTGTAATTATTAGGGGAAATGGATGAGGTTAATGGAACCTGAGGTATTAACTCTGTAGGATGTGCAGAGTTATATAATATTTCACTGGAGAAACAGCATGACAGTGAGCTACATGACCTATTATATAGGGGTTTTTAGGTAAAAGGAAAAGTACTACGTTATGCTAAAGACAAATGCAATTGGATATTATTAAAAGTGTGTTGTTTCATACTGGATTTGCACATAAGTGATATGGGTCTGATTGTAATACTGTGTCAGAGTGAGTTCCTGAGTGTGAAATCATACACAGATAAGAAACCTTTCATGGATGCTAGATGGTAGGTATGCTGTTAGCATGGCTTGACTAAGGGTGAAGGCACATAGTCATTAAGGCTGTGTTTTTGGAATAGGCATGACCTTGGATAAGCAGTCTGTAGGGTAGGGTTGCTAAGACATGACTGCTTAGAAACATAATGGGTAAGATGTGTTTTAAGTATTGAGGTACAGTGGTTTTAAGTTCTGAGAGAGGCACATCTTTATTTAGGCAAGTTTTATATTTACAGAATGTAGGGAGGCACAGTTTAAAATAAGTAAAAGTGTAAAAAGTTCTAGTCGCTTCTCTGTGTCTTTGTGAATTTGATCTTGGAAGTGATTTAGAGTATGTTCTTCATGTTTCACTGTTGCAGTCATTACATTTGGGTTATCTGCTTACAAGTAGCCCTCAGTCGGCCTGATTATCAAAGTCTTGGGTCCTGCGTCGGTTGCTGTCTCATCTTCCATGACGTCAGGTAGTCAGGGGTATAAAGCATGCAGCCAACACCATTACATCAGTCTTTCTTGCTGTGCAGTGCCCAAAGCAGAAGCAGTTCACAAATGCCGGTCGGCCGACTCCTGAAATTTTCGTTTTCAAGTTTCAGATCTGAAGTCTTCGACTAAGTACCCCGTTGGGGAACATTTTTCTTGCTCTAAACTGATGTCAGTAAAAGTTAACAATTGTATTTCTTGTGGAAAGCAAATACCTCATAAAGATTTTCATTCGTACTGCATTCCTTGCTTAGGCCCAGACCATGACCTACCTCGCTGTTGGTTTTGTGCCTTATTCAATCCTTGAACTATTCGTCATCGGTTCATTTTTGCAAATAAATTTTTTGGTACTTGGTTCAATTATCCAGAAATGGCTTTGGTAAGCCACCCGACTACTGACTTTCTGAAAAAACACAAAGATAAAGACAGATACAGACCGCATAGGTCAAAGTTGCCAACTATGCTTCTCCTAAGCTAGTCGCCAGTTCGCTGGTACTCAGTGAGACACTTTTGCAGCCCCTGATACCTGCTATTTCAGATTTGCAGGCCTCTACTGAGACCAATTCCGAGTTCAGTATGCCAAGGGATGCTTCTTCAACTGTGGAACCTGCAGATGTCTCTACCTTGGATGGGTCCAGAGCCGCTGTGCAGGCACCAGCTTCTGAGGGTGTATTCAGGCCTACTGACTTGCATATTAAACCAATGCCATCTTCTTCTTCAAGGCCTAAAACTCGATCCATGCCTAGAAAGCCGATGCCCAAACTGCATGGTCAGGCCCCTATGTCTAAAAAGCAAATGATAAGAATGGCTGAAACCTTATTACTCTAATCAGGAGAAGCCACCCTTCTCCCTCTAAGAGACCTAGAACTGAGTTTCCTTCTGATTCTTCTGATCAGGATTCTGAATTTTCTGTTTTCTCTGATGACCAGGAGTTGCCCTTATCTACCTATGAGGATTCTGATGCAGAGGACTCCATTCCCTCTGCTTCCCCCCACAGAGGATTTCTCTTTTGTGAAACTTTACATACTCTTAGGGAGCATTTCTGCTGGGAAAGCCAGGATTACTCTGACTACAAAAAGAGGCTTATTGAATTCCTACTCCTACCTCAACACAGGCCTTTAGCTATCCCTCCTGTACTGGACATTGTAGATGATGCCTTCTTAGAATCTAGTCTGGCCCCTGACACTTTACCTCCAGCTCCCAGAACACCTGACAGGTATTACAGAGTACCTGACTCTTACAAGTTCCTCTTTAAGAATCCTACTGCAGATCCTGAGACCATTTCACGGGGACCCAAAGGCATTAAGGCTACTACTGCCAAAAACCCTACCCCCTCTGATAGAGATTTCAGGACCCTGGACAGATGGGGTAAGAAGATATACACTTCTGCAACTTTGGCCATTAAGGCCTTTAACTGCCAGTTTCATATGTGAAAGTATCAGCAGCATATTATTGGATTGCTTAAACAGAAAATTATGTTGATTCCTGACTGTGCTGAAAATAAAGAATTACAGGATTGAATGCATTCTGCTGAACAAGTTGGAAAACATACTCTGCAATGTGGTTTTGATTCATTAGAGGCATCTTGAAGGGCTGCTGTCACTGTCTGTACTTAGAAGGCATGCTTTGCTTAAGGAGCAATCTCTGCCAGATCATGTTAAAGCTAAATTACTGGATGCTCCCTTAAACCAAGACCGCCTATTTGGCAACAAAGCAGAAGAAGTACTCGAAAAGATGGAGGTAAAAGCTAAATCTATGCAAACTGTTAACAATTTCCTGCGGGTACAACCTCCCACATTTAGTAGGTATTGGCCTTCTAGGAATTGATCCTTTCCTGCCTCTTCCAGGCCTTCTCAGTCCAAACCCAGATCTAGCAGAACACTCAGGCTTTAGTCCCAAGGCACTCACATGCTTAAGCAGTGGGGGGCTCCCACTTCCAAAACTGGAACTAGTAAGACACCCCCCTATGGTAAATTGTCACAATGACTCAACTTTAAACCTTCCAAGCCCTGCTCAACTGACTGTTCCTTTAGGGGGAAAGATCGCCCTGCATGCACAAAACTGGGAACTCATTGCACAAGACAAATGGGTTTTAAATATAGTTTCCCAAGGATACAGATTCCACTTTCACTCCTTACCAACCCCAAACAGTTGGCCAGATCTACCCCCAAATCAGTGGGCAGAGGCTCAAAAGCAAGTTCTCTCTCTTCTAAGCATCAAGACTATTCAGCCAGTCCCAGAAGAAGAAAGGGGGCAAGGTTTCTACTCAAGACCTTTCCTGGTACCCAGAAAAGACAATTCTTGGAGTCCTATCCTGGACCTGTCTATCCTGAACACTTTTTTGATAATCCCAAAATTCAAAATGTTAACTCTTCATCAGCTGCTTCCTATGCTAGACAAAAATGCCTGGTTGGCAACACTGCATTTAAAGGAAGCCTACCTTGCAGAAGATACCTATGCTTCAGAGCAGGTAGCAAGCACTATTAGTTCTCTGCACTGCCCTTTGGCTTATCTACTGTGCCCAGGGTATTCACAAAGTGCCTAGCTCCAGTCATTGCATTTTGCAGGCAAAGAAATGTTTAAATATACCCATATCTGGACGATTGTCTAATTAAGGCAGAAAGCCAGGGCATACTATTAAATCATCTGGCATTTGTACAGAAATTGCTAACTTCTCTGGGGCACATCATAAACAAAAATAAATCACACCTAGTACCCTGCCAACAAATTGTATTCCTGGGAGCAAGCTTGAATACAACTTCCCAGATGGTATACCTCACAACAGAGAAACAAGTTCAATTGACAGCCTACTTCAAACTACTGGCCACAAAGACCTAGCTATCTGCAAGGAAAATACTGCAAGTCCTGGGGTTTATGGCCTCTTGCATTCTACTAATTCCATATGCAAGACTGCATATGAGGAAACTACAATGGTATCTAAAAAGCCTATGGTGTCAACATTCTCAGGACCTAGAATCAATGATTCCTATCATACCTTGTCTAAAGACAGAGGAATCCTGTGGTCGGCATTGGCCTGCCACCAAAACAAGGGACTACCATTCACTCTACCCCCTGCCATCCAAACCCTACTAACAGATGCATCAGACTATGCATGGGGAGCTCATTTGGCAGGACAGTGCATTCAGGGCAAATGGAACCAGAGTCAAATGCACCTGCATATCAATCAAAAAAAAATGTTAGCTGTACAGAATGCTCTGACAGCCTTCAAGGACCACTTTCTTCCAGGACAATTACTGGTAAAGATGGACAACACCACTGTTATGTGGTACATAAACAAGCAGGGGGGTACCCATTCATACCCCCTCTGCAGACCAGCCATGGTTCTGTGGAACACAGCCTTGAGCTACCAAGTGCACCTACAAGCTCAATTCCTGCCAGGCAAGCTAAATACACTGGCAGATGACCTACGCAGAAATCTCATGGACCCACACGAGTGGAGACTGGAACCAAAGATATTCAACTTTTTGAGAATGAAATGGGGGGGCCCAGAGATAGACCTGTTTGCCTCCCCTCAGAACTACTAATTGGACAAATTTTGCACAAGGACTCCCCACAGACAACCTTGGAAAGTGGATGCCCTGTCCTTCAGCTGGAAAAACCTATCAGTTTATGCCTTTCCCCCTCTGTCTCTCCTCTCCAAAGTGCTACTAAAGATCAAACAGGACAAACCAAGGACTATACTTATTGCACGTGTGTCACTCCTAGAACCATGGCACCTGCCTGCACTGCTGTCCCAGCAAGAGGCAACCTTGCAGCCTGGCTAATTACATGACCTCTCCTTTACCATCCCTCAGTCAACAAGTGAGGGATGTCATTCTGGAGGCAAGGAGGCCTAGAAAATCCTATGCTGAAAATGGAAGAGATTCTGTTCCTGGAGCCAACCTCAACTGAGATGCTTCACGGGCTTTTCTTTCTTCCTTCAAAATTCATGCCTACAGAGCCACCCCTCTCATTCACTGCTGAAGCAATTCTTCAGAGGGGCTAAAAACTTAAGACCACCCAGGAGAGCCCCTACTCCAGCCTGGGACCTTAACTTTGTATTGGAAAAGCTAACCATGCCTCCCTTTGAGCCAGCTGCAAATGCAGAGTTGAAATTCCTTTCTTGGAAAACAGCCTTCCTCCTAGCCATCACTTCAACAAGAAGGGTATCTGAATTACAGGCCCTGATGGCAGTGGAGCCTTTCATCATCTTTCATGTGGACAGGATGTCCCTAAGGACCAATTCCTCCTTTATGCCCAAGGTGGTATCCAGTGTGGCCCTTAATTAGTCCATTAATTTGCCAACCTTCTTTTCTAATCCACAGAACAAAGGGGAACGAATACTGCACTCCTTGGACATGCACAGACAACTTAGATTTTACTTGGACAGGACTAAATCTTTCAGGAAATCTGAACAGCTGCTAGTTGCATTTGCTGCAGGGGCAGAGGGGAAGGCCATTTCAAAGCAAACCTTTTCTAAGTGGATAGGCCATTGCATCCATTTCTGCTATAAGCATCATGGAAATCCTACCCCACAGGGGATAAGACCACATTCAAACAGGGCTGCATCTACCTTTACAGCCTTTCTCAGAGGTGTCCCTACCAGGGACATCCTAGAAGCTGCTACCTGGAGTTCTGTACATACCTTCACCAAGCATTACCACTTGCCAATTTTTTCTAAATTCAGACCTGGTTTTGCCACTGCAGTCTTGCAGGGTCTTATAGCTGGTCCTAATGCTATCTAACTGCCTCCTCCCTTCCTTAGCTTTGGGAATCTACCCAAATGTAATGACTGAAACAGTGAAACACGAAGAACATAGTACAGTTGTGTACACTTACCATAAATGTAGATGCTCGAGTGTATTCACTGTTGCAGTCCTGGTTATCCTCCCTCCAGCCCCGTGACTTCTATTGACTATACCTCTATTCTTGCTTACTATGCTTAAAGCTTTCTGGTGTATTTGCTTTTTACTGGAGGTGTAACCTTGTATATATTTGCTTCCCATTATGGGGGCACCTGACATCTGGGGCAAGAAAAACTGATGTAATAGCATCGGCTGCATGCTTTATACCCCTGACTACCTGACATCATGGAAGATGAGACAGCAAACAATGTAGGACCCAAGACTTTGATAATCAGGCTGACTGAGGGCTACCTGCAAGCGGATAACCCAAATGTAATGACTGCAACAGTGAATACACTCAAACATCTACATTTATGGTAAGTGCACACAACTGTACTTTTCATGTGTCCTTGGAACATAGATGTTGTTTAGCTTACAAGATTTCAGGAGGAATGATGAATCAATCCATAAAGTTAAGATATTTGGCTATGTATATACTTTCCATTGAATTGAATTGACATCCATGGAAAGGATAACTCAGTTATTGAACTGCTCAGACAATTTCTTAGGTGTACATAGCAACATAAATTTTATTTCAGTGAAATTTGTTGTGAGTGAGAACAAAGTTAATCATTCATGTTAGTGAGTCAGGTTGGGGAAAAGTTCTTTTGAATGGCATCTGTACTGAGGGTGAGGGTGGGAGAAGACAATGAAGGCATCTGTATATAACAGAAAGTTGGAGATTGTTAGAGCAAAGGAGATAGTAATTAACAAGGTAGGGGAAGTAGCCCTAAAATGGGGAACTCCTGTTGGCAGAGGCATTTATACAGAATAATCACAACAGTATACTACTTGACTTACACACTTTTTCAGGTGTTATTCGAACCAGGCTTATAGCAAGACGTTCTCCCATTCGATTCTCAGCTAGAGCGTCTTCTGTGTTGAGACATGCGTGAATGGGCATGCCTTCATTGAAGGCTGTGCGTCAGGGCCAGCAACTCGGCACGTAAAAATCTACTGCCAATCATTAGTGGACCGGTGTTCCGCTGTGGCGACCCCTAACTGGGAAAAGCCGAAAGACACAACAATAACAACAACATTGGAACCAGGTAAGCAGTGTGACACTGAGGTTAAAGTCAGTAAGGGCAATGATACGTTTTGGATGGGATTCTGAGTTCAGTGTTTTTGTTAACTCAATGAATATTGCATTGGTAAAGTTTTTGTGATTTCTCTGACCCAAATTTTAATATATATCATCAATGAAGGCAACAAATAGAGCTGTTATACTATGTTGCTTCAGTCTATTTAGTGGGCTAGTTGGCTAAAGATGGCTTTTTCCAATAATTTAGAGGGGATGGAAGTATGGATATAGGGTGATATATAGCCACAGATATGGGTTATCCTATTTCAGAATGGAAACAATAATGGAAGATTTCCTTAAGTAGGGAAGCAATCTTTTCACAGATAACAAGTCAGTGATATGCTGATCAGGGTACCAGTAGAGGAGTTGCATGCCTGGATGAACTTCAGGTAGAGGACATTGGTTCCAGTCGGATCACAGGACATGACATTTTTGAGCAATAATTTTATATTTGAAAGAGGAACTTGGGAACTGCGAGGACTGAAGGATGCTACTTATGAAGAGATTGCTGGATTTTATGTGGTGCTAGTAATTTGATTTAAATGTTGGCAAAGCATATGGCTAGATCTGGTGCAGTTCTAAGGGTTTTAGCTGCTGATGTTCCTTCAGTAGTGATGATGAGGTTCTGCCTGCAGTGATAGGAGATGTGGTTCCTTCTCCACTAGCTTGGGGTTGCATCTTTGGGATGCATCTATATATCATCGCCATACAAATAGTAATTTACAATAAAATTATAAATATTGGTGTGAATTCCAGAGCTATGGAGTTTGATTCTATATGTACCGATACCTTGTTACATCTCTTATGTAACAGGCACTTGATTTTAGAGATCAGCCAGGGATCAGATTATTTAACTATTTTCTGTTTTTAGGGAAGCTATTTCTCTTACAGTAGGAGGATCCCAGGTGGCACAGCTGTGGAATGATTAGCACTGCTGCCTCACAATAGTTCATTAGTGCAATTCTCAACTAGAGTACCTTATATATTTATTTTTCAGAACCTGCATGTTTTTATGTTTATGCATGAGCTTTATGTAGGTGCTCCAGGTTCCAGCCATATTCTAAAGACATTCTGCCAGTGAACTGACAATTCATCAAATTACGTGGCAGTCCATGTGCCATATATGAGTGGCTCTCTGCATATGCCCTGTGATGGGTAGTGCTATGTAAATGAATGAATGAATTAATGCATGGGGTGAGGATGCTATATATGAGACAATACATGGGTGGCGAAAGCCAATACACTGTTGGTTAGGCTTGCTATGGCCCTCAGAACCTATGAACCTATGAGTGGCTCTCTGCACATGCCCTGTACTGGGTCATCATCATCATCATCATCAGCCCCCTTTTTCCCATTTTTTCTACATGGGGTTGGGGTATCGTGTTAACTGTCGCCAACTATCTTGATTCAGTGCCACACTCATGCCTTCTTCAACACTCATGCCTGACTGTCACAGATCTTCTTTCACACAATCCATCCAGCTCTTTGCTGGATGTTCTCACTTCTTTTTACCATCTTCCTGTCTGTCCCAAATCTTCCTCCCCAAATTGACTTCTGCTTTTCTACATATATGCCGAAACCATCGTAGTCTGTTCTATTTGATCTTTTCTGCAATTGGAGATACTTTGGCTTCTGCTCTTATGTCCTCATTTCTTTGTCTGTCCCACAGTGTGCACCCTACCACCTTTCCCAGGCACTTCATTTCCATCACCTCTAGCTTCTTCAGCTGTTCTGCCTTTACTGCCCAGGTTTCTGAACCATACAGTAGTACTGGCCGCACCTCTGTCTTGTACACCATACTTTGCAGCTTCTTTGGCATTCTTCTATCATAGACTACACCTGATACTCTATGCCAGTTGGCTGCAGCCCCTCTGATTCTAGCTTTGACCTCTTCATTCAGACTACCCTTCTCCTCAACCACCCCTCTCAGATACTGAAGCTGTTTACCTGTTCCACTATCTTTCCCTTCTATCTCTATTCTCAGCCTCTTCTGATTTCCCCAGTTTGCTGCCATTACCACCATCTTATCTGTGCTTAGTTTCATCCCCTATGCCTTCAGATTTACATTCCATTCTTCTATCCTTTGCTGAAGTTCTAGTTCAGAGTCAGCCTGTAATGCCACATCGTCTGCATACAGCAACTTTGTTGATCCATCCCCTCCAACCTGTTTGCTAATGTAGTCCATCACCAGTATCAACAGCAGTAAGCTCAGAGCTAGGCCCTGGTGTACATCCACTCCCACTGGGAACCCCTCTGTGTGGCCCAACACTGTTTGTACTAGAGTCACTGAGTCCTTGTACATAGCCTGCACTAATTCTACCAATGTTTCTGGGACTTCAAACCACTGCAGTACTGCCCAGATCAGCTTTCTTGGGACCTTGTCATATGCTTTCTCCAAATCTAGGAATGCCCAGTTTGAATCTCTCCTCATCTCTAGCTTCTTCTCAAGTATCTGTCTTAATGCAAACATCAGGCCAATTGTGCTGTATCCTGATCTGAATCCAAACTGCTCATCTCCCATCTTACATTCTACTACTCTGCGTATCCATTTATCAATCACCCTCTCCAGAACTTTCATGCAATGTCGTAGGAGTTTAATGCCTCTGTACTGCCCACAGTTGTGGATGTCCCATTTGTTCTTCTACACTGGCATAAGTATACTTATTCTCCAGTCATCTGGGATATGCCTTTCTCTCCACACTGCTATTAGTACCCTCAGGAGCCATTTCACCCCTATCTCACTCAGCATCTTTATCATATCTGCTGTGACCTCATATAATCCTGCTGCTTTCCCTGACTTCATCTTCCTTAGTGCTGTTCTTATTTTTTCTAAGGTGGACTCCTCTCTCATCGTAGGCTGTTTCTGGGGCAGTACAGCTTCTGGGCGGCGGGGTCTTCATTCAGAAGCTGCTGGAAATACTCCTTCCATCTGCCTTTGATGTCCTGTGTACTGGTGAGCAGGTTGTTGCTGGCTTCCCTTATGAAGGGTGTCTGACTATCTTCTTTATCTTTCTGTCTTTGCCTTGCAAGATGATATAGTTTCTTTGTGCCCCTTACTGAGTCACTTTCCAGAAGTTGGTAGAGTGCCTCCGATGCCCTATTCTTTGCTATTTCAAATTCTTTCTTAGCTTCTTTGTTAGCCAACCAGTAGTCCTTCCTAGCCTGGTCAGTCTTTTCTATCTCCCATTTCTTCCTGCACTCCTTCTTTCTTTTGATGACTTCCTGGACTTCTGCATTCCACCACCAGCTTTCCATATGTACCTTATTTCCCTACCTGGCTCAGCCACATATCTTTTCTGTAGTCCTAACACCTGCTGTTTTTAGCCACTGCCACTCTTCATCAACTCCACCTATTTATGCCTTTTCTTGGGGTGCTAGAGCCCTGAGTAATTCCTTGAACTGCTGTAGTTTCTCTCCAGTCAACTTCCAGGTCTTCAGTCTGGTCTCTGTTGACCTTAGAGCCTTCTCTGACCACTGTTTGCAGCTGATCGTGGAAACTAATGGTTTATGCTGTGGGCCAACTGTTTCACTGGGATGACTTTGCAATCATGGATTCTACCCTGTGCCTTTTCCTTACTAGGTAAAAGTCTATCTGAGTTGCATGTTGGCTACTCTTGTATGTGATCTTGTGACTGTCTATCTTTCTAAACCATGTGTTGGCTACTATCAAGCTATTTGCCCGACAGAAGTCTAGAGTGGCCTCTCCTTCTTTATTCCTGTTGCCCCACCCATGTGGACTCAGGCAGTCCTCATAACCTGTTCAGTCTTTCCTGATATGTGCATTCAGCTCACCCATGATCCTGTGCTGGGTATTGCTCTGTAAATGAATAATGAATTTATACAAGGGGTGAGGATGTTATATATGAGTGGCTGTCTACACATGCCCTGTGCTGGGTAGTGCTATGTAAATAAATGAATGAATTCATGCATAGGGTGAAGATGTTATATATGAGTGGCTCTCTGCACATGCCCTATGCTGGGTAGTGCTTTGTCCAGGATTAGTCTTTCTGCCATGATGGGCTTCATACACCCACAACCCTGAAATGCATCATGTGGCTAGTGGGTAAAAGAGAGAAAGAGAGCGAGAGAGAATTAAATGAATGAATGAATGAATGAATGAATGAATGAATGAATGAATGAATGAATGAATGAATGAATGGGGCAAGCATGTTTATGAAGAAATTGAGGGTTTAATAGCAAATTAGACTGACTGGTCAATGGCAACTGGTCAGAGCTGGAAAATTCAAGTGGGATTTTTTTAGACGTCTGTGTTAGGTAATGATACCAGCTATAGGAGAATGGTTTAATTTAGGGTAAATGGTGGTTATTTCTCAGTTGCACTTTTAGTACAGGACTTGCATTCTTTGAATTTTTGCAGAGCTAACTACCTGGCTCTGTTGGATTCTATAACCATCTGATATACCAACTGATAAATATATTTTTTGCACTTGATTGTACTGTAGTGAAGTTATATATTTGTCTTCTGTATTCTGTGTGCATTGTTTTCCCTCCCTCCACCCCAGTCATTGTTGCATTCTTACAGTTGGTGGCTTTGGAACTGTCTGCCCCGGCTGTAAAATTGATGCTGGTCACTCCTCCCGTTCCCATCTTATTTGCTCATCCAACTGAGTACAGTGAGATCATTTGGGAAGGACTACCCCTTTGCTTCTTTGGTTTTGGACACTCCTCCCTGTCTCATCTCATCAGCTCAGTCTACTGAGTACAGAGAGAGCATTTTGGAAGGCCAACCCCCTTAGCTTCTTAATCTTGAACTGTTTTCTTTTTCCTCCCTCTCCACTTAAAAAAATCTTTATTCAGCTGCCTTTACTGTAACTGTGTTCTACCTACTTTATTTCCTTATTTTGCTTTGCTGTGTGCTCCTACGTGTTCAAGTGTTCTTATTCTGCTGTATTTATTACTGCTTGTTAGTAGCCTGGTTAAATGTATCTGTTATTCTAAGCATCTTAGTTTTGGTTTTAGCACTTGTTCTTCAGGCCAGTTACTTTACATTTAAGGTTTTTGTGGTCTACACTCTTTTGGACAGACCCTTGTCAAGACCCTCTCTCCATAAGTCTGCCCAAGTATTCAGAACACTATGTCTGGACAATTCCCATCAGTTTCTCCTGCCAGCCTGATCGACATGGGCATACTGAGACAGTGTAGCAACTTCCTCATGTTCACTGACAGCCTTCTTCTCCTAGCACATAATTCTTCTGTTTGCGAGAAATGCATCTACATCAGTAACCTGGAATCCATGCTCTCTCACACCACAGTCAGTACTCCTGACAAAGAGATTGCCAGCACAAACACCACACCACTCTCATCACATAGTCAAGCACAACACACACCCACCTTTGCAGAGGTCCTCAATAAAAACTTACCTAAACAGCAGAGACCTCCTAAACACACTCACGAACATTCCATGGATAACACCAAGCACCTCACTCATAACAGACAACACACCAGTGTCTCACAAACAAACCCATAAGGCAAAACAATAAACTATCACAGCCCATAAGGCATAACATCAGGCTCGACAAGGAGAAGGTCACTGTCAGTTGTCTGTCTAGTGCTAGACTCCGCCACATCATGCACACACTTAAGTGTCTCCACAACAAGTACAAGTATGACTGTCATTGTCCATGTTGGTGTGAATGACTTCTGATATACCTCCCTGGACTATATGAAGCAAGAAATGATTGAGCTGTCAGAGTACGTGCCCCAGGCAGGTATGACCCTAGCCCTAAGCAGCATCCTACCTTCACCTAGAATGTTACCACAATACCAACAAATAATAATTGACTTCAACAATTTTCTTAGTTTTTGTTGTCATTCCAAGAGGATCCAGTGACTGTCTGCCTGAGATTACATGGTTGACAGGCCTCATTGCTTTGCCAGAGATGGCCTCACCTCCACCTGTCACCACTGGAATTCCGGATCCTGGCCAAGGCTCTCACCTCCCCCATTGTGCCTTTTTTAGGCTATGTCTCAAAGACAAATCTTCCAACATAAATGAGCTGTCAAAAAACAAATTGAAGGTCATGCTGATAAATGCTAGGAGCCATAACCTGAAAATGCACTTACTGGAGGCTCTCCTTGCACTGGAAGATGCTGATGTCTGTGCCATCATGGAAACCTTGTTCAGGGCTGCAGAAAGCACCCCTGCCTTACCAGGCTATACCACATTCCACACATTCTGACTCCCAAAATGAGGTCAGGAAGACTAAGGGTAGTGGAATCTCTATCTTCAATAAGGACAGGCACACCTCCAGACAGGTGTGCCACAGTATGACGCACTGGAACTACTCCAGGTGCAACTGAGAGTTGGCAAGAAACTCATCCAAGTTATAGCCAGCTATAGACCCCACCCCATGACTCAGAACACCCACTCCTCTTACCTGGATCTACTTGACTCCATCCCACCCTGATCCTTGGTGACTTCAACTACCCCACCATAGATTGGGTAAACTATTCCTGCACTAATGCACTTACTCAATGATTCTATGACCATCAGTTCTAATGCAGTAGACTAGCTCATCTCATCCTCCACAAGGGGAGATAACATTCTAGACTTGGTTCTCACCAGCATGAGCAAGCGCTGCACTACTCCCATAGTATGTTCTTCCCTGCTGAGATCAGATCATTGGACTGTCTAATACCAACCTCCCCCCCAGCCATAATCAAGCTAAAATAAACTTCTCTAAAGCTGACTACAACCTCCTAAGGGAGTGTGTCTGTAGTTTCACACCACCGCCCCCCTCAGAGGATGCAGTCAACTACGCTAAACAGTATTCCAATGCAGTATACAAGCAAATGTGCAACCACATGGACTCAGACATACCCAACAGAACTAAAACCTGCTCCTCAAGGAAACACAAACCTGTTTGGTGGACATCCTCTATTGACAGGCTTTATAACAAAAGGAAGAAACTGTTGTCCAAGGGTAAAAAGAAACAAATTCTAAATTGGAAAAACTCTCTCCTTAGCCTTAACAAGCAAATTAGATCACTAGTGAAAACCTCCAAAGACAATTATGAATTGAACTAGCCTACAAAACAAAGGGAAACCACAAAACCTTCTTCAATTATGTCAAGAACCTCCATGGCAAAGACCAGGTTGTTCCAAATTAGTACTTAACAGTATCACTTACACTGATCCTGCTGACGTACCCAACCTACTAGCAGATAGGTTCAGCACAAACTTCACCCCCTGGCCCACCCAAAGGCCCTTTTGACACCCATGATACTTATCCTGCACCTCACATCTCCATAGATCAAGTGTTTAAGGCCCTAGCCAATACAAAGAACACAGCTTCCATGAGAACTGATAGTATCCCAGGCTGTATTCTGCACCATCTCCAGGAAGAACTGGCTTTGACACTGGACATCCTATTTAACCAAAGCCTAAGTACAGGCTTCATTCCAGCAGAGTGGAGAATTGCCAATGTTACTCCCTTGAACAAAGGTGGTGCCACTATTGACCCTGGAAACTTTTGCCCGATTAGTTTGGCAAGTCTGATCTGTAAAGCCATGAAGCGTATTATTACTGATCTCATAAACAAGGATATAGGCAATCTCTAAGCACTTGACCCCACCCAGTTCGAATTCATAAAGGGCAGATCTTGCCTGTTGAACCTGGTTGACTTCTTTGAGACTGTCACCATGATTCTGGATGAGGGAAAGCCAGTTCATACAGCTTACCCTAACTTGGCCAAGGCCTTTGACACAATCACCTACTCGGGCATCATAGAAGAAGTCAACTTGGCATAAATCCCTATCTCAACAGGTGGGTGGCCAACTGGCTCACCAACAGGACCCTCAAGGTCAAAATAGGCACCTCCACCTCTGATACCAGACCTGTCACTAGTGGAGTTCCCAAAGATCTGTTCTCAGACCCCTACTGTTTGGAATCTACTTCTCAGAGGTCCAGGCAAAGACAAAAGGCCTATGGCTGACCAAGTTTGTGGATGACTGCAAGTTGGGTGCTGTCATTGACTCCCCAAATGATGCTAACATACTGCAAGAGGGTCTCACAGAAACTAATGACTGGTGCCAAAGTCATGGCCTCAAGCTAAATGCAAAAAAAGTATCATCATACCATTCAGCAGAAACATGGCTCCTATTGATTACCACATCAATGGCAACCCTCTAAACACACAACCTGTGGTGAGAGACCTGGGTACTCAGGTTGATAATCTCACATTTGACCATCACATAGCAGCAGTCATCAGAAAAGCCTTTTATTTGGTTCATCTCATAAGTAAAGGGATTGTATTCAGAAAAAAAGAGGCTGTTACCTCTCTATACTCCTCCCGCATTAGATCAATAATTGAGTATAATGCCCCGTTTGATATGTACCTCTCCAAACATCTGCACCAACTGGAAAGGCCACAGAAATACCTCACAAAGAGAATCCATGGCCTCCAACACCTGTTCTATGCATACAGTCTCAAATCACTTTCACTCTACTCGGTATTGTACAGATTGCTCAGAGGTGATCTTTGTCTCGCCTACAAGGCAATCTCAGACCCTGCCCTACTAGAGATGCTCCATATATGTAAGTCTAACTCCACACACACTACCTGCTCAAAAGGCCTGAATCTAATATGTGACATTAACAAAACCTACTGGAGAGACAGGTTTGTTACCCATAGGGTGCCCCATCTCTAAAATAGATTTTCCATACACGTTAAACAGAGTACCTCACTGACCCTCTTCAAGCACAAACTTGATGAGTGGATGGGAAACTACAAATTTGTCCCAGGGGTTCCACCTGTGTCCTTGACTGACAGAGGTGACAAGTGCTGACTGAGGTTTCTTTTTGAGGATAAACTGTTGGCTAGGCTTGTAAGGGCCCCAGGGCCATTAGCCTAGTAACCTCCTATGATCTTATGATCCTATAATGTTGTGGTGACTTAAGGGAAGACTTGGCCACGCATGTTGTGTTTGTCATGAAGACAGTTAAGGTAAGGATATCACATTATAATATGTGCTATAGACAAGTAAGTGAAGAAGAGGCAAAATACCAGGAGTGATGCTGTCCCAGCAGAGGGTAATATCTCTTGGAGGATGCACAGATTGTTTGTGCAGATGTAAAATAAAGAAAGAGAACAGTTTATCTAGAATTTTGAGATTTGTTGAGTAAAGTCTTTTTTGTCAGGTGGATACCTATTCCCAATAAGTAACAGTCTTACAAAAAATAGATGGACTACCTATTCCCAATAAGTAACAGTCTGACAAAAAATAGATGGACTACCCTCTACAGCTCTTAAGGGGATCCCACAAGAGTCAGTTCTGGGACCTATATTGTTTAATGTGGCGTTTGCTGGTTTGCCTCATTCCAACATATTCTGGGTCTGAAAATATGCAGACAATTGTAAAATTAGAGTTGAGATCAAAAATCTTAAGGATGTCATTGATTTTAATTTGTATTTAAATAAAATCATTTTATAGGCAACCAAACTAGGTCTTAAGTTTAATTATAAAAATGTAAAGTTGTGCAGTTTTGACACCCCGAAGAATTGAGGTTAGAAATGGGTGGTCAAGAACTTCAAGTGGTAAAACAGATTAGGGATCTTGCTACAATCATTGGTAGTAATCTATCTTCCAAGTTACATATACAAGACATTAAGTTAAACCCATGAGAAACAGTGGATTAATGTTTGGTACAGTGGATTTGAGAGACCCAATGGTCTTAATGACATAATTTATAACATTAATAAGATCACTTAACGAGAATAATTTAATGTTTTGCAGTTTATCTATGGCAGATATTGTAACTATCTAATCGATACATAAGAGATATACTAATAAGATTTAATTTATGAAAAAATTAAAGTGTGAAGAAATCATTCAGGGCATTCTTTTTATTCTGGTTGCAATTTTCCTTCTTACATCTCCTGATAACACCTCCCATTCATGAGGAATAAAATAAATGAGAACTATTTTGTTATGCAAAGAAAGGTATAGAAGTTTCCCCTCTGCCCTGGCCACGTGTTCTCCATTCTATATAAACACCACTTCTCTCTTGATAATATGCCTATAGGCCTAGCTAGACTAATCCAGCCAACAAAAGAAAATAAATAAATATGATGCTTACCACATAATTTTGGAAAATGTAAGAAACTATTTAGGGAAGAGAAAGTACAACCAAACTGTTTTAATCCTGTAGCTAAATGACTTTATTTACCTTATTCTGTTTAAGCTTGTAAAAATCATCATAGAGAGCTGCTGTTTAAACCAAATACCCCAGATAACCAGTGTAGTTCATCTGCTGTTTTTTTGCATGTACTAATGTGGAGGAGGGGAACAGACTTGACTATCATGTTTTGCCTCAGTTTACATAACTACTGTTTAACAAGGCTTTTATGTTTATTAAATGATCCTAGGGGACTGGAGTGAGTTCTTTCAGTTTGCTTTTCAGAGAAAACCAGCTAAAAATATCTGCACTCTGGTAGTTTCACTTTCAATTTTACTCAGTATACAAAATAACAATTTTAGCCTCAATATAACAAATTTAGCAGTGAGAGGAGAAATTAATATATACAAGTTTGTACATTTACGTAAGCTACCTTAATCTATTTAAAACTTGATGGCAGTCAACTTTTGACGTCAGTTTTCTTACATTAGTGACATAATCTTGAGGTTTTTTAAGCCTAATTCTTTTGTATTATTGTTGCCTTTTGGCTTTGGAAATGCGATTCAAAGAATAGATACATGTTTTCAGGGGAAAATAACCCCATCTTTATTAAACATCACCAAAGATACTCAGCCCGAACCATTTTTCGGGATTAGGCTGTTCATGCGCATTTGCAAGCCTTTAGTGTTTATATCTTGCAGCTACAGTTTGGTCTATTTGATTTTTATATATAGAGTTTGGCAAAGGATACCCCAATAGAAGTAATAACTCTATAGAGCATTTTCAAGAAGGAGTTAGCATTACTATTTCTTATATCAGTCTCCACACTTGGTTTTTAACAGTGCTATTCAGACTGGTTTTTTAACCATATGTGTAGAGCTTTTATGCTCTCATACACGTTTCAATAACGTCTGAAGAACAGACTAGATATCAACAGTGTCTCTTGCATTCCAGTTATATTCATTACTATTAACTTTGTATAATGGTCACTTTTAAACAAATGTTTGGCGAGAGCTTATAACAATCATTTATTTACATTTGACATATTAAGTGTAAGAAATTTCTGATGCATATTTAATTCTGGACAATCAACTAGTAATATTTTGTTTTTAAATCTTTAAACGGATATGTTTTATATTAACGCAATTGCAGTGAAATATTAAAAATCATGTGACTTTTACTTGATTTTGTTTCTTACTGATCATGCCTAATTTATTCTCAGAACACAGTTGTTTTTAATTATATGAAATTGTAACTGCATTGTTAAGTTCCCGCGTTTTTGTGTTTAAATAACAGGAAATATGTACTTTGTAATGATATCTGATGAAGCGTGGATTTACCACACGAAAGCGCTTATCTCCTGTATTTTAATAAAGAATTGCCTGGATTATACAACGGATCGTGACCAATTTCTTCAGCTAGAACATCATTGATTTTCGGACTGCACTTGTATGCTCTTTTTGTGGTTGGTTCCTCACTCTTGTTTTTATCATATTCAGCTCTTTTGGTGAGTGAATCATTCAACAGGGACACCGACTTTCATTGCAGCTATACAAAATAATCTATACTCTTATAGATTCTCTTTCAGTTTTACCCAGAACAAACTGACTTTCATTGTGCATTGTACCATAAACCCTAGGAGTGCTTTCGCTTTCTTCTGGAGAGGGGATAGACATTTCGGAAGGCCCTGTGTTATGTCAGGAGTTTAACACACTAGTACTGTAAACCCCTCACATTTCATTAGTTGTAGGAGTTGTGGGAACATCTACACATTCCTCGACTTCACTGTGCCTCTCTCTATGGATAAAAGAGTTTCTGGTTTCATTGTTCAGATTCCTGTATCTTTTAAAAACACTGAGTTCAATGAAAGTGTGGGAATGCCTGTAGTGTGCACTTCTGTAAACAGGAACAGTAAGTCTGCATTGCTGTCTCTCTATCACCTTTCACCTCTCCTAACTGTATTACACTGTGGAGGAGCCTGCAATGTCCTTTCTGCACGTTAAGAGAGAGGCTAAGCTTCAGCTGTGGTGGTGGTTTTAGTCTTTCGCCTTTTATTAGCATGAAATAAAGTTAATTTTACAGAACTTTATACTGTAACTACTTTCTATGGCCCAGAGATAAACACAGAATTTTAGTATCATCTGCAGTGCTGTCAGTCTCTCATCTTTCACCAGCATCAGTTGCAGCACATTTCTGTTAGTACCCCACCTTTCACAAGATACAGTTTTTTGCACAATCCTAGGGGAAGTATGTCCTGTATCTGCTACCTGTGGCTTCCTAGGTCCATGAAGATAAGCATAGCATTTGATTTCATGATCAGTGCTGTTCACCTTTCACCAGCATCAGTTGTAGCACACTGCTGTCAGTCTCCCAATTTGCATCCCCTCTGACTATAGCACAGTACTGTGGATGACTGCTCTATAACTGCTTCATATAGCCCTGGTGATAAAGATAGGATTTTAGTATTATCTCTGGCCCTATCACTCCCCCAACATTCACCAACATTACCTTTATCACAATGTAAGTATTGAGGAAGTTTGCAGTGCCCTTTCTAAACAGCACCCTAATTCCCGTAGATAAACAAAGGGGATTCAGTTTCCATTTGTGCAGTCTTTCATCATACAAATATATTATATTATATTATATTATATTATATTATATTATATTATATTATATTATATTATATTATATTACATTATATTATATTATATTATATTATAATCTTAAAAATGAATTGAGGACTAATTTTTATAGTTTAATGTGCTGATAGAAATTGTGTTACTGGTAGCGCAACCTCATGTCCACTCTGATCACTGCGGACTCTGCACAACCATTATCACTGTAGATTCTCAGGTGGGTCTAGACCAGAGAGTACTAAGAGAAATTGTAGTTTCTAAACAATTACTAGACTGTCTAAGAATAAAACAAATGGTACAATTTTCTGTTTAAGGAAAAAAAGCTTTCTTAGTGAAAAAACATGCTTTTGATATAGATTATTTGTCAGTGAACAGCATCATTCTCCCCTAAAGGTGATAGGTATTAGCATGACATTTATTGCCACTTTGTGTGTTCAGGCCTTCCCATTAACTCTATCTTTGCTTGTAGGCACACCTTTAAAGATAACATGAAGACAGGACCCAGGAATTTAGAACTGAGAAGTCCACCTCTACAAAGAGGCCAGTCACAAGTGGAGTCCCTCAGGGATCAGTACTTGCACCGCTCCTTTTTGGCATTTACTTCTCTGAACTCAAGGCCAATGTCAGTGGTCTCTGGCTGACTAAATCTGCAGATGATTGCAAATTAGGAGCTGTCATTGAATCCTACACTGACACAAATGTTCTCCAGGAGGGGATGACACAGACAAACAACTGGTGTCAGAGCCATTGACTAAAACTAAATGTCAATAAATGCATAATAGCATCTTTCAGGAAGTCATTCACCTCTGGTAACTATCATATTGACAACACACCCCTTAGAGAAGACCCAGTAGTCAGGGACATAGGGACACACATAGATAGCAATCTAGCCTTTGACCATCATGTGCCTTTAGTAGTGAGGAAATCATTTTATGTTGCACAATGTATAAACAAAGGTATGGAGTCTAAGTTCAAGGAAGTCATTGTTCCATAGGTTCATAGGTTCATAGGCTGGTACTAGGCTATCGGCCCTAGGGCCTATACAAGCCTAGCCATAACAATTCCCTGGCTATTTCTTCCCATACTATTTATTTCCCTGGACCCCTGCCTATCAGGGTGACTGACGTGATCCCCGGTGTGAATTTCCTTTCTCCCATCCAATTGTCAAGGTTCCTTTTGAAGAGGGCCAAAGAGGCGATCCGCTTGACATGTATGGGCAGTCTATTTCAGAGTCTGGGAGTCTCTGGGTCAGGAACCTATCCTTCCAGCAGGTTTTGTTTATTGTGATGACAAAGTTTAGATCTCTGGAGCATGTGGCTCTGAGGGATTTGGATTTCTTTAAGTGTAGCATGTCCAACAGCTCTGGGTTTGACATACCCTTGTATGTTAAACAGAGATCACCTCTGAGTAGACGATGTGCAACAGAGTATAACTGGAGTTTTTAAGGCGGTCAGCCTAGGGCATCTGCTTTAGGCCTGTGCTTCTTTTAGTGAGGTATTTCTGCAGGTTTTCCAGTTGTTGCAGATGTCTTGAGAGGTGTATACCAAATGGGGCATTGCATTCTATAATGGGTATAATGAGGGATGTGTACAGTGGGACAATGACCTTTTTTTTTCTGGATGAAAAGCCCTTAGTGATGAGGTGTGCCACATAGAAGGATTTCCTGACTGTTGTAGCGATGTTGTTATTGAAGGTGAGACCACTGTTCACCTGTGTCCCTAAGTCTCTTATCACACTTTCGGTGTTTAGTATACTGCACCTATGTGGTAATTCACTGGTACATGTTTTTTCCCAAAGGGGATAACTATACATTTCTTGGCATTGTGTTTGAGCCCATGGCTCTGGTACCAAGCATCTGTTTCTGTAAGGCCCTTTTGTAGAGTATCCACATAATTTGGGGATTCAATAATGGCTCCCAGTTTGTAGTCATCTGCGAACTTTGTTAGCTACAGTCCCTTAGTGTTGGCCTGTACTTCAGAGAAGTAGATGCCAAACAAGAGCGGTCCCAAGACTGAACCCTGAGGTACTCCACTTGTCACTTGTCTGGAGCTGGATTTGGAGTCGGCTACTTTTACAGTGTGGGTTCTGTCAGTGGGCCAGTTGGTAACCCATCAAGTGACGTAGGGATTAATGTCCAGCTTAGTATGTTTATCTATGATTCCAGAGTGGGGGATGGTGTCAAAGGCCTTGGCGAGGTCCAGATAGGCTGTTTGGACAGCCTTACCTTTGTCCACGTCTCTGGAGACTGACTCAAAGAAGTCAATTAGGTTCAGGAACACAAGATCGGCCCTTCACGAACCCAAACTGGGCGGGGTCCAGTGTTTGAAGGTTGCCAATGTCTTTGTTTATAAGTTCCATGATAATACGTTCCAATGCCTTGCAGATCAGGCTCATCAGACTGATGGGGCGGTCCTTGTAGAGCAGGATAACTGTAGCTGTGTGCCACTCAATGGGCACAAAGCCAGAAGTGAGGCTATGATTAAACATGACACTTAAGTGAGGTGCCAGTTCATTTTGTAGTTCATATAGTACTGGCATTCATCAGACCTATCATTGAGTACAATTCCATCTTCGGTATGTACCTAACCAGGCATATCCAACAACTGGAATGTTTACAGAAGTTCCTCACTAAAAGAATACAAGGTTTAAGTAAAAAGGCCTATGCAGACCACCTCAAAGCTCTATCCCTATATTCTGTCTCCTTCAGACTTTTGAGGGGAGATCTATGCCTGACATACAGGACATTGTCAGACCCAGTCTGATGGACCTCCTGCCTATCTGCAAAACAAACAGCACCAGAATTACTTGTTCTAAGGACTTGAACCTTGCCTGTGATATAAATAGGACCTGGTGGAGAGACAGGTATGTATCCCAGAGATTACCCCATCTCTGGAATAGGCTCCCCATCCATGTAAAGCAAAATTTTTCTCTAACCCAGTTCAAGTTTAGTTTGGACAATTGGATAGGGAACAGGAAATTCATCCTAGTTTGACACCTGTGTCTCTAATGGACACAGGCAATCTGTAAATATTTAATCTCCCAGGCCCTAGCTTGTAAATGTTTCATCTCCCAAGCCCCTGTTTACACTTATCAAGGGTACCAGAACTTGTCAGAGAATTGGGATGCGTAGCTAGGCTTAAAATGGCCCTTGTGGTTGTTAACCTAGTAAACACCTATTAACCTATGAAGAGGAACAAGGAGATGAGTCAGTCAGTGAGCGATCTGCAAGCATTCACTTCAGTGGGCACTCTATTGTTGGCAGTGTAATGGCTGAACTACTGTTAATATAGTCAACAACCTCTCATTCTTTCTCATCTTCTCTTCCTTAAATAATCAGGCAAAACACAAAAAAAACAAAATTTTTCCTTTTTTCTCCTCCTCCTTTTCAGTCCTTTCTGTTTGTGTGTCATAGATATATATTGAAAACTGGACTGTTAGCAGTATATAATATGTCTTACCATCATTTGTATCATTTTAATTTTTTAATCATTCTTGAACTTTTGAACCTCCAAGTCTATAACATAAATACTACTCAAAATAAAGAGCCCCTCCCAAAGCTTGGAGGTTAGTCCCTATTTGAATATTCCTGAAAGTTTGCACACTCAACAGCCTGTGAAACTTCATTCTTAGATAAAAAGGTTTTTATTTTTATTTTTAACAAGCAAAAAAAAAAAACACAACACACTAAGAGCTACTACTATAGAACTATTTTAATAAAACACTTTCACCTGAGCATCATTGGGCTCATCTAATAGAGTGGTTTGTAGAGTGGTTTACAGTTTTATCATTAAAAATGCCTAATTTTACAGTGCTATCAACCGACTTTACTAGCCTGCCTGTATCACACGTAATATGAGAGGTTATGTCTGCATTTATGGGGCTCATATTCCTTGAATCAAATTGTGAAAACTTTATTACGGAACGCTTTCCAGTCTGACTTATCTTGTTTCACATTTGATTATCAATGTTATTATTATTTTACATCTGTTTACCTGGAAAGTCCAACTGGACACTAGCCCTTTTTCAATGGAGGCCCGGGGAGAAAAGCTCCACATAAAAAACATATGAGAGTACATCATTTCAAAAGCAGTATAGACATAGAAAATGATCCTTTGCACACATTAATGATATATTTGGAGATGTTATATAAGAGAAGGGGATGTACATAACAAGATTCTAAGCATTTTTACATAGTCAGGTAGGAGAATGTACAAAATTACAAAATGCACGAGTAACATAGAAACATAAAATATACAGATAACATAATAATATAGTAACAGAATAGAAATCATAGTTCTTATTAACAATGTTAAGCTAGATCATATATCATAAAGGAAATGAACCAAACCGGACTGTAACACTCTTACAAGGAAAACAAGAAATGAGTATTGCCCATTTATAGATTAGGACATTAGACGTTATGTACAAAGTCTAAAGAGAGGTCATAATTAGTGTTTACAGTGTTTAAGGCTAAGATAAAGAAAATATTATCCTGGAGTAGTGCAAGAGCATAAGCATATAATAGATAGGTGAGTTTTTAGTGTTTTTTTTAAATAAACTGGTAGTAGAAGTTATATTTTAAGGCAGTGTGTTCCAGATTTTAGCTATATAGTTTGACAGGGTGCCTCCAGCAGTATTACTGACTTTGGTTACATTTATTAGGGGTTTGTTGCTAGAGTGAAGGGTCCTGCTGCTGGAGTATGGGTGTAGTAGATTTTGGAGGGCAGGGGTTTTCTGTGGTTGGTTGAGAATTTTATGGGCCTTGTTTAGTTAATTATAGAGTAAGAGCTGAGGAAGTTCTAACCAATTAAGTTGCTTGAGTGCTGTATAGTGATGTGACCTGAAGAGGGAATCCGTGGCAAACTTGGCAGTTTTGTTAGAACAGGAATCATAACTTTGCTAAGTCTGATTTGCAGAGATTAGTGAGAATAGCTGAGGTATAAAGGAGAGATGAGATGAGCTATGTTTGTGCTATGGTTGGTTGTGTGTTTTTTGTAAGATAATGTTTATTTCTATACAGTATATCAGGTTTTTTGTGTACTTCCTTTTTGTTTTGTGAAATATGGATATCAAATCTCATGTTGCTATCTATCCTAACCCCATGGAGTTTAGTGTGAGCTATGTGTGAGAAGACTGTTTTGTTTCTGAATGTGATGTTAAAAGGGGGGAGTACAGGAGGCCTTGTAGGATGGTAAAGCATGAGTTTAGTTTTGTTAGGGTTCAGAATTAGCCATGTATTGGTTAGCCATGTTTCAGCTGCATCGAAGGAAGTCTTGTGTTAGTGAATGTAGTTCTTGTATAGTTGGAGCAGTACAAATTAGTGTGGAATCATCTGTGTACTGAATCACAGTAGCTTGTTGTGCTGAAGTATGGAGATTGTTAATAAATATAGAGAAGAGTAGCGGGCCCAGGATGTAACCTTGAGGAACACCTAGGGGTCCAGGATGGAACCTTGAGGAACACCTAGGGGCCCAGGATGGAACCTTGAGGAACACCTAGGGGACCATGATGGAACTTTGAGGAACACCTAGGGTGACAGGCAGAAGAGGAGAGAGGTTATGTTGCCATAATACTACTTGTTGGCATCCTTTTAGATAGTTTTGGAACCAAGCAAGAGTAGACTGGCTTAGATTCAGTTCTGAGAGTATCCTAATTAGTTTGCTGTGTGAGTTCAAGTCAAAGGCTTTAGAGAGCACACGAAAGATAGAGGATACAAAATTGGCATTGTTTCTATGATGGTTAACTGTGTTAGTGGTGGACATTAGAACACTGGTGGTACTGTGGAAGGATGAAAGCCTTGTTGAGTATTAGACAGAAGTTTGTTAGTATGTAGATAGTCCATTGTTTGTTTATGTATACTTTTCTTTAGTATTTTGGACAGAGGGGATAAGATAGCTATTGGTCGATAATTGGACAGTTGTGTTGACTCCTTTGTGTAGTGGAATAACATGTGAGGTTTTCCAAATAGTAGGGACTTGATGTTCTGAAATGGATCTGTCAATAAGGATGGATACTGGGTAGTTGATTCCATTGTCAGCAATTCTGAGAAAGTCTGCTGGTAGGGTATCATCAGTTAACATCTTGGGCTTTAGTTTTTTATCAATTATTTTATCACATCAGTTCAGACTGGTTGTAGGGAAGAGGTGTTGTTATTGTTCTGAGATAAAGGCTCAAGAAGTGCAGTGGTGGGGAAGTGATTGCTAGAGAGGGTTAAAATAGTCTTAGTGAAATATTTATTAAATTGTGTAGCTATCTTATATGGGTTAGTAGTAGATGGGGAGGGAGTGCTAGCTTTACCTGGTAGAATTTTATTAATAGCTTACCAAAATGTTTGTGGGTTGCTTTGGTGTTTAAATGGGCTATCATGGTAGTAGTTTATTTTGTCCTGTTTGACTGGGCTTTTTGCCTTATGTCTGAGTTCTTGATAGGCTTGCTTAGTGGCTTGTGTCCTAGTTTTTTGATCCAGATCCCAGGCTTTGTCTCTTGATTTTAGTAATGATCAGGTTTCTTTGCTTAGTCATGGGGCAAAGTTGGATTTGATTCACAAAGACCTGGGAGATGCTTGTATATTCAATATATCTATGAAGTTCAAGTTAAAAAAATTGACAGCATATTCTAGGGGAAATTGCTTAAGAGGTGCCCAGTTACATTGTTTGAGGATGGATGAGAAATTTTCGGTGTTGACGTTTCTTAATTAGATGGTAAATAGTATGGTTTGATGGGTATCTATAATGCCTGAGCAGGAATGTTGGGAGGTGGTCACTAAGGCTGTCTGGGAGATAACCAGAATGAGAGCAGAGGGCTGGTCTATTTGTTAATATCCAGTCAAGAATGGATTGTTTATTGGATGATATGTCAAACCTGGTGGGTGTTTGAATAATTTGGGTGAAGCCATAGAGGTTGATGTGATTAGTAGAGTTTTGAGAGTTACAGGTTAACCAGTCTATATTAAAATCACCCATGATTATTGTTTCCAGGGGTAGTGTTTTAGTGGTCAAATGCAGTATGTTTTCTAGTGTGGAGAGGTTGCTTCCGGGTGGTTTGTAAATTCCTATTATATTTACCTGCTTTTTGGAATGAAATTTTAGTTTAGAAAAACTCACCTCAGTATTGTCAGAGTTGCGGGAATCTTGACTAGAAATTTCTAGGGTAAGGTCATTTTTAAATAGTATGGCCAGACACCCCCCCTTTTGACGTTTCTACCCACCCACAGGATACTATACCCAAGGGTAGAATTTCATTATCGCTAGTGTCAGGTTTTAGCCATGTTTTGGTTATTGATACTATATTGGGTGAGTATAAAGACAGATTGCCATGCAGTTCATTGATTTTGTTTGCGATGCTTCTAATATTGATGTTTAATAGTAAGAGGTCACCTGACACATGTAATAGGAGAGGCTGTGCCCACATTTACAGGGCTCATATTTCCTGAAGTACATTATAAAATATTAATTTTTTTCTTGTTTGGCAAAAAGGATTACAGTGCCTGCTTATAAGAGACTAATACACATGGCTAATGTAGCCAGTCCCCCTTCTTGTTCCTGATGAGGACAGACCTTTTAATATGCAGGGGAGTTGGTCCTACAGAGACACAGAAGGTGATTCCCATTCTTTAAAAAATACATGCATCCAGAGAATTAGTTAGAATGGAAACAAGTCACACTACTCTTTTTTACAGAGCTGATGGATGTGGGCAAATAAGAAGAAAATGTAAGTACAGTCTGAGACCTCAGAACCTTTTGTAGAGGCTTTTGGTGCTCTTGTAGTAAAACAAAAAAAAAAAACACAGAGTGTTTGTGAATATTCAAATAAGGGATTAACCTCTAAGCATTTGATTTATCTCCTCTGATCACCTCCTCTGGACCTTCCCACTATTGTCTACAACTTCTTTAAACAACCGACCTGTTGAATGCAAAGCATTAGAACAAGCACACCTGTCCATCTACCAGTTTTACTGAATAAACTACCTGAACCTTCAACAAGGCATCTTTATTCCTCCCACAAGGAGGGCATCAGAGACAGAATTTTATATCTGCTAGTTAAAGTGATTTTGTCTGGACTAATCCTTTGTACTCTGTTTATCGTTAATCCTGTCACCTCTGGGTGACAGGTGAGATACCAGACCTGACTCGAGACATCTGGATTCCCTTTGATTTTCAAACAGCAACAAAGTATGTGCTAAATTTTTACCACTGCTCTGAGAATTACAAGACTGAATGAAGGGGTGATGTTCACTCATTCAGTCATTCATTTTTCAATACCTCTCAGGATATTTTAAGGGACAGCTTAGACACTAGCTTCACAGTGTTCTTTTAGTGGACAAGAGGCAATGACAACAGCATAGATTACTAGAAGTCCTGTCTTCAAGTCTAACTCAAAGGCCTACATTTTCCTTACATATTCCTTGATTAACAGTGCCTATGCATGTGGATTTTTAGTGTGTGTGTGTGTGTGTGTGTGTGTGTGTGTGTGTGTGTGTGTGTGTGTGTGTGTGTGTGTGTGTGTGTGTGTGTGTGTGTGTGTGTGTGTGTGTGCGTGTATGTGTAATCTGATTTTAAAGACATTATGCTAGGAATTTCCAAGCTGAAAAGGAAGGGTGTTTTGTTTAAGGAACAGCTCAGAACTTAGCTGCATAATGGTTCAGTTGCAATTGCAGCAGCATGGGCTGCAGAGGGTCCTGGGTTCAAGTTACACAAACAGGTCCAAATTTGATTTCCTATTCCATAAATCTCTGACCACTGACTTAAAGATGGCCCTGGACAGCATGGTGTCCTGTGGCACAGAGAATATTATAGGCGACAATTCTGGTCTCTGCACAGAGAACATTGTACATTACAATGGGCTCCTTCAGCCTGAGAATCTCATAAATTCTGGTATGTAACACAGAGAATAGTGCTGGTCGTGGCATAGAAAATGTCACAGGTAATAACATTCATCTGTGGCACAGCGAATACTGTATATAACATTGATAGTATGTGTTACAGAGAATAATGTAGATACCAGTGTGGGCCTGTGACACAGAGAATGTTTTAGGCAACATTGCTGACTGTGACACAGTGAATGTCATGGGAGACATTACTGCCCATGACACAGAGAATGTTACGGGTGACACTGATACTTGTGACACATGGAATGTTGTGGAAAGTGTTGCTACCTGTGACACAGAGAATGGTGTGGGTGACATTACTGCTTGTGACAAAGATAATGTTATGGGTGACATTGCTGCCTGTGTCACAGAACACCTTCTTGGCAGCAATGCTGAAGGCTAGCTCACAGAGTGATGTAAGCAACAGTGTTGGCCTGCCCCAGAGGGAATGTCAAAGACAGCATTGTGGTCTGTGGTGCAGACAATGACATATGTAACAGTGAGGTCCTGTGGCACAGAGAATGTCACAGATACTGATATGTGACACAGAGGATATAATAGCTATCAGTGGTAGCTAGGGTTCAGAGAGTGTTCTAGTTAGCAGTGCTGGTTTGTGGGAGAGCATCACAGGTAACAGTGCTGGTCTGTGATGCATACACAAGGTATACTGTTATTTCACCAGTCAACTGAGTTCCAAAATGGGCTTCAACAGTACTTCAGACAGTGTGCCTAACAGGCCAGTAGTATCTACCCCCCCCAATAAACCATCCCTTTGACAGTACTTCAGACAATGTGCCTAACAGGCCAGTAGTACCTACCCCCCCCCGAATAAAGCACCTCTTTGACAGTACTTCAGACAATGTACCTAACATGGCAACTAGCACCTACACCCCCCCCCCAAGAAACCATCTCTTTAACAGTACTTCAGAAAATGACCTAAAGGGCCGTTAGCACCTAGACCCCCCACAATAAACCATCTCTGTAAACGTACTTCAGACAATGTGCCTAACAGGCCAGTAGTACCTACCCCCCCCCCCCAATAAAGCACCTCTTTGACAGTATTTCAGACAATGTACATAACTGGCCACTTGCACCTACCCCCCAATAAACTATCTCTTTGACAGTACTTCAGACAATGTACCTAACTGGCCACTAGCACCTACCCCTCATAAACCACCTATTTGACAGTACTTTAGACAATGTACCTAACTGACCACTTGTTTTAAGCACTGGTTATACCTCTTACCAAGGCGGCCTCTCTGTTCTCAGTTATTAACTTCTAGCTGGTAGGTAATGTGTGCCCATTAACTAAAGTTCTTGTCTAAAAATAAAAAATAAACTGTCAGTCAGCTGTTGGAATATACTGGAAAATATGACATTCTCACCAGTAGGCAAAATGGCTTTTGCCCAAATTTCAGCACCCTTACAGCAATTTATTTGCTTATGGATGACATTTTTTCAAGCAATGACATTGGTAAATTAACTGGAGCTGTATTTCTGGACTAAAATATACATTTAATTCAGCTGACCACTCCCTTGTTCTCAACAAACTTAACTGTCATAGGTCTGTCTTTTGATATCTTACCTTGGTTGCAGAATTCCTTGTCCAACAGTACCTTCCACCTGCTCAGCCATCGCAATTACTAATTAATAGGTATTATTAACAAAGTTGTCCCTCATGGTTTTGTATTTGGACCCCTTCTCTTCTTCCTTTTTATTAATGGCCCTACCTGATATCTGCCTGATACCAAGTCTATACTAAATGTAGATGGCATTGTCTTAACCAGCGTCAACCAGTATCTGTGCATTTTATCCGGTAACCTTCAGGAAGACTTCAAAACCATTTGGAACTGGCTTCAAAATAACTAACTGACAACATTCAAAAAAGAAATGTAGACTATTTGAGCAAAAAAAAAAAGTAGTGTTTTTGGTTCTCCTCAAAAGTTATGTAATGCCCAAACACTAATTACCTATGACATGTTGGGCACTGTCCTGCCCTACACTAAACAACACAAGTATCTGGACTCACCTTTGATCAAAGCCTCACTTTCATTTCTCATTTAGTATCACTAACTAATAAAGAGCTGCATTTAGTATCACTAACTAATAAAGAGCTGACACAGTTGAAAGCTTTAAGCAAGATCTCTATCCTACTTACACTTGAAATTAGATGAGCAATAACCATAAATTTTCTCCTCTCAACACTTCAGAATGGTCCCCCTTTGACCATACTCTGTTCTTCACACATTACTACTTTACTTCAAACAACCAGGAATGAAATCCTGTGATTCACGCATCTTACTGCCAATAGACAACACCACTGCATTACTCTATAACCAAGCATCTGGCTTCCTATCTCAGCCAGAACCTCTTTTCTTCTTAGCATCTTAATTTTCAAATTTCTTCATGAGAAATATTGATTCCTAGGATACATACACCAAAGTTATCAGTGCAGAAACAGGGATGGTCGGGTACTGCTTAGCCCTATTTTGTCTGTGAAAGAGGTTTCTCTAAAATTGTTTCTGCCACTTGGAACATAATTCCAATACAATGAAATAAAACTAATAACCCTGCCTGTTTAAGATGTCACTAAAACAGCCTCGCAGTAAAAACATTACTTGTACATGCTTTGTGATCATGGCTGATCTTAACATCCATCATTGCACGTAATTGGAAGCATCTCTTTATGAAGTTCAACCACAGCTTCAAACTCTTTGCTTCTTTTTTCACTTACTTTTTTTTCATTACAATTCTTCAGTACTTGAAACTCGGCAGTAACTGAAGTCTTCTACCATTTCCTTCCCTTCCTACTGAAGGACCCCAGGAATGGATGTTGCTTCTTCACTCACTGATTCAGGACTATTGATTGCTTGTTATTAAGTTCTAACAAGCATTATTTTACAAGCAAATAGTGTTTTTGATGTAAATGTTGGCTTCACTGTTGACAAAAGTACTTTAGACTTACTTGCTGTATTCTAACCTAATCCCTTGATTGTACGTTTGTTTAAACACTGTACAATGCTTTTGTTTCTTTATTGCAAGTATGTTTAACTATTTTCATGTTAAGGTTATATTACTGAAATCTTGTTATGCTTCTGTCATCATGTTCCTTGTATTGAATGATTTCACTGTAATACTCTGTTGTCTAAATCATGCCTGAAAAGGGAATGTGAACCAGTGTACCTACAAATAACTAATTAATTGTTAAGATCATGAGGCTTTTGACAGTTAATACAGAGGATTAAGGCTATGAAGTTTTAGCAAGCTGCTTCCTGTAGTCCAGGATTTGATTTATTCAACTTTTGTTTGCCTCCTATGTGACTCTGAACAATTAAATTAACCAGAAAGTGCCATAGGGCAATTGTGGAATTGGGTTAGGCTCCACAATGGTCTCCTGGAATGCATGTCTGGTAATTCACTATGGTGCTATGGCATCATTAATCTATGAATCATTCATTCTGAATTTTGCATCTGCACATAAATTGAGTAAAATGGTGTTCACATAACAGTATCACCATCACATATCTGGAGAAACATGAAAAAAGGATGGCTGAGGCCAAAATAATGGACCACGTTTCACAGTATCCCACCTGATGGCTAAGCACAGGCAGATAATAGAGATCTGAGGATCAGAACAGCAGCATTTCTAGTGATGTGCCTGACCCTTTAGTTTATCTTGCTTGCTGACCTGACCCTGCCCAGGAATTACTAAAGCATGATGACTGAATTAGAATCTTCTGATAATTGTCAAACTCCACCACTGGGTAAGGAGTGTGTGTGTTTTTTTCTTGGTAGGGACTGAAAGGATACCTTGGATGATCTAACATCTCTCTCAATCTACAGACTCTGAAAATAGGTACAATGGCTCTTGAAGGATAAGTATATCCAGCTAAAAGCTGGGCATTTAATTTGCATAACATTTGAATACTAAATAGTACATAACATATCCCTTTGTAGGACTGTGGGATACCACTTAGAAACACAAATTTAAAAATGCTCAGAATGACACAAATCACACAAAGATGTAAGCATATTTTCAAAGACAGTGTAAAATCTCTAGACTTTAATGAATGATACTGCAAAAAATCTACCTCACAAATTAATTTAGTTTTGCTTATGAAAAAGGGAAAAGTAACACAAGGGTCCTCTTTCTTTAAATTATTGGTACAACTAGTATGTTGGTCATGTAGTTTATTCCCATGTGTACTAAACAGTTTCAAATCTGATGGGGTGATTTAGAAAATCATGTGAAGAGGAAAAGCAATTCTGAAATTAGGAACAAGCCTCAAAAGCTATGCGCACCAGTTCATGGGGTGATACTTTTCATGGGCCTTTGTCCAGATGTTTTATGATGCCAGGTTCAGAGGTAGGGTCACACTGATAGTTGGGTTCTGTTTACTATGGTTACAGCGATATGAGTAATTGTTTGCATTGTTATAGTAAGCAAATGCATATATTATCTCATAACTTATTCAGTATAAAATTACTAATATGTCTGGCTGACATATTGATATCACCCTTGTGAAGAGAAATGTGTACTGAATAACTTTCATATTTGTAACTTTTATTGTTTCTGAGATATATACAGTTGTTTACAGCTATGTTGAAAAAGTGCACTTTCCGAATTTTTAGCTTAGGTGAAGGCTGTCCAGGCAGAAACTCTTCATATATCAGGAGGTGTGAAGTTCCATTCAGGCTAGGTGTTGAGTGAAGATACTAAATTTGGAAATATAGCAGCAGAAGGAAGATCTTGTTGAAAGTAGCTGTGATTTCAAACCTAATACTGAAGATAACAAGCTCCTTACAGAAGGAGCAAAGACATCCACATATAGAGGTCCATGCAGAAGTGAATGACTTAGAGGAGCTCTCTGAGCATGTAGCCCAGGCTGGTATGACCCTGACCTTGAGTAGCATCTTACCCTCACCAAGAATGAGGCCACAATATGAAGACAAGATGATCAATTTCAACAACTGGCTAAGTATTGGTGTCATTCAAAGGGGATCAAATGCCTGTCAGCCTGGGATGACATGCTCGACAAGCCACGATGCTTCTCTAGGGACGGCTTGCACCTGTCACCCCTCGACTTTTGGATATTGGCAAAGGCTCTTGCTACCCCCATAGTGCCTTTTTTAGGCAAGGCTCAAAAGACAAACCCACTTCCATAGGTATCACAAGGGATAAGAAACTAAGAGTAATGCTACTCAATGCCAGAAATCTAAACCTCAAGATGCACGCACTCGAAACTCTCCTTAGCATGGAGAACATCGATATCTGTGCAGTAACAGAAACCTGGTTCAAGGCTCCCGAGAGCACCCCAGCACTACCAGGTTATACCTCATACCATGCTTTTCGGCCCCAAAACTTGGACCGAACTACAAAAGGAGGGGGAGTATCAATATTCGTCAAAGATACCGACACCTCCAGGTTGGTGGCACAGCACGAAGCATCAGAGACTATCCATGTGCAACTAACAGTGGGTAAAACTGCCTTCCAGTTTATAGCCTGCTACAGACCACCCTCCCAAACCCAGGAACCCCACTCGGCCTTCCTGAGAACAATGGAAAATATGAAGGTCTCTCCAAACACCATTATATTGGGCAACTTCAACTACCCAAACATAGACTGGGAGCATTACTCTAGCTCCAACACCCTAGCCCAAAGGTTCCTAGAATTTATAAACTCAAATGCTATGGAACAACTTGTTACCACTCCCAGAATAGGGGAAAACATACTGGACCTGATCATCACCAACATGGGGACTCTATGCTCCAGACCAGAAGTGTATCCCTCACTGGTAAGATCAGACCATAAACTAATCTCACTGGATATTCACATCCCGACCCCACCCCCTGCCCAGAAAACCACAGTGAAAAACTTCTCTAAAGCAAATTTCACACTCCTCAAAACCGAGGTGGAATCCTTCAAAGCCCCTCGGGCCTGTGGAAAATGCCCAGACTGCAGAATCCTTTATAAATGCATTCTATGAACACCTTCAGGAAAGCATGGATCATGCAATCCCAAATAAAACCAAGACCCAATCCACCAAAGGCAGACGTCCTGTCTGGTGAACCCCAGCCATAAACAAACTATACAATAGAAGGAGGAAGCTACTACATGATAGAGCAAAATCCCAAAAAGGGAAGGCATCTCTGATCAGTATTAACAAAAAACTACGGGCACTCATAAAATCGTCTAAGGCCTGCTTCGAGAGAAAAATTGCACAGGACACTAAGGATAATCACAAGTCTTTCTTTAGTTATGTTAGGAACCTGGGTGGGAATTCCCAGATATGCTCAGAATTAGTCCAAAATGAGAAAAAATACACCGAACCCACAGACATTGCCAACATCCTAGCTGACATGTTCAGTGGAAACTTCTCCCCTCCCACCAAAAGGGCAAATACCTATCCCAGCAGAGTGCTGCCCCC
The DNA here is from genome assembly GCF_019279795.1 of Protopterus annectens. Taxonomy (NCBI): domain Eukaryota; kingdom Metazoa; phylum Chordata; order Ceratodontiformes; family Protopteridae; genus Protopterus; species Protopterus annectens. Next base: position 1,772,175,950 of record NC_056744.1, on the reverse strand, counting down.
TTGACATCTCAGATGCTCAGGTAAGAGCTGCCCTCTCCAAAGCAAAAAACACAGCATCAGTGGGACCAGACTGTGTCCTGGGCTGCGTCCTACATGAACTCCAAGAAGAGCTAAACCCAAACATAAAACTACTGTTCAATCTCAGCCTTACTACAGGATATGTACCCAAAGAGTGGCGTACAGCAACAGTGGTCCCTCTCCACAAAGGTGGTGCCTCAACAGATCCTGGAAACTATCGCCCCATAAGCCTGACTAGCTTGGTCTGCAAAGCTATGGAAAGGATCATTATGGACCTCATAAATAAAGATATTGGGGACCTACAGACACTGGATCCTACCCAGTTCGGCTTTGTTAAGGGCAGATCCTGCCTCTTAAACCTGGTCGATTTCTTTGAAACAGTCACCAAGGCCATTGACGAGGGGAAGGTGGTCCACACAGCCTACCTGGACCTCACAAAAGCCTTCGATACAATACCCCACTCGGGCATTATAGATAAGCTCACCAGCTTAAATATGAACCCCTATGTCACTAGATGGGTTGCAAACTGGCTAAAGGACAGAACCCACATGGTTAGAATTGCTGGAGCCATGTCAGACTCCAAACCACTACAAGTGGCATCCTACAAGGCTCAGTCCTGGGACCTCTCTTGTTTGGTATATATTTCTCAGAGGTACAGGCCAACACGGAAGGACTGTGGCTGACCAAGTTCGCAGATGACAGCAAACTGGGTGCCATAATCGACTCTCCAGCCGACACAAGTATCCTCCAAAAGGGCCTCATAGAAACAGACTACTGGTGCCAGAGCCATGGCCTCAAGCTAAACGCCAAAAAGTGTATAGTCATCCCCTTTGGCAAAAACAAAGTGCCCACAAATTAACACATAGGTGGTAATCCATTAAGTACAGAAGAAGTAATTAGGGACCTGGGGACCCAAGTTGATGGCAATCTCTCATTTGACAACCACGTGGCCAAAGTGGTTAGAAGAACATTTTATATAGCCCACCTAATCATGAAGGGATTCACATCTAGATCAGGGGAGGTCATCGTGCCACTTTACTCATCCCTCATCAGGCCCATAATTGAGTGTAATGCCCCTTTTGGGATGTACCTTACCATACACCTGCAGCAACTGGAAAGACCCCAAAAGTACCTCACCAAGAGGATCAAATGGCTCAAACAGATGCCATATGCTGCCCAGTTAAAGAAACTCCAGCTCTACTCAGTGGCATACCGCCTGCTCAGAGGCAATCTGTGCCTGACGTATAAAGCCATGTCCATCCCGGAATTAATGGACATGCTGCACCTCAGAAAATCCAAATCCCATAGAGCTACACGCTCAAGAGACTTGAACCTCAGCACTGAAATAAATAGGACATGCTGGAGGGACAGATTCCTAACCCAGAGGCTCCCTTCACTCTGGAATAAAATCCCAGTCCAGGTTAGGCAGAGTCCCTCATTGACTCTCTTCAAGAGGAATCTTGATGAGTGGATGGGAGATCGTAGGTTTACCCCGGGTATCACTTCTGTGTCACTGTTAGACAGAGGCACAGTATACTAACCTTGAAAAAGGGCATAGCAAAATTAATTTAAAATGGGTGGCAAAAGCCAAACACACTCTGGCTAGGCTTATAAATGCCCTCGGGCAGATAGCCTAGTATGAACCTATGAACATATGAACGTATGAACCTGGTGTGGGAGACTTTATTAGAACTCAAAAAGAAGACTGAATACATGGTAGTAGTGATAAGGTGCTTAGAGGGTATGGAAGTGTAGTGAGAAATGATATCTGCATTAAGGACCATTAATATAAGGAAAGAAAGCATCAGACAGTTCTTCTGCAATAAACAGTAAGGGATCGTTTCAGTAGGGAGTGGGTGTGGCCTTTGGATAATTAGTATTCCATTAGGATAGGAACAGTTTCAGTCATCAGAGAATTGTGTTACTGAAGTGGAGACTGGAAGTTACATTAGAATGATTACATGAAAGAAAGAGATGGTAGGAAGAACAGAGAAGATTACTGCATTAAGAGTAAAAAAAGGGAAGATGGAATAAGTAGATGCACCGAAAAGGGCAAAAAGAATGAATAAAAACTGACACATGATTACTATAAAACTGCCAAAGCAAGGCTAGCCACCTGGTGGTGTAAAACTTGGCTCTAGATGATTGCCACAGATGAAGTGACACCCTGATCACATGTGCAAAAATGGGGAAAAGGGATTATGGATGGATGTATTATTATAAAATTAGTAGGGGAGTGGAAATACTTGGTAACCCCTGGAGAGAGGAGTGAAAGAGATAAGGTAGTGGGTGCCCATGAAAAGGAAGGAAGGGATAATATTTTATTTATTTATTTATTTATTTTATTTTACATTTGTTGACTGGGATAGTCTGGCTGGATATATGTCCATTTTCAGCAGAGGCCCGGGGAGAAAAGCTCCAAGACATAAAAAACGAAAAAAGAACATAGTGATCACATCATAACAATATAAATATCATTGATAGTCATTTATAGTTAAAACATTTTGTAAAATAGATACAATACAAGAAACAAAGATTTTTTATTTATTTATTTTTTTTATATTGGTTCCCTAGGAAGTGTGTTTCTTCAGTAGATTAGTATAGAGAACAAACAAAGCAGTGGGGAGATATACCAGCTGGGAAAGGTAGTCAGGCGAGATGAATAGTGTCAGTCTGGGTTGGTGCAAGGGCATAACCATTGTGATTCTAGGAAGATTTTTAGTTGCTTCTTAAACAGTTGGGTGGATGACAGGGATGTTATTTCACTTGGAAGCTTGTTCCAAGTGTTACCAATAGAGTTAGTGAACAGGCAATCCCCAGATTTATTGTTGGATTTTAAGGTAGATAGTAGTACCCTATTTGCAGATCTTAGGGTTGTTAGGTTTTTGTATTGGCTAATAAGGTTGCAGAGAATGGGCGTATTTGTGGGATGATGCAGAATCTTATGAATGATTGTAAGCTGCTGTATAAGAAGCTGACTTTGTCATTCCAGCCATCCTAATAGTTTGAGATTCTGGCAGTGATGGGTTCTAAATGGGGATCCAGTGGCAAATCTGGTTATGTTATTATAAGATGTTGCCAGTTTGCTGATATTGCTTTTGGAGAGGTTTGTATAGATTGGGAATGCATAGAGAAGGGTGGAGATTAGGTGTGTTTGGGCGATAGTAGACCTAGTTGAAGCTGTGAGAAACGGTTTGAGTCTATAAAAGAAACCAAGTTTTCTATTAACTGATCTAATAGTTAGGTTAATTTGTTTGTCAAAGTTCAGATTATTATCAATAGTCACACCTAGCAGTTTGATGGTCAAGTCGGGAGCTATTTTAGTCCCATTGTTGGATGTGACTGTAAAGTTAATAGCAGGGGACTTTGATGTGGGCGAGAACAATAATAATTAGTTTTTTTGGGGTTAAGGAGGAGACAGCGTTGATGGAACCAGTTTTCGACTAAGTTAAATACAGTTTGGGTCTTGGTTTGAAGCTCTGCAGGTGATGAGGCACTACATATTAATGTGGAGTCGTCAGTGTATTGTATACAGGTGGCCTGTGGGATGGATGTTTTCCGATCATTAATGAAAATAGTAAAGAGGAGGGGTCCCAGAATGGAGCCTTGAGGGACACCAAGAGAGATAGGGAGTTGAGTGGATAGCATTTTGCCCCAAAGTACTGCTTGGTGTCTATTTTCTAAGTAGGACTTAAACCACTGGACTGTTTGGGTGTCAAATGAGAAAGACTTTAGGATATCTGACAATAGCTGATGATTCGCCATGTCAAATGCTTTGGAAATGTCAATGAAGAGGGCTGAGGATAGTAAGTTGTTACGATTTATTAATGCAGTCTGAAAAGGATAGGAGTGCTATTGTAGTACTATGGAATGGCCTAAAGCCATGCTGGCAGTCCACTAGTAGGTGGTTTTGGAGGAGATGATCAAGTAATTGATGATGAATACATCTCTCCATAATTTTTGGTAATGGGGAAAGTAGGGCTATGGGGCGGAAGTTAGAGAGTTCATTTGAGTTACCTCCCTTATGGAGTGGAATAATGTGTCAGACTTTCCATAGATAGGAGATGGAGCAGTCTGTTATGGTTCTGTTAATTAATACGGAAATTGGGTAGGCAAGTACTCCAGCTGCCATTTGCAGGTATTCAGCTGATAGGAGGTCAGCTGATGGAGTGCAGGGTTTAAGTTTGAAAAGTAGATTGCGTATAAGGGATGTTGGGACAGGTTGGAGGTGTAATGTGTGGGGTAAGTTGGTTGGCAGGGGTGACTCACCAGTGGTAACAGGTGGTATGGACGGTAAGGTATTGGCTAATGAGTGGACTGTTCCAGAGAAATTTTTGTTAAAAATATCAGCAATTTGGCTGGGAGAGTTCTGAGTCAAATTAGTGGGGATAGGTGTTTTGGAGTGTCCAGGGTGGAGCAATTTATTTATTCCTGACCAGATTTTTTGTGGGTTTTGATGTTGGGTCTGTTGGAATGTGAGGTAATAGTTTTTTTTATCAAGGAATATTAATTTTTTGTGACATTTCTAAGCTGCGTAAAGTTTAGGTGATCAGTAGAGTTTTTAGTATGTTTCCATTTGCTCCAGGCTTTATTTCTCATTCTCATTTTTTGCCTTGTTTCATTTGTGAGCCAAGGAGCAGGTTTGTTCCTAATTCTAACAGTGTGAGAGGGAGCATGGTGTTCCAGAATTTGTAAGAATTTATTGTTAAAGTATGAGACTGCTTCATCAAGAGGTAGGGATTTTAGGGGTGACCAGTTTCAAGCTTTAAGCTCAGCTTGAAAGTTAACTGGATTTAGATTTTTCTTGTTACGTGTAATTCTACAGTTAATTTGGTAGGGGATTGAGGTCTTTTGTCTGGATATGAAGGTCAGAGAGTGGTCACTAATATCAACAGGGAGTAAACCTGTTTTGTATACTTGGGGATTACTGTTCACTAGTATCCAATCTAAGGTGGTTTGTTTGTTGTTAGGTTTATGGGTTCTGGTAGGGGAGGTGATGGTTTGATGAAATCCATAAAGACTGATGTGAGTAGTTGGATTTTCAGAAGTACAACATTTCCAGTCAATATTAAAATCCCCAAGGAGTATGGTTTCTTGTGGGAAGGAGGTGGAGAGCCAACTAAGGGTGTTTTCAAGAGTATTTATGTTATTACCTTGGGGGAGGATGTATGAGCAAATAATGTATATGGATTTATTAGCATTCACTTGGAGCTTGGATAAGAGCATCTTCTGTGTGGAGATATGCGTGAATGGGTGTACCTTCATTGAAGGTTGTGCATCAGGGCTGGTAACTCGGCACGTAAAAATCAACTACCAATCATTAGCAGACCGGAGTTCCACTGTGGCGACCCCTAACCGGGAAAAAGCTGAAAGACACAACAACAGCAACAACTTGGAGCTTGGATATTAAGATCTCAGCATTATTATTAGGTGAGGGTGGTTGAGTATCTAGTGAGGTGACCTGCAATCCAGATTTGAACATTATTGCTACCCCACCACCCTTTTTATTTAGACGGTCTAGTCTCAGGATGTTGTAGTCAGGTGGGATTATATCATTGTCTATAGTAACTGGTTTGAGCCAGGTTTCTGATAGACATAGGATGTCAAAGGAATGTAAATCTAGCAGGGTGTCCAGCTGGGTAATTTTATTGTTAATGCTACATATATTCAGGTGAGCTATGAGAAGTGTGTTTGGGGTTTTAGTGGGGGTAAGTGAGGTGGAGGGATGGGTAGATTGGGAATTATATGTGGATATGCTAAGGCCTGGGTTTGGATGAATGTCACCATGTAGTAGTAGGTGCTGTTGGGGATTCTGTGAGAGTTTCCCAAGTTTACATAAGATGGGGTCAGTTTTTCTGGTTTGGAAGTGTTTAATATGGGTTAGTCTATGGAAATGTGATAGAAGGTAGGATGAAGTGGATGTTATATTACTATGGGTTTGAGAGGCTGGAGAAGAGAAAGGGGTTGTTTGTTTTAAGGGGCTATTAAGTTTAGTAAGGCTTAGGTGTTCATAACAGGGTAGGCTATGGGATAGTAGGAGTGTGGTAAGGACTGTGGACATGAGTGCATTAAGATGACTTTGTAAGCTAGAGATAGCCATGGTAGGATGGGATAGGATAGGATAGCTAGGAGGTGTAGGAAGAGTAAAATAAAGTTATTAGTGATTCTAGAAGGAGAAGATTAGGGTGTGTCTATGTAAAGAGAAGGATTAGGTAATTAGGGAAATTAAGTAAATTGGGAGTAATGTGATAATGTAAAGAGAAGGATTAGGTAATTAGGGAAATTAAGTAAATTGGGAGTAATGTGATAAGTGTGTAATGAGAATGAGTGAGCTGTTGGTTGATATGGGGTAGAGGTGTGTCTTTTGTTAAATCTGTAGGTCCACTGGGCTGGTAGCCTATTTTCAGTGGAGACCCGAGGAGAAAAGTTCTATATGAAGAAAACAAATTACAAAATGTCATAACAATATTACAATTATTAGTATCAAAGCAATGAGGTACAAAGTATCTACAGAGGTATACAATACATACATTTGTGACATAAAAGAGATGGTCTACATGCTGTCATGAAGTCATTAAATAAGGAACAATGAACAAATGATAAATGGATAGAACAGCAACAAGTAAAATTATGATCTAGAGAAACTGGGTTATGATTAGGTGGGGTGGTGACAGGTACAAGATTCAGAGCTGCCAGGTAACTCTTAAGTTCTCTTTTGAAAATATTGGGAGAGTGGATAGAGCATACATGATTAGGGAGTTTGTTCCAAGTTTTAGACATAGAGCATTTGTAAAGTAATTTGCCTATAGTTTTATTCAGTCTGTAGGAGTTCAGTAGGTTTTGGTCACTACTGCGGAGGGATTGAGAAGCTTGGTAAGAAGCTAAGAGAATAGATAGGGAGGTGCAGTTGGCAGGTTTATATAGTAAAGCATGTGTCATTTGAAGATGAGAAAGTAGTAGAAGTTGAGGGAATTCGAGCTATCAAAATTGTTGGAGGGCAAGGCAGTGGTGAGATTTGTAAGGTAGGTTGCAGGCAAATCTAGCTATGTGGCTGTATGTCTGATTGAGTTTAGTTAAAAGGTTTGCTTGGAGGTGAGTAAAAATATGGGAGGCATAGAGAAGGCAAGGGAGGAGGAAGGCTTGGGCAAGGGAGGACCTACAAGCAATAGGTAAGAATTTGTTGTTTTTGTACAACAGACCAAGTTTTTGGTTGGTCTTTTTTATGGACTGTTGTATATGAATGTCAAATTTCAGTTGATCATCAATAGTGACCGCCAGTAGTTTGGTATGAGAGTCTGCATGAATTATTGTGTTATCTAGGGAAGACATGGAGAAGAATGCCCTAAGACTGGCCATTGAGTTTCGAAGAAAGAGGAGTAGTCTTTTTTTTTGGGGGGTTAAGGATAAGTTGGTTATTGATTAACCACTGTTCAATGGCATTAAATGAGGTTTGTGTCAGGGAGTGGAGGTTAGTAGGGTTGTTGGAGAGGGTGATAAGAGTAGAGTCATCTGTGTATTGGATTAGAGTAGATGTGCAGCAAGTGGAGGAAAGGTTATTAGTGAAAATGTTAAAGGGAAGGGTGCCTAGGCTGTATCCTTGAGGAACACCTCTGTTGATAGGTAAAAAGGGAGAGCAGGTGGACAGCCATCTAACAGATTGCTGCTGGTTAGTAAGATAGCTAGAGAACCACTTAATAGTGGAAGCAGAGAGGTTGAGTTTGGTTAGTTTGTTAAGAGGCTTAGTATTGGAGACAGTGTTGAATGCCTTAGAGAGGTCAAGGAAAAGGCATGACACCTGATTGTTTGTCTGTGCAAAGGAAAGAAAGGCAGTGAAAGTGCTGTGGGGCCTAAATCTATGTTGAGAGGGGGTGGGGAGATTGTCCTGGAGTAAGTATTTGAGAAGCTGAGAGTGAATGCATTTTTCTAGGATTTTAGAAAGAGGTGAGAGGATGGCTATAGGGTGAAAATTAGATGGGTCAGTGGCGTTACCTCCTTTATGAAGTGGAATTGTATAGAAGTATTTCCAGATGTCTGGGACTATGGATTCTTTAATGAAGTGGTTTATAATGATGGATACTGGATAGGCTATGATATTAGCTGCAAGTTTGAGAAATGGGGGGATAAGTTGTTGAAAGAGGGAGAGCATGGCTTAAGCTTCAGCAGAAGGGATTTTATATAGGCTGTGGGAACTGGTTTCAGGGAAAAGGTGGAGTGGGGTTTGGTGGTGGTTGGAGTGGGGGTGTGAGAATGATTGGTGTCAGGAGGGATTAGTTTGCGGATTGAGTCTATGAAGAAGTTGTTTATTAGGGAGGCTAATTCTATACGAGATTTATCAGAGAAGGGGTTAGGGGTAGAAGGTTTTCCTGGGTAGAATATATTTTTTATGGGGTGTCAAAATATTTTAGGGTTGGAAGTGTGAGTGGATTGAGCCTCTAGGTAGTCATTTTTCTTGTCTTGGACAATGCGTTTTTTGTAAGGTTTCCTATTTCTTTAAATTTGAGGAAGAGAGAGGGGGATTTACACTTTGAACATTTTTTCCAGATGGAGTCTCTGAGTTTCATGGTTGAGAGGGTATGTTTAGAGAGCCAGGGTGCGGGATTAGATTTGATCTTAATTTTTCTTAAGGGAGTGAGAGAGTTTAGGATGTTTAGAAAAAAAATATGAAATTCAAGAACAACTTTGTTTAGGGGAAGGTAGAAAAGGTGGGACCAGTCTATGAGAGACAATAGATGGCTGAACTTCTCTACATTGAAATTTGAGAGGTTTCAGCAGTCTCTATAAAGATGGGTTTTAGAGGTATGAGGTGGTATCCTTTGTATAGAGAATGGGAGGTGATCACTTAAAGAGTCAGGTAGAGTACTGGGATTTTGGTATTGCTTAGGACTGGATGTTAAGATCCAATCCTAAGATAATATGGAAGCTCAAGTGGAAAGACACATGAACTGTAAGCACTGCTGGGTCTGACTCAAGCTGCCCTGATTTAATAAGAAAGATGTTACCCAATGAAATGAGAGGATTGGGCATTGGGACTGTAGGCTCAAGTTCATTTGGGTGCTTGTTTACAAGCACCATAACAATATAACATCAAAATTAATAAACAGTAAAAAAAATAAAAAAGTGGGTGAAATACCAGAGTATACCTGGCTGAATGCTGATAATAAGGATCTAAGAGTAACTGAATTGTTATGAAATGATAGAAAATAAATAGGGCAGTTCAAGGCAAAATGAAAAAGACTGGATAAAACTGGAGAAAGATATTTTTCTACAATAAAATGACTGATCAGGATAAATTAAAATTATGATTACTTAAATGTTACAGATAAAAAAAGATCAGAAAGGATGAGTTTTTAGGAACCTGTTGAAATCAGAGAGTGTTGGGACTTTTCTCAGTGACGTGGGGATGAGGTTCTAGAGATATGCTGCCTGGTGGCTAAAAGTTTATATTACAAAAGTCTCCAAATGAGCCCTAAGAACCTTCTACAACCCCAGCAAAGAGGATCATAAAGGCTTTCATTTTTTCCTGGCCTTTAAGGTCATCTTTTCCTTTTCACTAATTATTGGTCTGTCTGATTAACAGTGCAAGTGTCCACTGCCCTTCTGTAATATTGCTGGATGTTTAAGTTGTTAATCCTGACCTTGATTCTAGACCAAGATTCTGTTTCTTGCTGCCACTGCCCTCTCACTCTGCCCCCACTGGTCCAATCTAAGTGTGATCAATACCCCCACATCCTTTTCCTTCTCTGTTGCCATTGCTCCCCCCCCCCGTGTTGATACTTAACCGCAGGGTTGCTGTGGCCCATGTACAATATTTTGCATTTGTTTATAATGAGCCTCGACTACCACCTTTCTACTCCTTTGTTCAGCCTTTCCAAATCCTTTGTTAGGCTCTTCTCCCCGTCCTCTGCTGCTGCACCTCTATGTCTTTAGCAGAGAGACTGATCCTGTTTTCTGTTTCCACAAATATGTCTGAGACAACTACACTGAAAAGATCTAGATACATGACACCCCCCTGCGGTGCCCCACTAGTCACCTTCCTATTTCCTGACATTGTCCCTCCCACCAAGCCCTCCTGTCGTTTACCATTTAACCATGCAGCTACCCAGTTCCTTAGTCATGGTCCCACCCTCTAACCCTCCAGTTTTCTAGTCAGGCTCATCTGAGACAGAATCAAAGACCTCGCTAAAGTCTAGATACTTGTTCTCTCCTGTCAAGTTATCTCTGTCATAAAACTTGACCAGGTTTGACTTGCAGCTTTTTCTGGCCAAACCCCTATTTGTTGCCGTCCTGTAGACTGTTGTCCTCTAGAAGTGCTCCCCTCCTTTCACTTATTAATCCCTCCTGACTTCCCTGATACTGTTAACTCTAAATGGCATGTAGTTCCCCTGGTTTGTTGTTCCCTCTAGAAGTGCTTCCCCCCTTTCACTTATTATTATCTCCCTGACTTCCCTGATACTGTTAACTCTAAATGGCATGTAGTTCCCCTGATTTGTTCCGTTCCCTCTAGAAGTGCTCCCCTCCTTTCCCTTATTATTCCCTCCCTGACTTCCCTGATACTGTTAACTCTAAATGGCATGTAGTTCCCCTGATTTGTTATGTTCTCTAGAAGTGCTCCCCCCTTTCCCTTATTATTCCCTCCCTGACTTCCCTGATACTGTTAACTCTAAATGGCATGTAGTTCCCCTGATTTGTTCTGTTCCCTCTAGAAGTGCTCCCCCTTTCCCTTATTATTCCCTCCTGACTTCCCTGATACTGTTAACTCTAAATGGCATGTAGTTCCCCTGATTTCTGTTCCCTCTAGAAGTGCTCCCTCCTTTCCCTTATTATTCCCTCCCTGACTTCCCTGATACTGTTAACTCTAAATGGCATGTAGTTCCCCTGATTTGTTCTGTTCCCTCTAGAAGTGCTCCCCCTTTCCCTTATTAACCCCCTGACTTCCCTGATACTGTTAACTCTAAATGGCATGTAGTTCCCCTGATTTGTTACGTTCCCTCTAGAAGTGCTCCCCCTTTCCCTTATTATTCCCTCCCTGACTTCCCTGATACTGTTAACTCTAAATGGCATGTTGTTCCCCTGATTTGTTATGTTCCCTCTAGAAGTGCTCCCCTCCTTTCCCTTATTAACCCCCTGACTTCCCTGATACTGTTAACTCTAAATGGCATGTAGTTCCTCTGATTTGTTACGTTCCCTCTAGAAGTGCTCCCCCCTTTCCCTTATTATTCCCTCCTGACTTCCCTGATACTGTTAACTCTAAATGGCATGTAGTTCCCCTGATTTGTTCTGTTCCCTCTACAAGTGTTCCCCCTTTCCCTTATTATTCCCTCCTGACTTCCCTGATACTGTTAACTCTAAATGGCATGTAGTTCCCCTGATTTGTTCTGTTCCCTCTAGAAGTGCTCCCCCCTTTCCCTTATTATTCCCTCCCTGACTTCCCTGATACTGTTAACTCTAAATGGCATGTAGTTCCCCTGATTTGTTGTTCCCTCTAGAAGTGCTCCCCCCTTTCCCTTATTATTCCCTCCCTGACTTCCCTGATACTGTTAACTCTAAATGGCATGTAGTTCCCCTGATTTGTTCTGTTCCCTCTAGAAGTGCTCCCCCCTTTCCCTTATTATTCCCTCCTGACTTCCCTGATACTGTTAACTCTAAATGGCATGTAGTTCCCCTGATTTGTTGTTCCCCCTAGAAGTGCTCCCCCCTTTCCCTTATTATTCCCTCCCTGACTTCCCTGATACTGTTAACTCTAAATGGCATGTAGTTCCCCTGATTTGTTCTGTTCCCTCTAGAAGTGCTCCCCCCTTTCCCTTATTATTCCCTCCCTGACTTCCCTGATACTGTTAACTCTAAATGGATGTAGTTCCCCTGATTTGTTCTGTTCCCCCTGGAAGTGCTCCCCCCTTTCCCTTATTATTCCCTCCCTGACTTCCCTGATGCTGTTAACTCTAAATGGCATGTAGTTCCACTGATTTGTTACGTTCCCTCTAGAAGTGCTCCCTCCTTTCCCTTATTATTCCCTCCCTGACTTCCTGATACTGTTAACTCTAAATGGCATGTAGTTCCCCTGATTTGTTGTTCCCTCTAGAAGTGCTCCCCCCTTTCACTTATTATTCCCTCCCTGACTTCCTGATACTGTTAACTCTAAATGGCATGTAGTTCCCCTGATTTGTTACATTCCCTCTAGAAGTGCTCCCTCCTTTCCCTTATTATTCCCTCCCTGACTTCCTGATACTGTTAACTCTAAATGGCATGTAGTTCCCCTGATTTGTTGTTCCCTCTAGAAGTGCTCCCCCCTTTCACTTATTATTCCCTCCCTGACTTCCTGATACTGTTAACTCTAAATGGCATGTAGTTCCCCTGATTTGTTGTTCCCTCTAGAAGTGCTCCCCCCTTTCACTTATTATTCCCTCCCTGACTTCCTGATACTCTTAACTCTAAATGGCATGTAGTTCCCCTGATTTGTTGTTCCCTCTAGAAGTGCTCCCCTTTCCCTTATTAATCCCTCCCTGACTTCCCTGATACTGTTAACTCTAAATGGCATGTAGTTCCCCTGATTTGTTCTGTTCCCTCTAGAAGTGCTCCCCCCTTTCCCTTATTATTCCCTCCTGACTTCCCTGATACTGTTAACTCTAAATGGCATGTAGTTCCCCTGATTTGTTCTGTTCCCTCTAGAAGTGCTCCCCTCCATTCCCTTATTATTCCCTCCTGACTTCCCTGATACTGTTAACTCTAAATGGCATGTAGTTCCCCTGATTTGTTCTGTTCCCTCTAGAAGTGCTCCCCCCTTTCCCTTATTATTCCCTCCCTGACTTCCCTGATACTGTTAACTCTAAATGGCATGTAGTTCCCCTGATTTGTTCTGTTCCCTCTAGAAGTGCTCCCCCTTTCCCTTATTATTCCCTCCCTGACTTCCCTGATACTGTTAACTCTAAATGGCATGTAGTTCCCCTGATTTGTTCTGTTCCCTCTAGAAGTGCTCCCCCCTTTCCCTTATTATTCCCTCCCTGACTTCCCTGATACTGTTAACTCTAAATGGCATGTAGTTCCCCTGATTTGTTATGTTCCCTCTAGAAGTGCTCCCCTTTCCCTTATTATTCCCTCCCTGACTTCCCTGATACTGTTAACTCTAAATGGCATGTAGTTCCCCTGATTTGTTGTTCCCTCTAGAAGTGCTCCCCCCTTTCCCTTATTATTCCCTCCTGACTTCCCTGATACTGTTAACTCTAAATGGCATGTCGTTCCCCTGATTTGTTCCGTTCCCTCTAGAAGTGCTCCCCCCTTTCCCTTATTATTCCCTCCCTGACTTCCCTGATACTGTTAACTCTAAATGGCATGTAGTTCCCCTGATTTGTTCTGTTCCCTCTAGAAGTGCTCCCCCTTTCCCTTATTATTCCCTCCTGACTTCCCTGATACTGTTAACTCTAAATGGCATGTAGTTCCCCTGATTTGTTCCGTTTCCTCTAGAAGTGCTCCCCCCTTTCCCTTATTATTCCCTCCTGACTTCCCTGATACTGTTAACTCTAAATGGCATGTAGTTCCCCTGATTTGTTCTGTTCCCTCTAGAAGTGCTCCCCCTTTCCCTTATTATTCCCTACTGACTTCCCTGATACTGTTAACTCTAAATGGCATGTCGTTCCCCTGATTTGTTCCGTTCCCTCTAGAAGTGCTCCCTCCTTTCCCTTATTATTCCCTCCCTGACTTCCCTGATACTGTTAACTCTAAATGGCATGCAGTTCCCCTGATTTGTTCTGTTCCCTCTCACACAGGGGTACCACAATTGCTTACATTTGTGTCACACTACTGCACTAGCCAGTGGTGTGTTGAAGATCTAAGCCAAGGAGTCTGCAGGTACTCTGCCCACAATATAAAGGACTCTAGGAAACAGTCTATCTTGTCCTTTTGCTTTATTTTCCAGATCCTCCTCCTCTTTCCTGGGGTCTCTTCAATGTTCTGCCTATTCTGCCCTCTTTCCATCTCAGCATGGCACCCTCCCCTTGCTTTCTTTTCTGAAGACTGAAGCAAAATATTCATAGGTTCAGAGGTAAGTACAGGCTATCTGCCCTTGCTGGCCATTTTAAGTCAAGACAGTTTCCCCTTTTGTGCTTGAATTAACCTATCCCATTTGGTATTAGATTTTCTTTGCCCATCCCATGGTCAATAATTATTACCTCTGATAAGAATAACTGGGATCACACTGTAGCAGAACTGCCTCTGTCCATTAGTAGTATGAGGGCAGCCCTGGGACAAATTTTATGTTTCACATCTGTAGATCCAAGTTGCACTTGAATATGGACAGGGATGAGTTTTTTTTACATGGATGGGGAGTCTGTTCCACAGCAGCAGTATCCTCTGTGAAATAAGGGTATCTCTGCAGATGATTCTGTTGTAATGGAAGAAGTTTAGATCCTTAGACTCAGTATTTCTGATGCCATTTGACTTGCTGATGTGTAGTAAATCCATCAGTATTGGATCGGAGGCTGCCTTGTATGCCTGACACAGGTCACCTCTTAGCAGTCTGTAGGAAACCAACTATAGTGACAGGGCTTTGAGTAAGTCCATGTAGGTCATATTGATTAGGCCTTGTATCCTTTTAGTAAGGTATGTCTGTGGGTGTTCAAATTGTTGCATGTGGTTGGACAGACATATGCCAAAGGTAGCATTATACTCAAGACTTACCTAATGAGGGCTGAGTAAAGGGGGGCAATGACATCCCTAGATCTAGACAAAATCCCTTTGTTTATAAGTTGTGCAATAAAAGGACATGGCAATGGACATATGTCGATTGAAAGTTCGGTCACTGTGCACATAAGTTCCCAAATCCAGAAAAACTGGGTCACTTCTTCAGGGTGTATTGTCAATGTGGTAGTTCCCCAGGGTAGATGACTTCCAAAAGGATATGATAATGCATTTTTCACATTTAGTTTCAGTCCTTGAGTTTGGCACCAGTTGTTTATTTGGGACAAACGTTCCTGCAGGATGGCTAAGTCATTTGGGGATTCAGTGACTTCTCCTAGCTTGCATTGACCTGCATACTTAGTCAGCCAGAACCCACTGGTATTGGCTTTTACTTCATTAAAGTAGATAATAAACAGGAGATGCCACAGCAAAGAACTCTGGAGGACCCCATGGGGAAGTGATTTCTTTGAGGAGGTAAATTCCCCTATTAGATTTCCTGCTTCCTATCTATGAGCCAGTTGGCAGTCATTCACTAGGTCTTTTTTTTCCAGTCCACTGTGGCCTCTGCCCCATTTTTGCTCAGTATAGCCAGTTCTGTCCTTCTTTTTTTGTTTTATGCTATACACCTAAAAGCTGGGAATTAATTTCGTGATCACATCTGCTAATTCTCTTTCAGCTTTAGTCTTTTATGACCTCACCATCTTTGTTGCCCTTTGCTAGCCTCCTAGTAGTATACTTCCTCGGTTTTCATACCCCATCCTTTTAACCTCTTGTAGACTTTGTCTTCTGCTTTAATCGCTAGCCTCACATTCGTATATAGCCACATTGGCATTTACTCTTTCTTCCTTTTTGACCTCCTCTTCACATCCTTGTCATAGCTGTGACTACCTCATATCTGACCGATTCCCTTGGATTGCTTTTTCTCTTCATTTGCTCCCAGTGTCCTGACTCATCTTTGACAATCTCCCCAGCACAGCATAATCCACTCTTCTAAAATCCCACACCATCATCTTCTTTATTTTGTTTTTTTTTTTTTTTAATTTTATTTAGCATTGTAGCCTCACAGCAAGACATTGTCCTGTTCGATTCTCAGCTTGTGGAGGCATGCGAATTCATTGAAGGTTGTGCATCAGGGCTGGTAACTCGCACATAAAAATCCACTACCAGACATTGACCGAGTTCCGCTGCTAACCGGGATAAGCCAAAAGACACAACAACTCTCTCCCACTGTAAATCACACAGATAAATGTTGGCTAATGGTACCTTAACTTGGGTATTCTTGATGCCTTCTGCATTGCTCAGTTAGGACTACCACAAGAACTCTGTCCTTTCTGTGCACACATGCACTGGTTGGCTAAAACCCTTATTGTCCAGGACCTCAATGAACTCCAGCTTCCTCTGTGCCCTGAAGCTCAGGGGCTCCCAATTTGCTCATGGCAGACTCAGCTCCCTTCATCCTCCTTTCTTGTGTCTGGTGATTCACCAACTGTCCCCCTTCCTCAGCCTTAACTGCAAGAGCTCAACTTGGCTCCTAACCCTGGGCACTCCCTTGACCTGTCCTTGGTTGATTGTCTTTCCTTCTGTCTGACCTCACATCTGATTCACTTCTTTATGTAGAGTGCTTCATCACCCTCATCTCTAACTTCTCTGTCATTCCTGAGCAGCCTATACTCAGGGACCTCCATATCCCCTCCCCTCTTCTTATTGTCCCAAATTTCACTGATACCAGCTATGCCCACCCTCCCTTCCTTCATCACTGCTTGAATCTCCCCACCTCCCTACACAGACTTCTTACATTACATTGTTACATTGTAATACTAAGTAATGTCCACCCTGCCCTCCTGCCTGCAGGTCCCCATCTCCCTACACAGGCTATTTATATTTCATTATTTCATTGTAATGCTAAATAATAACTATTTATATTATATTGTTACATTGCGATAATATGTCATATCCACATCCCCCTCTTGCATCACTGTCTGCACCACCCCATTTCCTACCCAGACTCCTTATATTACATTGTTACATTGTAATACTAAGTAATGTCCCAGTCCCCTCCCGCATCACTGCCTGTAGGTCACGCATCTCCCTACACAGACTATTTATATTTCATTGTTGCATTGTAATACTAAGTAATAACTATTTATATTATATTGTTACATTGCGATAATATGTAATGTCCACATTCCCCTCTTGCATCACTGTCTGCACCACCCCAATTCCGACCCATACTCCTTATATTACATTGTTACATTGTAACACTAAACAATGTCCCTCTCCCCTTCTGCATCACTGCCTGCTGCCCACCCATCTCTGTACCCAGACTCCTTATATTACATTGTTCCATTGTAACACTAAGTAATGTTCCCCTCCCCTTCTGCATCACTGCCTCCTGCTCACCCATCTCAGTACCCAGAGTCCTTATATTACATTGTTATATTGTAACAGTAAGTAATGTCCCTCTCCCCTCCTGCATCACTGCCTGCTGCTCACCCATCTCTGTACCCAGACGTCTTACATTACATTGTTACATTGTAACACTAAGTAATGTCCCTCTCCCCTCCTGCATCACTGCCTGCTGCTCACCCATCTCCTTACCCCGACTCCTTATATTACATTGTGACATTGTAATATCACGTAATGTCCCTCTCCCCTCCTGCATCACTGCCTCCTGCTCATCCATCTCCTTACCCCGACTCCTTATATTACATTGTTACATTGCAATATAAAGTAATGTCCCTCTCCCGTCCTGCATCACTGCCTGCTGCCCACCTATCTTCCTACTCAGACTCCTTGCACTGCCTAGCAAGACTAAGCAGCCATGACCTGAATTTCCATTTTGCTGTTCTGCTATGTTCTACATATCTTTTTATCTTCTATTTACTGTCTAAACATGTAAACTCTCTTCTGCTTCTGTCAGTTTCTCAACTTCCCTCTCATTTTAAATGTAACAGTTGTTGAGATGTTCTGTATGTGAAAGAGAACAGTTTCTATTCCTCCACCATCTTCCCCTCCAAAACACCATAAGACCATAAGAACATTTTTAATCACTGTAGGAAGTTAGGTTTTCTGTGAAAGAATAGGAGGGTTCCTGTATTACCTATGTTGTGGGCAAGGGAGCCCGCAGGATTTTTTGCAGGGGGGTGCAAACCCAGAGCCCCACCCACATAGCTCTCCCCGCCCCCAACAACACAGCCCTGCCCAAGTCCACCCACCCAAGCCCCGCCCACACAGCCATTCCAGAGTCCCATTACTTGGCTATTTCTCCCCATTTGCCATAGACACTGTTCAAATCTCTGTGTGCATACTGTTTTATGCTTTAGTTCTACAATGATTACAGGCAGTTGGATTTAATTTACAACTTTTATTTCAAACATTATCGCCCAAACACTGATAGACATTTACTAAACCTAAACAAAGCAATAGTCTTACAACAAAAACAGACTTGGCATTAAAGCTTCTACTTTTGAAACTCACATTCAATGAAACAGCATTGAAACCCACATTCAAAGAAAATGCATCTGGCCAGTGGCAGCTTATTTACCTTTGAACTGTTTTCAAGCAATAGGCTCCTTGCACACTGTTAGGGCCATGCAAAAGTTATTTGATTTACCTGATTGTATTAATTATAATATATAATTGAATTATATCCCTTGCATTATACAGCAACACTTGAGTGTGTTTTAAATTCATAGTTTTGAACATTTTTCCAGTAAGCAATGAAACAAAATATACAAACCAATAATGACAAACTGCCCAATTCAGAACATTTCAACCATAAAAGGCCACTCATTACAATCCACCAATATCAGTCAATACACACAATCTCTGCCAAGTAAAAGTAATCTGAATAATTCCACATTAAAGATATCTGAAACTAATGAAGAGGTTGTTGCTAGAAAACAACTGTATATTTCAGTGTTTAATCTACAAATTCAGTGCCTGCTGCAAAAGAATAAATTGCCTATGTTAAATTAAAAAAATGGTAAGCTGGTATATTGCAATAGAAAATGGATGGCAAGCTGAAAAACAGGTTCATAGTTATTAGGCATCTCATCCAAAGGAGGACATCCTCAGGACTGCAGCATACAAATGTACATGCTGTAAGAATAAAACCTCAAGCCTCTACATTAAGATGCAAGTATTCTACTTGTGGTGCTACTAACATAGCTTTAAAACTTTATATCGCAATAGAGATACCATTTGCTAAACAAAACAGTTGCACATTGTAAATAGACTTGGCATGAGCAGCAGTAAACTTCACTTCCCTTAAACCTCACAGTTCCTTGAAAATGCACTTGAAAATAAATTCCACCTGCTAACTCTAACTTGGGCATTTCACTGTCTCTCTCTCTCTCTCTCTCTCTCTCACACACACACAAACATACTACACCCCTCAAGGCCTCAACCTTAGTGCAAGAAATCTGGACAAAGCCTAAAATAAATAGGGACAGATTATAAATATGGCTCTCAAACTTAGAAAATTGCAAGAATAACAGGATTTGTGTTAGTATGCATTTTTCTAAATGATATGATGTTTAAAACTGAAATGTCTCATTATTTAGCAACTTCAATCCTTTTTAGGAGGAAAATGGGGCAAAATCTGGACATTCTGCAAAACCTGACAGCCGAGGGTATGCTACCTCCCTCTTACACACACACACACACACACACACACACACACACACACACACACACACACACACACACACACACACACACACACACCCCAAATAATTCTGGTCAAACTTGAATTAGTTCTGGGAAGGTTGCATTGAACGGCACCGTGCTTGATCTGAAGTGGGTGAAATCCTGGTAGCCAGTGATAATAACTGATCTGCAGCTCAGCAATGTAGTGCATTAAAGCATTTTAGCAGAGCATTGTTTCATCACTACCTATTGTGTTTGCACATAAGCTGTAGTTATTTCAAACATTTGCCTTTTGATTACTACAGAGTACATTTACCCACCAGAGCTATTGTGTTTTGACTTCAGTGTGGAGCTTACCTAGTTGTTGCAGGGCTTGGCTTTTAAGTAAGGTAGCAATGCTTATTTACCATATACCATTAAAGCCACCCAACTACAAGTGTACTAACACACAGACACTGCTATAAGACACTGGTCTCCAATAAAATGTAATGAGCTTCTGAAAATACTGTAATCCTGTCCTTTTATTACAAATACTGTCATATGTATTTCAATACCCAAGGCTTATACATTATCTAGTTATGTAAATATTCTCTGCATGGCAACAACGAAAAGGCTTTCAATGCTGGTAATTCTTTGACAGTATGCTTACTAAAGCTTACTTGCATCTTACAATCTCCGACAAGCTTACCTGATGTTCATTAAACCATGGCTACTTAAACAGAGCAACAGGGCACTGTGACAGCATGCAGTTCCTGAATAATAAGAAGCATAAATCAACAGTATAAAAATCTGATAGAAAATCAGAACATTCTGCAAAATCAAGGACAGATGAAAAGCCACGGTCGTATTTGTGATCTACCTTGGATGGGGGAATACTCTGCACACTTACACTGCATAACTGCTCCTTGCCTTCCTTGGACACATCCAGAGCCACTACAATGGGGGGTGGGGTGCAATAAGTATGTCATAATTTGAAATGTCTCTGGCTGACAGTGATGGCTCTGACACTCATACCTCTCAACTTCAGAGCAAGAAATCTGGGCAAAACCATACATAGAACTAGAAGTGGGACACAGGCCCAAAAATAAGGCCAATTTTTAAATATTGCTCTTATTAACTTAGATGATAGAACATTAGTAGATCTTGCATTAGTACGAATTTTCTGAAGGGTATAAAATCTGAAACTCAAATGTCTGCCTTTATTTTCTAACTTCAATCTTTAATGACTTGCCACTAATTTGCCAGAAAACCACAATTTTATGAAAAACGGACCAAAATGTGATGCAAAAATATAAAGTTGCCACACAATACAGCTGGGAACCTTTCAAAAAAGGGACACCTTTTTAATATTAACACTGTTAACTTGAGCAGCTAACAAAATAAGAGCATCTACATGCATTTCTGAAATAAAAGTAATCTATAACTCTGATTATTAGGTGGAGAATGGTGTGTATGTGTTTCAGCAACATAAATCATGAACTTGTACTATAAAAAACTGGGCAGATCTTTTCTGCGCTTACATGACTATCTGTTTGTGAAACTGCAGTTTGCTAACCAAATTCAAGGATATCATTTTAGTTCCACCAGCAGCCAGGTTTGGAATCCCTGGAGATTCCATTATGAGTCCCTTCTTTTTCTGTGTAGATATCAGCCAGGCAGCTTTTCCTGCTCTTTATCTACCTGTAAGACACTCTGATATGTCGGTGATGTCATTTTCTGCAAGCATCTACTATCAGTAGAGATCCTGTCCACAGACTTCCTGAATGACTTTGCTTTCTGTGTAAAACTAGCTCTCCTAAAATAGATTTCTTTTAAATATCATCAAAAGTAATAGTGTTGTTAAGTTCTCAGGTCTCTACATGTTACCCATCCTCATTTCAATCAAAATATGAAAATCATCAATGCTACTTACGTCGGATACCCTGGTTACCTTTCACCTTCCTTTTAAAGCCTATAAGCCTGTATCCTAAACATCTGTAATGCCACAGGTACTATACTTAAAACATGCATTTAGAGCCACTTCTGTTCTTTCTATGATTCCCAACTTGCTGGTCATGGCTTCACACTCATTTTTCTTGCCCCAGGGCCCTCCCTGTTAGTTATATATTTATAAATCTGTAGTGTGCTCCTCACTACCCAGCAGATTAACTTAGTCCAGAGTTATATCTGTCATTTTGTTCTACCTGTTTCTAGACTTATCCATCCTTGCAAGCTCTACTCCCTGCATCACAGGTTCCACCGAAGTATTAGGTCATGATCATTTTATCTTTCATTAACCACACAGTCAGGTCACAAAAACCGACAGAGTCCTACCATATATCTCCACTCCTCAGCTTTGTCTGGTTGTGCCACACCAGATCCTAATGGCATCTTCTGCTCCATGAGGATCAAGTTCACATGCTCACAACCAAAAACTTTCATTGCATGTGATCTTCTAAATTATAGCCTGAGTACAAGCATTCCCAGAATATTTGCAAGCAACAATGATGCAAAAAACAAGTTTTTACACGAGGGGCTTGCCCCTAAATGATCCAAACTTCATTATTCTCACTGTGACATTGCTGCAGCTTGGAGAAAGAATAGTTATTGACAGCAGTGTAATGTCTCTCAACTTTTTTTAAGGTGCGTTAATTTCAGATTACCCTGAACGTGCTAATAAGCACACGTACAGATCATGCCTGCAAAGATATGAACTAAGAAACTGAACAAATGCTAGTTCTAGCACTTGAAGATCAAGACTGATGGATGAACAAGAGAATATCAAGTGCTCCATGAATGTAAAACCTGCATTTCTATTTTCGCCTTATATTTCTTAAGCTCAGCCTTCAACAAATGGAATAATCTCTTCAACAAGCTAAGGCAAATCTTTTGATGCAAATCCTTTTTCAAACTTTCAGCAGTATATGCTAACCCAGTTGATCTGCCAAGGTATAGCAGTCTACCTCCATCCTTAATCCAACCCTTCCACTGTAATATCTGCTTCTGGCAGACTTTAGCCCTTCCACCAAAGCATGCCTATATTGAAATACCCAATGGCAGGCAGTAATAGCAGTTGTTCATAACTATCTTATTTTACTAAACCACATGTTCTCAATAAGTAAGAGATAGTAACACACACACACACACACACACACACACACACACACACACACACACACACAGTCCCATCTTCCGTCCAACTACTCACTCTGAAAGTGTCCCATCTTCCGTCCGTTTCAGTTTCCGCCACTCCTAAGTATTCGGCCCATCCCGCCATGAACCCGAAACCGTCCGTGTCCCGCCTCCATCTTCAGTGAAGTCCATCTCAGTTCCCGCCATGAAACCGTCCGTAAGTTCCTAACTTGAAAATATGAGCACTGCGAGATAAGCAATGATGTCAGCACACCCGCAACTGGACATCTTTCTTCTTAAAGAAGAACGTGCCCAAAAAAAAAAAAAAAAAAACTTTTTTTAAAACTAACTAGTCAGCCGATTCCAGGGGGGTGCAAGTGCACCCCCTTGCACCTGCCTGCGGGCTCCCTTGGTTGTGGGATACCAGGATTGAGCTATCTACCACGGGGCAAAAGATCATACTGCTAGGCCTGACTCATTTCTGCAGGGTGTACCAGTGGTTCCTATATATGTCATCCAGGGCAGATAGGATGGACCTGTAGTCCTGCAGCAATGGTGAGACTGCTGCAATCCAATGACAGATCGATGCATAACAAGTCAGACATAATGTCAAACATGCTGCAGAAAACATACATTTGGTCCACCTCATTTGGCATTAGTGCCTCCATCTTTCTTCATTATGCATCCTGTAGCCTGGATCAGGCCATAGGAGTAGCACTGATCTTCAGTCTTTTGACCATAGAATTGAAACAGATAAAAGTGGGTGACCAACTCCTTTGAGTTTGCCATGGGCATAGGAGCAAAGTGTGAGTACCTCCTCATCTACTATCCTCTAGGTAGTGTGAGACTATTCCTTTAAGAGTTCATTGAATTCCTTGTTTCCTCAATTCTGGGTGACTTCAGTATGAGGACAGATGAATAGTCACTGGCTTTTGTTAAATAATTACTCTATATTATGAATGTATTCAAATTTGCTCATGTTATTACCTATGCTGCCCATATTCCTGGCTGGCTACTAGTTAGTTTTAGTCTTTGACTATGGGGTCATGACTAGAGATTTGGGGTTGGAACATGTCACATGGAGTGACCAGTCCTAGTATGGCTCTTGGTTGACCAACCCCAGGTGGAATATTCTGGTC
This sequence comes from Protopterus annectens, assembly GCF_019279795.1. Taxonomy (NCBI): domain Eukaryota; kingdom Metazoa; phylum Chordata; order Ceratodontiformes; family Protopteridae; genus Protopterus; species Protopterus annectens. The sequence continues at coordinate 1,772,152,362 of NC_056744.1, read as the reverse complement.
TAGAACCAGTTCATTGCAGGAAATTGAGTCTGTTCACCAGGGACTTCCAAGGTCTGCTGCAGTGATGAAGCACTAATGCTATAGATTAGCTTAGGGATGTTTCATACCTCTCAGCCTCTTAGAGTGAGAAATCCAGACAAAGCCATAAATGACAAAGGCCCAAAAATAGGAACAATTTCTAAATATAATGTTCTTAAAAACTTATAAATTTGGTAGAATAACAGGTTTTGCATTAGCATGAATTTTCTGAATGGTATGAAGTCAAAAACTCAAATGTCTGTCTTTATTTTCTAACTTCAGTCTTTAATGATTTGCCACTAATTTGCCAGAAAACCAACATTTTATGAAAAATGGACCAAAAATATGAGGCAAAAATCTGGACATTCTGGGAAAACCTGTACACTTGAGAGGTATGGGATGTTTTTTATCAAGCACTCGTGATGACTCTTGATATCTTGGCCCAAGCCCTGCAGACCTGGTTCACTTTTGGTCATGACAGCAATAGTTTGATTATGAGCCCCTGGAGCTGAACTGGGTAAAGGTGCGAGTGCAAGTAGAATCACCCAGGTTTTCTTTTTTTTACACATTTATCAAATTATCACTCACGACACAGGCAAATGTACATTTATATAAATGAAAACAAACCATATTAACATGTTCACAGTCACAAACATAATGCACGACTTATATATTTTTCTGTACAATTATCATCAGTCACACATTACGTAAATGATTGAATTCCTGCCTATAAACACACGATCCAGTGGAAAGACTGAGCTGAAAAAATAATTCAAAAACAAACTCAGCCAGCCACCCTGGACCCAATAAAGGTCACTTTCAATTGAATAAAAACAAAATAAACTTGCTCCAGTAATCCAAAATGATGAAAAAGCTCTTTAATAACCAGAATAAGAGCTTTCATTCCACAACAGGGAAAGTCATCAGAATAAAACAGGATTCAAAATAGCCATTTAAATACACTCTAAATATAACCTCTTGCCATTTTTGTGGATACAAAATTATAATCTTTTTATGGATTATACCAACATATTCTCATTGATTCCCATGAGTAAAATGGGTAGGATAGATTTTAATCCAGAGTATGTGTTCATAACCATTGATATTAAGGACCTTTTCAGCGTCATACTCCATAATATAGGTTCATCATTGTTTGAGGAAGCCCTGATTCACTTTGATTTTTTTTCCAACAGGACTTTAGGTTGGTTTTGACGAATATAGAATTAATTCTTAAAAACAATTATATTTTTTTCAGGGTGAATATTATAAACAAGTGGATGGGGTTGCCACGGTGACATCATGTGCCCTGGTATTTGCCAGTATCCTTTTATATTGGGAACAGCATTTTGTATTTTCTTCTCCCCTTTATGAAAATATAAGCGCATACTATCAGTTTTTGGATGACATCTTTATTGTTTGGAAGGGTCCCAAGGATAATATTGAAAATTGTGTTAACTATATCAATAGTACTAATAACGTTTTGTTTTTTAGTCACAATACTGGGTTAATGGAAATGCACTTCTTGGATGTGAAAATCACTAAAGATGTTATTAATAATAGATTTGTATCCACTTTATATAGGAAAGAATATTTTTCTAATCCCTATTTACATTTTCAAAGTGACCATCCTTACTTTCAAAAGAGGAAGAGCATAAAAGGGCAGGTGGTATGTGCTACACATATGACCATTCTTAAGGAGGATTTAGTTAATGAATTAAATTTCATTGAGGGACTTTTGGGGACCAGGGGTTACCCTAAGAAGGTGGTTGACTCCATCAAAAAAGAAATCTTGGATGGATGGGGTAAAAAATATCTTCCCCTGATGAATTTAAGAATTGATGAGGTGAGTGTTGAGCCCCCTGAAAATGGATTCCAGGAGAGGGTAGTCCAGGAATACCCAGTTGGAGTTAGGGGAGACACTAACAAAGATCTATTTTTTGTACTAGTTTATCACCAAGAAACTAGAATGATTAAAGATATTATTTATAATTATTGGGATCTTTTTTCAAGTATGCCAAACAGTTTAAATGTTTTCTCCAGGCCCTTAAACTTTGGGTTTAGAAGAGGCCTCAACTTCAAAAATTATTTTGAAAGTATTTCAATGTGTAATGGGAACCCCAACAAAAAGGGCAGCTTTAGGTGTGGAATGTGCCCCCAATTCCCTTTACCTCAAACTTGGCAGAATTATGGCTTTGGGGTATACATGAAAAATTTGTACCAACTGCCTATTATAGCTGTTATTCAAAAGGGGTGATATACTTGGCCTATTATACTGAGTGTTTCTCATATTATGTTGGGAAAACAGAGAGAAAACTAAAACAAAGACTGTATGAACATATGTATGACATCAGTAAGGGAAAGGAAACCAATCCTCTTTTTAAACATACTTTAAGTTGTGTTCAAGCCAGTTTTAAGTTTTGGGTGTTGGAACAAGTCAAAGTTTCTGAAAGGGGAGGGGACTGGGAAACCAGTTTAGAGTTTAGAGAGCTTATGTGGCTGTTAAGGTTGCAAGCTTGCACCCCCTGGTTTAAATGAGCACTATTCCCTTATTCCTGCCTTAAAAAAGAGAGCTTTGAAATATTGAGTGTATTTTATTTTTTTATATATATTCATTTGCATATAAACCTGGGTTATATACACACCTACATATACATCTTTTGGCTGTTACATGGATGTTTTTATTGTACTACTATTATTGTTAATACAGTTGGTTTAGACCAAATAGGGTAGTGACCAATGGAATGTTATATGTTTTTAATGATGTAACCAATAGGATATGTTTAGAGTGTATTTAAATGGCTATTTTGAATCCTGTTTTATTCTGATGAAGTTCTCTGTTGTGGAATGGCAGTGTTAATCTGGTTATTAAAGAGCATTTACATCATTTTGGATTACTGGAGCAAATTTATTTTGTTTTTATTCAATTGGAAGTGGCCTTTATTGGGTCCAGGGTGGCTGGCTGAGTTTATTTGTTTTTTGAATTCCTGCTTTCCCTTAAACCTCGCTCCTCCACCAAAACATTATTCTGTATGTATTGTTCCCACAATGTCCATTTTTTCTATGTAAGTTGCTCCTACCCTTTTTTACAGATCCCACTTCCAGTTCTTTCATCTCTGTTACAATATACACTACTTTAAATATCACTGGTTTAGACATTGCTTTCCATTTTTTAGTAAGTTACTTTTTGGCATCCACCAGAAATAACTTTAAAAAGGCCTTACTATGTCTAGGCAAATTCAGATCTTGTACCCCAGCTCAAAATAATAATTTCCTTTGGCACACCCATTCGCTCACCCAGTACGTCTGACAGAATACTCTTTTGGGAATTTTTAAAGTCTGCCAACTCTCTATCAAATCCCACTATACTCTCATCAAATGCTTTTCCCCTCAAACCTGTACCCACTAGCTACATCAAATCCCTGATTTCTAAACTCAAACCTTGCTCAGCTTCTTCAGACAACATTCCTTCCCTTTTCCTTCAGTTAGCTGCTGACCTCTCTTGCTCTCCCTGTATCTATCTTAATCAACCGCTCCATTTCAGTGTCCAATGTCCCTTCCATATGGAAACAGTTCTTCACTCTACCAATACATAAAGGAGGTAACTCCTCTGACATCACTAATTTTAGACCAATTGCCATCCTCTCTCCTCTCTCTAAAGTTCTAGAAAAATGCATACATAAACTAATTATGCACTACCTACTCTCTGAAAATCTGCTCACTCAACATGGCTTTAGACCAGAGCGTAGTACTACTACTGCCCTACTATCATTCCTTAATACTATATCCCTTGCCAGAGATAGCAGCAAACTTGTCTCCTGCCTATTCTTAGATCTCTCTAAAGCTTTCAACACCGTCTCTCACCCTCTCCCTCTGCACAAACTAACCAACCTTAACTTCTCCCCTGCTACTGTTGCATTGTTTTCCAGCCACCTCACTGACAGATTTCAAGCAGTGAAGTGACAATCTGCACTCTCCCGTCCTCTCCCAGTTAAAATGGGTGTCCCTCAGGGTTCCATCCTTGGTCCACTACTTTTCAACATCTTCACTAATCTTCTTTATTCTTCCTGTCCTCAGTCATCTCTGGACTAATACACTGATGACTCTACTGTCATCACTATTGTTGACTCTCCCTCTAAACTCATCTCTACAACACAGACTTCCTTTAACTCGGTAGAAGACTGGCTCTCTGATAATCAAGTTATCCTTAACCCCCCCAAATAAAACTAAGCTACTGCTTTTTCTTCTTAAAAACCTACAACCACATTAAATCCACTTTCACAATCCTGTCCCTCAATAACACACACATCGAGGTGGAAACTAGCACTAAACTCCTTGGTGTCATCATTGACGACCAACTTAAATTCGATCTACACATTAACAACTGTATCAAGAAAACTCATCAGAAACTAGTAACATAAAATTCCATGGACCAGCAAGGGGAATTCTTCCATACAGTCTTTAATAAACATAAAATCAACTAAGCGCTTTCACCCAAAACAATACACTGGGCTTCATCAGAGTTAACTAATACATACATTGTCTTCTTTTTATACCAAAAACGTCATAAAAATGTCATATACCAATTAATTTTAAGCCAACGGGTTATCAATATCAATTAAAATTCCTAAACTGATTTCAGTTGTACCAAAGCCAATAAATTACCATATATTACAATAAAATAGCAATAAAACAAATGGATTAAAAAATTGTAAAATAGTAATAAAATGGTAATAAAATGAAGTATCGTTTGTTGTTGGTAATATAATACATTATTAGCATAATATAAAACAGTTTAAAAAAATATTAGAAAGATGTATATTTCCAATCCATTAAATGAAATGTGCCTTGTATTTCAAAATACTTGATAATGAGACACATTAATTTATTCCTGGTGATTTTGTCGCATCCAATCTAAGCTGCCATAGATACTCTCTTATTTCTAATAGAATTTTAGCATCACCACCTTTTTCATCTCCTGGCACTCTGTCTATAACAAAAAATAAAAACTTTCAAATACATTTTTTAAATCAGAAACTAGGTCTCCTCTACCGCAATAAAAAGTTTCTCACCAGTGAAGCTAAAGTAACTCTCTCTTATGCCTACCTCCTACCCAGTCTATTATATGGCTCTCAAATTCTTACTTGCCGCAACTCCACACTCCTTGCCAAACTTGAATCTACCTACAAGATAGCCAAATTTGCAGCCCATCAAACTTACAAGTCACATCACTGTCTCTCACTTAGACAACTTAACTGGCTTGAACTACCTCACCAGCTTCTTCTCTCTCAACTCCAGATCATCCACTCTATCCTTTATCAGCCTTCTTACTGTACTACCCTATCATCTGCCATCTCCCACTATTTACCTACCAGGTTCCTCCGGAGCTTTAACCTAGATCTGCTACAAATCCACAAACCTAAAACTAACAAAGGATGTATTCACTATAGCTATAATCCTTCCAAGGCCTGGAACAAACTCCCACTAGAGATTAGGTAACTCAAGCAACTTAGTCAATTCAAGCTAGCCAGTAAAGAATACCTGTTAAGCCAATGGACCTGCCTCTGTAGCAATCCCCCTTAAAAAGTTTATCAGCCCTAACTGCACACCTCTATCTGCTTCCAACCTTTGTAGCTTTCTCTAACTCTCTAGACCTTGTCTTACATTAACTTCTCTATCTAAAGCACATTACATACATTCTTATCTGCATAATGTAAGATTTTACGTCTGGTGACAAAACTATTGTTAGCCCTTCTGAATGATGTAAGATTCTAAATCTGACAGACATAATGATTAGTTTACTGTAGTAAATCCTTTCTTTTATGTATATGTTGCTTTGAATATTTTCTGTAAACCAGTTGTTGATTGTTTGCTTATTTTTGTAAATGATAATCTGTAGTACATGTAGAGCTTTTCTCCCTGGCCCTCCACTGAAAAAGGGCTACTTAACTCAGTCGGACAAACCCGGTCAACAAATGTAAAATTAATAAATAAATAAATAATAAATAACTCTTTACCCTCCCAAAACATATGTTCCTAGTTACCTCTTTCATCCCCATCACACCTCTAACATTTGCCATCTAAATGAGGAAAATTTATTTGCAGTGTGCTTGGGGTATAAAAATACCTATGCAAATACTTCCAAACAGAAATCCTAAATCTTCTAGACTTTGTTGCGTATTTGGGAGCCATACATATATCCTTCCAGTATTTCTTTGTGAATTTCTTATCTGTCTTCCAAGTTTTTTCTAACTTCCTCTGATTGATTCCTATAGTTATCATGCAAAAGTTTATATGCACTATCCATTTTTTAACATCAGCTTTTGTTCTAGATTCAGATAAAAACTCTAATAATGCAAGTCCTTCACATATGATTCCCTTACCCCTTTCTCTTTGCCTATACTCTGATATCAATCCCTGATAGGGAAGGCCGTCTCTATCCTGCAGTCCAAATGTCTTCATTGCCTCTTCCATTCTATTACCTTTCCCACTCTATTATTTGGTCCAAGTACCTTGGTTCCTTTTGCAGTTTTTTCCAGTAAATTCCATCCCCCCTGTTGCCTATTCTCTGTGCTTCTAATTGTAGTCATCCCTATCTGCAGAATCGCCTTTCTCCATTCTCGTGTTGGCTTTGTTCTTAGACTACTTTCTGTAACTTTATGAATATAATATTCTGCATGACTGTTGTTACCCTCCTTAAAGATCTGTGACCAGAATCCACTCTCTCCTTATTTCTTCAGTTTCCGCTTGCTTCATCATCATCCTTTTCCACTTTGATTTAGAGCTTTCTGCCTGTGTTACGTATAAGAGCCTTAACTGTGTAACTCTGAAATATTCTTTCAAATCAAGTAATCCTAAAACACCTTGTTCTGTTGGAAGAATCATCAGCTTATCCCACTTACACTTTGCCATCTTCCCCTCCCAGATAAAATCCTCCAGCTCTTTATTAATTACTGTCCACAACTTTTGATAAAGACATGCCTGATCTGTGTACAAAACTAAAGGGATGAAAAACATTTTCACTACTTCTATCTTGCTATCCACATCCATAAACAAAATCTTCCTGCTCCTCCGTTTCTGTATTATCTTTTGTTTAGTCTCTTTCCTCATATGCTTAGCTGCCATGCCATAATAGAATCCTTTTCTAACCCACACTCCTAAGTACATCATTTTATCATGTCCCAATAATTATGGGTATTGTTGAACCAATTTATATATAGCCTTTATTTTATTTTTATTAATTGTAAATCCTGAAAAGACATGAAACTGTCAAAGAATATTCCACAACAATGAAATGTCCTTTTCTTGTTTTATCAGGTATAAAATAATATCATCTGCAAATAAGGCCAAGGACTCTAAATGTAAAGTAAATAACAAAGGGGAAAGAGGACACCTCTTCCTGATTCCTCTGTTCAGACACAACTTATCAGAGAGAAACCCTCCCACTTTAATTTTCCCTCTGATCCCTCACATATACTCTTAATTAACCTTATTATTATATCAGGGAATGCAAATACTTGCACTGCCCTACTTATAAAATGCCATCTTACTCTGTCAAATTCTTTCTCTGCATCAAGACCCACCACCAACCGTAGAGTTTTCTTACATTCTGCTTCCCTCTGGATCATCATTGTTCTGTCAAATGTTTGTCTTCTCTCAAAAAAAGGCAGATTAATCAATATTCATCAGTTTAGGCAACACAGTTGCCATTCTTGTAGCCATTATAGATCTAAACACTTTATAACAATGGTTTAAAATTAAGATGGGCCTATATGAAACTGACTTTGATGGGTCTTTAACGTGTTTAGTTACTACTGCCAAGCCCAGCTTTCTTCTAGGATGTTGCTGCTTCTCCTCCTTTTAAAATATTCTTAAAATCTTCCAGAAATTTATCACTTTCTTCCCTCCTAATTTCCAAACTTCCCCAGGAATGTCTTCTGTTCGTGGGGACTTTCTTGAATATTGATTATAAAAAAACAGTTTTTATCTCATCACCTCTCATCTTAACTCTTTCTTGTTGAGCCTCATCTACCTCTAACCTTGGCATATTTAAGTCTTCCATAAATATTTCAATTTGTTTTTTTCTTGATTTCCACATTTGCCTGCTTTATACAAACGCTCATAAAATTTCAAGAATATCCCTAAAACCTCTACGGGATCTCTGGTTATCTTTTTGTTATAGGTTCCCTAAGTTTGGTGACAACCCTCTCAACTTTCTGTTGCCTAAGTTGTTGTGCTAAAAGTTTTTGTGCTCTGGAGTTATTATCAAAAAAATAGTTGCTTAACAGCAATCTTTATAGACTAATGCATATTACCCAGATACTCCCTCATTGTCTCGTTAGCACTCTGCATTTGCTCCCACTCTTGTTCTATGACACTTCCCTTATTCTGCAATACTTTAACCTTTGTCAGTCCCTTTAAGTAATTCCTGTTATTTTTAATGTATTGATAAAATCATAATCAAAACAGTACATTGAGTGCTTTCGACCCTAAAGAAGTGGGACTTCATCAGAATGCAGAAAAGGAAGTCACACCCTGCTGATATAGGAAAATTTGAATCATGTGACCCCAAAGAACAATAGTAATTAGAACCTCTAATAAAGTTAAAAGCCATTTGTACAAATAAAAGCAGGCAAACATAAAACGTGAGTGCATTGTGCACATAAGAAACAAATGAATCTTAAAAGTGTATAAAAACCTTTACACAAATCACATGGTGTTGTACCAGGCATGGTAGTATCAAGCCTGTCAGTGTGGGGAAGTTCAAAAATTGCTTTAAAGTTCTGAGCAGTCTTATAGGTAAACTGGGGCTTTTTACCTAATAAGCTAAAAATTGTGGGGCATTCCCCAAAAATATTCCAATGTTTAAAAATGATATCTCTTGCTTCCTTGGTACAGGCATTAAACTGAACTCTCATCACTCATTTAAATTGTTTAATAGGGTTGCTTATCCCTGTCTTGGTGGGTTCAAGTCCAGTCCCCAAAAGGGGCTTATATTTGGTACCTCATCTAGCTTTCACCTCATTAATAATATTTCTTACCAGTGATGCAGGGTAATCATATCAATAAACATCTTGAAAATCTTTTCTAATTCTTCCTTTATGTCTTCCCATTCTGAGGTCATCTTTACTGCTCTGACACATTACCCCTTCACTAGATTTATTTTCTGAAAAAAAAGATTGAGAACTTGAAAAGTGAAGGTAGCAATTACTAAATATGGGTTTTCTAAATACCTGTGACTTTACACCACTATCAGTTTTTGTAATTACAGTGTCAAGGCAGTTAATGCTCTTATCACTAAAGTGAGAAGTAAACCTAAGAAATCTTGTTGATTCATTCAAATAATGAATAAACTAACAAGCATAAGACTTTGAACCTTCCCACAGGATGAAAATATCATCCAAAAAGTGTAGATATAATTTAATTTGTTTTCTTAAAAATCACAGTTGGATATAAACTTTCTTTCCCAAGCTACCATTACCAAATTGGCGTATATGGATATGCAAGCCACACCGATTGCTACACCCTTAATTTGCTTAAATAGTTCACCTTCAAAGTACACATAGTTGTTGTCAAGCACTAGAGCAATCAAATCGAGGATTAAGTTGATTTTTTCTGCTGACAAAAATTTATAATCAATCAAACTATCCCTAAAAAGTTCTAAACCTTCCTCATAGGGTATAGATAAAATAATGCCAACAATATCAATAGTGAGAAAGTTAAACCCTTTCCCCCGGTAACTTGTCTTTAACTGGCTCAAAAAATCCCCAGAGTCTTTCACAAGTTGAGGTGTTAAGTCATAGACTGTTTTCAACCATCGATCAATCAAAACAGCTATAGAGTATGTTTTGGATCCCTGGGACAGGACTGTTGGCCTTAATGGGGCTTTAGCACATCCTTGTGAACTTTTTTTTCTAAGTTTAGAGGGAATGATAGGGTTAGAAACTCTAACAAAATAAAATGTTTCAGAATCTAGGCCACTGTTAAGCAGTAGATTTTCAAGCCTTAAATCAATACAGTGGTAAGCGATGTTTACCTGGTTATTGGAAACTGCTATATAAGTCTCCTTACTGTGTAAAATGTTCACCATGCTCATTGAATGGTTGCGAGCATCAAACAATACTGTGCCTCCACCTTTGTCTGGTTTCATACTTTTAAGTGAATCATCTCCACGAGCTCAGCCATAACCTCCCTTTCTTATTTCATAAGCTTAAAAAATGGTGGTTTTTATAAGAGGATGCACCCAGAGTATAAATTTCATCCGTAACAGTTTGTTAAAAATGTTAATAAGTGAGTACATCGGTGGATTTCCTACCTGGGAGACCATTGGTACTTTTCTTGTCGCTAAAACCATCAAAATTGGAGTTAAAAAACACATCCAAATTCAATTTTCTAGAAAAAAGCTTAAGTTCCCTAGACAGTCTACTAAATCAAAATTTTTTGATGGAAGAAACTTAAAGTAAACCCAGAGGTGAGAGATCTAGGTACACAGATGGACAGTAGCCTGAACTTTGACCATCATGTGTTAACAGTGATAAGGAAGTCCTTCTATTTTGAACAGCTTATAAGTAAGGGTAAGGCATCCAGATCCAAGGAGGTTAGAGTCTCACTATACTCTGCCCTCATCATAGCAATAATTTAGTATGATGGACCTTTCTTCATGTACCTAACCAGGCACCTAAAACAAATGGAATGGAATGGTCTCAGAGATCCCTTACAAAAAATAATACAGGGTGCAAACACCGTATGTTATGCGGATCACCTAAAAGCCCTTTCCCTTTACTGTGTCTCCTACTGACTATTAAGCAGTGATCTATGCCTACAAGGCATTGTTAAATCCAAACAGGAGGAGGATTACCCGATCCAAGGGTCTAAACCTTGTGTGACATGAACCAAATATACTGGAAGGACAGATATGTGTCTCAGATTACCATTTCTCTGGAGAAAGGTTACGTATTCATGTGTAACAATCCCTTCACTGACTCTCTTCAAAACAAATTTGGATCAAAGCATGGAGAATTGTAAATTCACTCCTGTCATCTGGAGTGGTACCTATGTCCCTTATGGACAGGAGCAGTCCATAAAATACTCAGAGACACAAACCTAAGGCATTCTCTAGCCCTTGGGTATCAAAAAGTGCATCAATATAGGTAACAATGGCTAGACTTGCAAGGGATCTTGAGCTGTTAGCCTAGTAATCTCTTGTAGACCTTTGGACATTTAAAAGATAGAGAGAGAGAGAGAGAGAGAGCACACAAACGCAGCAATGTGCCAAGATGTTTTCTGACCAATCAGCTCATTTTCTGAGTTACATTTTCTTACAATAAATTCAGGACAAAGTAGCATTGACCCCAGTGCCCATCAAGTTTTAACTAACCTCAGACAGTCAAAATACTGTGCTGAGGCTATTTGTTCAGTTCCCATAAAAATGCAAGCACACATGCACGCACCCACACAAACACACAACTCAATGTAATGAAGGAGACCATTGTAGCCGTATTCTGCTTTCTCAAATGTTTGCCACTCAGACATGATGGCAAATTACTAGCAGATGAGTCTGACTCATGTCTGCCTTCTCTAACAGAAATCCTAAAATGTTTGCTGAAAAAGTAATCTTGAAATGTTTTTATTAGTTTGATCCATGAGTGTCCCACATAGGATTTAAGTAAAATGTGCCAGTGTGACTACTCAGTATATACAACTCCATAGCTGTATCAAACTGAAAACAACTTTTGTTATGCACTACAAAGAGTGTAACATGAAGTTTTGGAAGCAGACAACCTGAAGTTAGAATGTATTGGCGGACTTGAATTTGTCTGCCACCTAGAGGTACAGCTGGAGAACTGCAGTGCTCAGTTACTGTATGCAGTTCTTGTGTTAAACTATCCTGTCACTGCATGATCCTTTCTCTGGTGGCAAAAGCATCAAAAGTCAGCTCAGATCAACCATTCAGGCCACTGTTATCATATAGTCAGTGCTTCTAACCCCAAAAGGTTTGGATGTAGTGGTCAGTTTCTACAATGGGATACTGTCCACACTCATCATCTGACTGGGAGTAGAATTGCAGTCATTCATGGTTATCTGTGAACACTGTAACAGCTTCATCCTTTTCTCTTTTATCACTGGCCTGATCAGTCATCCTTCTACAAATATGTATCTGGTTTTCTAGCCATACATGAATGTAAGCCTGGCTAGATGGTTTCAATAACCCCAGGGTAGAACTAAGTCTGCTTTTTATAAAAGTTTGTATTTGAGTTTTAATTAATTATATACAATAATGCTTGAAACACATTGTCATATAACTGTGATACTAAAGAAAAGTGTGGCCTTTGTTGGGAGAATATTTTTATATTAAAATGACATTTTTGTAATTAGTACTATTGTGTTATTTGTTGTTGTCAGTATTATCATCATCATATCATCAACCCCATTTTCCCATTTTCTACATGGGGTCAGGGTGTCCCATCAACTCTCTTGATTCAGTGTCACTCTTCTGCCTACTTTGATGGTCATACCTGTCTGTTGCAGGTCTTCTGTCATACAATCCAGCCATCTGTCTGTTGGACACTCTTGTTTCTCTTGCCAGCTTCCTGTCTCTCCCAAATCTTCTTCACCAGATTGTCTTCTGCTTTCCTACACACGTCTGGACCACCATAATTGTTTTCTTTGACATTCTTTAACTGAAGCAACTTTGGCTTTTGCTCTGATGCTCTCATGTCTTCATTTTTCCCACAGTGTGCATCTTGCCACCAATGCTCTGCCTTCACTGCCCAGGTTTTTGTAACATACAACACTACTGGTCACACCACTGTTTTACACACCCTACTTCTCTGCTTCTTTGTTATTCTTCTGTCACACACACCACTGATACTCTGTGCCAACCCACTTGACTGATACTGTGTCACACACACATCACTAATACACTGCACCAACACACACTGCTGATACTCTGTGCCAACACAAGCTGTTGATAGTCTGTGCCAACACACACCACTGATACTCTGTGCCAATACACACCACTGATACTCTGTGTCAACACACACCACTGATAATCTGTGCCAACACACACCACTGATAATCTGTGCCCACACCCACCACTGATACTCTGTTACAACACACACCGCTGATACTCAGTGCCCACACATACCACTGATGTTCTGTGCCAACACACACCACTGATACTCTATACCAACACACACTAATGATACTCTGTGCCAAAACACTACTGATACTCTATACCAAACACACCACTGATGCTCTGTGCCAACACACACTGCTGATACTCTGTCACACACACACTGCTGATACTTTGTGCCAACACAAACCACTGATACTCTCTGCCAACACACACTACTGATACTCTGTACCAACACACACCACTGATACTCTGTGCCAACACAAACCACTGATACTCTCTGCCAACACACACCACTGATACTCTGTGCCCACACACATCTTGATACTCTGTACCTACACACACCACTGATAATCTGTGCCAACACACACCACTGATACGTTATGCCAACACACGCTACTGATAATGTATACCAACACACACCACTGATGCTCTGTGCCAACACACACTGCTGATACTCTCTGCCAAAACACACTGCTGATACTCGGGTCTATATTAGATCACCGGATGCTTAAAAAAGCAAACGCTGATTGATCAAACTTATGTAAGCGAAAGCTTAAAATATCGAAGCAACAGAAACCTGAATTTTTTCCTAAGGAAAGCATTTGGTTGTCCATTTCTGTTGCTTTGGTATTTGTACAGATTTCTTGCTCTAAGAGGTTGAGAGGTACAGACCTGCAGAGTGTGTGGCATTTATTTGGTTTTCAGGTTGAGAGGTATGTAATACAATGTTCACCACAGTGATCACGGATGCAGTAGCTGTCAATGTATATGGGTAGATTACCTTAGCTCAGACTGACTCGGAGGAGGAAAGATGAGGGGCCAGAAGTCCATTGAAAATGGTCCTAGCAAAGCTTATTCTAGATCTGCAGATGGAATCTCATTTGTAGTGCTTTGTAAAAGTATGTATGGAGGAAAAAGTTGCTACTTCTAGAGCACTTCTAGAAGTCAACCCTTTCCAAAAAGTCACAGATGTAGCCCAGTCTCTGGTAGAATGAACAGAGACATTCCCTGAAATTCTCTTATTGTGCTGGGTATAATAATAGGCAATTGCATGAGACAACCAAGTGGAAATTGTCTATATTGATGCAGGTTGTCCATTTCTCTTACCTTCACAAGAAATAAACAACTGATCAGAGTTCTTAAAAAAATGTGTTCTGTCAATACACTACCTGCACTGTCTGTGGACATCAAAGGTATGCAATTTCTTTTTCCCTCTTTTCAGAACCTGGAAGGAAGACAGTGAGATGAATAGCTTGGCTTAAAGCAAAGTGACACCACTCTAGCCATAAATGAATTATTAGTTAATAAGGAAACCCTCTCTTTATGAAAAATGAGATAAGGTTGAATCACCACAAAACTTGCAACTCATATACTCTTCTTGCAGAGGTAATGGTAATGTGTAATGCTGTTTTTTATGTTAAGAACCTCAAGTCAGCCTGATGATCTGGTTCAAATGCAGCAAGAGTTATTTTTCTAACACAAAATTAAGATCACAAGGAGGAACCACCTGTTTCCTAGGAAGCTTGATATGCAGTATGTGTGTTTTGTGCTGATTAAAGTCGAAACAGAAAGGACTAGAGTGTAGATTATTTTTTTAATTTCATTTCTCGGAAATGTATGCACAAAGAACAAACCACTGCGATTTGAAGCTGCAGTTTACAGCACTGTTTTCATTTCCTTCAAAATGGGTGTGGCACTATACAAAGCCCAAAGCTGAATTTGGCACAAACTGAGTTTTCGGTATTCAGAATTCTTTTTAACAGTAACAAATAAGTTACAGTGTGAAAAGGTTCACTGTGTGCATTTAAGTATACAGATGTTATCACTGTATGGCAATGTCACTCTGTCACCTTTCACCATCCCTAAATATATTACTTTGTGGAGAAGGCTGCATGGTCCTCCTGCTCACTGAGACATCAGCTGTGTGTGGATGTTACTCTTTTTACTTTTTATTTGCATGAGATACAGTGAGTTATAGTGAAACCTGTACTGTAGTTACTACTTCCGACAGTCCCAGGGAGAACCATGGGATTTTAATGTCGCATTATGTGTTGTCAGTCCACCACATTTCACCACCTACAGTTGTAGCATAGTGCTGTCAGTCCCCCAACTTTCACATGATCTGTTTATAGCACAATGCTAGAGAAGAATGGACTGTAGCTGCTTCCTTTGGTCCTTGGGGATAAGCAGAGGATTTTAGCCTCATGTTCAATGCTGTCTGTCCCCCTCCTGCCATCAGGGTTGGTTGTAGCACAGTGCTGTCAGTCCCCCACCTGCCATCTGTGTTGGTTGCAGCACAGTGCTGTCAGCCCCCCATCTGTCATCAGCAGTGGCTGTAGCACAGTGCTGTAAGCCCCCCAACTATCATCAACATTGCTCGTAGCACAGTTCTGTCAGTGCCCCATCTGTCATTAGTATCGGTTATAGGACAATGCTATAAGTCCCCCACCTGTCATCAACATTGGTTGTAGTACATTTCTGTTAGTCATCCAGTTATCACTGGATGTAGCACAGTGCTGTCAGCCCCCCTACTTTCATCAACATTGGTTGTAGCACAGTGCTCTCAGTCACTGACTTGTCATCAACGATGACTGTAGCACAGTGCTGTCAGCCACCCCACATTTCATCAACGTCATTAGTGTTGGTTTAGTGCAGTGCTGTCAGTCCCCCACCTGCCATCAGTATTGGCTATAGAACAGTGCTGTTAGTCCCTGACCTTTCATCAACCTTGATTCTAGCACAGTGCTGTCAGCAGCCCCACCTTTCATCGGTATTGGTTATAGAACAGTGCTGTCAGTCCACAACCTTCCATCAACATTGGTTGTAGTACAGTGTTGTCAGTCCCCCACCTGTCATCAGTGCTGGTTTAGCATAGTGTTGTCAGTCCCACATCTGTCATCATAAGTGGTTGTAGCACAGTGCTTAAGTCCCTCATCTATCATCAACATTGGTTGCAGCACAGTTCTGTCAGTCACCCACCTGTCATCATCATTGGTTGTAGCACACTGCTGTCAGACCCCCACCTTTCATCAACGTTGGTTTTGGCGCAGTGCTGTCCCCAACTGTCATCAGTACTGGTTAAAGAACAGTGCTGTCAGTTCCCGATCTTTCATCAATGTTGGTTGTAGCACAGTGCTGTCAGTCCCCCACCTTTCAACAGATCCATTTGTAACACACTGCTGTCAGCTCCTTGCAATTCAGCAGCACCTATTGTAGCACTGTACTGGCAGTCCCCTATGATCCACCAGCATTTGTTGCAGCACAGTGCTGTCAGTCCCTCTCTTTTCACCAGTTCTGGATGTAGCACAGTGCTGTCAGTCCCTCTCTTTTCACCAGTTCCGGATGCATCACAGTGCTGTCAGTCCCTCTCTTTTCACCATTTCCGGATGTAGCACAGTGCTGTCAGTCCCTCTCTTTTCACCAGTTCCGGATGTAGCACAGCGCTGTCAGTCCCTCTCTTTTCACCAGTTCTGGATGTAGCACAGTGCTGTCAGTCCCTCTCTTTTCACCAGTTCTGGATGTAGCACAGTGCTGTCAGTCCCTCTCTTTTCACCAGTTCTGGATGTAGCACAGTGCTGTCAGTCCCTCTCTGTTCACCAGTTCTGGGTGAAGCACAGTACTGGGGAAGAGTATAATGCAGCTCTCTCCAACCTTTTTTTCACCAAGGACCAGTTTCATGTAAGAAAATTTTCTGTGGACCAGCCATCATGCGTGCATAATAAACTGCATAATATTTATTTATTTATTTATTTATTTATTTTATTTATTTATTTGACATTTGTTTACCGGGAAGGCCCGACTGCACTAAAAGTCCATTTTCATCCGAGACCCGGGGAGAAAGGCTGCAAAGTACAATAAAAAAGACAATTGGCAATAATTACAAAAAAGCATACATTCTGCTTAACAGCATAACATTGATCTATTGTGGTCTAGAGGTACGTAAACCTAATGGCAACCTTATTGACTTTCTAAGTTTATAAGAGCAATATTTAAAATCTGTTGCTATTATTTCGCTCTGTCCAGCATACCTCTCAGTTGTTCAGATTTTCGCAAAATGTCCAGATTTTTGCCTCGTATTTTTGCTCTATTTCTCATAAAATTGTGGTTTTCTGACAAATCTCAGGCAAAACTTTGAGTACTGAAGTCAGTAAATAATGGCAGACAATTATATTTCAGACTTCATATCCTTCAGAAAAATTCATACTAAAGCAAAACCTGTTATTCTATCAACTTTCTAAGTTTGTAAGAGCAATATTTAAAAAGTGTCCCTATTTTTGGTCCTTTGTTCCTCCATGATTTGTGAATTTGTCCATATTTTTTGCTCTAACAGGTTGCGAGGAGTGCTGTCCAGATTTATTGTGCAAGAGGTTGAGTGATTTGGTCCAGAGGTACGCAAACCTCATTGCTAGTGCTGCCAGGGATCACTCTCACTCTTCACTCTATCTCTCTGTGTCTCTACACACACACACACACACACACACACACACACACACACACACACACACACACACACACACACACACACACACACACACACACACACACACACACACACACACAGTCTCTTGCATTCATGCACGCATTTACTCACCAAAGACAAAAAAGCTGGGTGCACACCATGGTAGAAGATAAAAAACATAAACATAAAATTAATATTAATATTTCTATCCAAACATATCATAAACTCTACGGTAATAATATCTTCTTCTAAAACATGATAACAGTATCTTTTTTCACACACACATACATTCTGCTTTCATGCACACATTCACTCACACACGCAGACACATAAGTACACTCATACACATACATACAGACATTCACATTTTCATTTCACTCCTTGCCTGATGGCCTGGTGACAAATGATCCATGGCCTGGTACCGGTCCATGGCCCGGTGGTTGGGGAATGCTGGTATAATGTACCTGCTTTATATACTCCTGGGGTTAAACAAAGGATTCTAGTATCATCTGGATTGCTGTCACTCCCTCACTCTTCACCAGCATTAGTTACATAACAGTGTGTCAGGAATATTTGCAGTGCCCTTTATCAAAGTGCCTTAGCTCCTGCAGGTAAACAAAGGGAATTTAGTTTCCATTGTTGTCACATCCTTGTCATTCACATGCATTTGTTCTCAGAGAATGAAGAGAGCAGTCTTCCACAAACATTTTTATAGTTTACTGTATTGCTGTAAATGACGCTGTTGGTCCTGCATTACAATGCATACACACTGATTTGCACAACCAGTATTCATGTAGATTCACAGGTGGGTATAGACTAAAGTGATGAAAGAGAAATTGTAGTTCCTACCCAGTTACTACATTGTCTGATAATAAAAAACATGCTACAATTTTCTGTTTTAGAAAATATATTTTTTGTTAGTGAAAGAAAATTGCTTCTGTTTTCATAGAATATTTTGTCATTGAACAGCATCATTCCCACCTCACTGTGGAAGCACATTGGCAGCCAAAGATAGTGGGCTACGTACATGCTGGTTTACAAAGTCCATTGAACATGTGGGAGAAACAGACAAATGTAGGTTTTGTAAAACCGAATTGGAAACAATCGCACACCTTGTTGCTGGTTGTGACATACTAATGGCAGAAGGACTGTATACTGAAAGGCATAATAATGTGGCAAGACTGTTGCACTGTGGATTGTGCAAACATTATGGTACTGGAGTGGCTGAAAAACACTGGAAACATGAGCCTCAAAGTATTATAGAAAATGATGAAGTTTATATCAAATGGGATTACCCATTACCAACAGTTCAAAAGATAGATGCTAGAAAACTGGATATAGTTGTCCAAGAAACAAAGACAAAAGTAGCATTGATCATTGAAATCCCCACACCCAGTGACCACAGTGTCTTGTGTACAGAGAGACACAAAGCCATACAATATCAGGATCTGCAGGCAGAAACGAGAGCAATGTGGAATAAAAGATACCCAGATAGTTCCAATAGTAGTAGGAGCAATGGGTCTTATAAAAAATAATCTACAATCATGTAAACATAAAAATAATAAAAAACAGTCACCAGAGAAAAAATCGATGGTCTTCCACTTTTAATACGCCAACAAACACAGAAATACCAAACGACTAAGCACTTTCACCAGGCTACAAACCACTGGCTTCTTCAGAGTCATTTGGTTTAACATCCACACAGGGCCGACCTTAGCTGAAATGGCGCCCTAGGCGAAGTAGTACTCCAGCGCCCCTTAAACCCCACCCACACCAGTGCCACTTAAGCCCCACCCACACCATACTCCTGAAACACCCCTATAAGCCACACCCACATGAAGGTCACTTCCCAAGAAAGCCACTCCAGTCATTTCCTTCAATTATTTAAATGCACAGGAAGAAAAGATACCTTGTAATATAGTTAAACTGCAAGTGAAGTGGATTTTTTTTAATAAGCCTGCTTTATCTGTTGCTCCTTCACACATTTTACTATAAAAGTCATGTCCTCAGAAAATACAAGCCCATGTGCCTTCTTTCAAAGGGATGCTTAAGTTAATTTAAACAGTTTAATTTACTTTGTAGGCGAGCGAGCCTTACAGCTCAGTGAAAGTAGAATAGCTACCTCTCTCCCCCATGTACAGTAGCTTAAGCTAGAATAGCACAAACACAGATAGACTTAACATGCGCAGTAAACTTCTCTGTCATTGAAATGGCATGAAAACCAACACTCATAGAAAATGCATCTGGCCAGTGCAGGATTAGGTTTACTTTTGAGTCGTTTTCAAAATAGACTCCTTGCACACATTTTAGGGCAATGCATACATGCATTTGTTCTTTTATTCACCTTCCTGATTGTATTAAATTATATTCCTTGTATAATACAGCACCACTTGTTAGAATGTGTTTTAAAATGTGTAGTTTTAAACATTTTAATAAGCAATGAAACAAAGTATAAACCAATGACAAAATTACCTATTTCAGAAAATTTCACCCATAAAAGGCAACCCAGACTTCTGTCATGACAATCCACCAATATCACTTGATACACAATCTCTACAGAAGTAAAATCATTGGAATAATTCCACATTAAAAGAAATCTGTAACTAATGAAGAGGTTGCTAATGGCAAACAACTTTACACCTCAATGTTTCATCTACAAATTCAGTGTCTGTTGCCCTTACGTTAATCTATATTATATTTTAAAAAATTGGTAAACTGGTAATATTGCAATAGGAAATGACTAAAATTGACAAGTTCATAGTTACTAGGTATCTCATACAAAAGGAGGAAACTCAGGAGTGTAGAGCCCCTATTCCTCCTTGTAATACACCAAATAATCATATGGGTACTGCGATATGAGCACTTCATCTACATGGCGTGGGAGTAGAATCCACAGCCTTCTGCACCAAAGGCAATTATGCTTCTTACACTGCTTTCAAATTCTACAACAGTATGCCATTTAACAAAACAGTTGCACATTGAAATCGGACTTAGCATGAGCAGCAGTAAACTTTCCTTTGAAATGTAATCCATTGAAAATACACAGAAACTCAATCCCTTGAAAATGCAATGAAAACTCCATTCCCTTAAATGAACTGAAACACAAACTCCTTTCTGTCAGCAGTCTGGTAGGTGGTGTAAAGCAGTGGTTCCCAAACCTTTATGGACCAAGACCCACTGTTGAAAACTGTAATTTTCATGACCCATTACTCACATCAGTATGTGTAGCACTCCTGGCCCTCCTTAAAAGAGAGGATGCTGGCATCATGGAGTGTTTTTCCGGGATTTAAAGAGGCCATGTAAACTACTCTCATACTTTATTAGCAGAGAAAATCATGGTCAAATGGGACCCTAGGCAGGGTAATAGATTGGGGCCTCCCGAGCAGCCCCTCTTGCAGCAGCCCCCTCCCCAGCCATACCAGTGTTTCGTTACTTGGCTATTTCTCCCCAGTTACTATGAACAATGTTCAAACCTCAGTGTGTATACAATTAGGTATTTTCTGCCATTGAAACAGAATTAAAACCTGCATTTAAATGAAATGCATCTGGAAAGTGGAGAATTAAGTTTACCTTTGGGCTATTTTCAAATTACAGGCTCCTTGAACACATTTTTATGGCCATGCATTCATGTATGTGCTCTTTGATTCACCTTCCTGATTGTAATCAATTATATTCCTTGTATAATACAGTACCAGTTGCTAGTATGTATTAAATTTGTAATTTTGAACATTTTTCCAGCAAGCAATGAAAAATGCATGATCCAATAATGATAAAACTGCCCATTTCAGAACATTTTAACCATAAAAGGCCACTCAAACTTGTCATTACAATCCACCAGTATCAATCAATATGGAAGGATGACCGCGGTAGTGCAGCAGTTAGAGTTGTCGCCTCACAGCAAGAGGTTCTCTGGTTCAGTCCTCAGCTCTGTGCGGAGTCTGCATGTCCTTCCTGTGGTCATTTGGGTTTCCTCTGGGTGCTCCGGTTTCCTTCCACATCTCAAAGACATGCTGTAAGTGGATTGGACATGCTAAATTGGCCTTAGGCGTGAGTGTGTGCATGCCTTCCATGGAAGGTTGGGCGCCGGCTGGCAACTCAACACCATAAAACTTCACTACCAATCATGAGCGGACAGGTGATCTCCTGTGGTGACCCCTAACTGCGAAAAGCCAAGAGAGTATCAATCAATAAGCACAATCTCTGCAGAAGTAAAATTCATCTGAATACTTCTACATTAAAGAGATCTGCATATCCACAGAACAAACAGTACCAGAATTACCCATTCTAAAGACTTAAACCTTGCCTGTGATATAAATAGGACCTGCTGGAGAGATAGGTATGTATCCCAGAGACTACCCTGTCTATGGAACAGGCTCCCCATCCATGTAAAGCAGAGTTCCTCCCTAACGCAATCTAAGTACAACTTGGATAATTGGATGGGAAACTGGAAATTCATTCTTGGTTTGGCACCTATGTCTCTGATGCAAACAGGTAACCTGTAAATGGTTCATCTCCCAGGACCATGCTTACACTTATCAAGTGTATCAGAACTCATCAGAGATTTGGGATTCATGGCTAGGCTTAAAAAGGCCCTTGTGGTCGTTAGCCTAGTAAACACCTATGAACCTATGAACCTATATGAACTCTAATTCCTCTCCAGAAACAAACACATTTGATAAGTTGCAAAACATGCCTAAACCTTGTGTGGAATCATTGTAAGCTCTAAGATCTAGAAAGATTGTTATAAAAGCTGAATTTGTAGAATGTTCTTTATGAAAGACAATACCAACTGATCAGTAATTTGTTCCTCACCAAGTCGATTAATTACAATTTCTAAAATGTTATAGATAAAGAGATACTAGAGTAGAAGGAGAACAACTTTCAACTGTTTAAAGGAACAGAGGAAGAAATCCCAGCAGAAGGTACCCATAAGGTCTCTCTGTAAAAGGTAGACTCCACAATACAGTACAACATCACCTGCCAACCCTTCCAGAATTACTTTCATAGCAATAATACCCCACTTAAGAACTGTAACTTGTCAGCATCCTTCATTCAACAACAGGTTGCTTTCACATCTGCTACCTGTAAAACATCTTTATCACTATGAGCTATGAGCTATATGTCCTTTACTCTGGACACTTTAAGTGCTATCCACTCACTTTCAAAGAGCACATGTTACTTTCTTCTAGGGTGTATACACAGGTTATTCTGATGCTGTCACGCTGATATAGACAGATAATTTACAGCATTGCTATTTGTTTCTTCAAAGTGAAGGTTTAACTTCATGGTAACATTTACTTAGGATAAGTGATCACTGCAAGATTCAATATGATCTTGTCCTCACATATGCTCCCTCCAAAAATGCTAATATAATATAATATAATATAATATAATATAATATAATATAATATAATATAATATAATATAATATAATATAATATAATATAATATAATATAATATAATATAATATAATATAATATAATATAATATTATAATAACATTCCAGTTGTGCAATGCTGCAAAGCTTGGCAGAGTCAGCTTAGCTAGTTTGCTTACTTTGTATCCTGTATGTAACATGCCATTCTTTCATGCCTCAGCTTCATAAATATACATTACTTAATGATTTAAGGACAATTTTCTCATCCTGTCAACCCATAACTAAATGAGACAATAGCTGACTATTATACAGTATAATGTAATTATGCACCTGGCTAACCCATCCTCCACTAACAATTAAAGATACTGAAGCCTCCCTTACATGTCCATTTTATGTTTTACAACAGTTGAAAATTGTACAGTTTGGTAGTACATAGCCTTTGCAAAAATCATTTGTAAACAGTTCAAAAATCTATGAGCAACACCTAAAGTTTAATTCATAATGGTCGACTACAGTTTACATATACCTTTGGCCTTTATCCCACTTAATTATGGTATGACACACACACACACACACACACACACACACACACACACACACACACACACACACACACACACACACACACACACTCGTCTTTAAATTACACACACTCCTACTCTGCTCTCATACAACACACATACACACACACACACACACACACACACACACACACACGCACTTTTCTCTCTTATACAGAAGTGAACAAAACCACTAGTTTAAGTTATGCACACACACTAGTTTAAGTTATGCACACAGACTAGTTTAAGTTATGCACACACACTACTTTAAGTTATGCACACACACACATCTAGCACAGCAGCACATGCATACAATGACTCTCTCACAAAGCAACACACAGACGTACCCACAAGCTCACATCATAAAAAAGCTACTTGGTAAACTTAAACCAACCTGTCTTGGCTGCATATCACACACTCAGCTTAACTAAACGGAACCTCGCATACATGCACTCCTTACCTCAGCTTGCATAAAAACTGAGCTTCCTTCCAGTACATGAATACCTCAGCCTGCATAAAATGGAGCTTCCTTTCTGCACACTTTTGTGTTTGACTGTTAGCGTGCAATGCACGCATGGATCCTATAGGTCTTACTGCTGTAAAAGTGGTGGGGGGGTGCTCGCTCGCTCACTCCCTCCCCCCTCCCCTCGCTCTATGGTTCCGGCCCCCATGCGTGGTGGATGAATCATGCTTTTAATTACGGAAGTGGGGGAGGGCGCATTGCTACAGTTGAAAAGTGAAGAGAATTAAAGCTTGCTAACTCACTTAATTTATGCCCTTTATTATGCCGGCTTTTACGGCGCCCTAGGCGGTTGCCTAGTTCGCCTATGCCTAAGGCTGGCCATGCATCCACAGTTCATTATATACAAACATTTAATTGGTTACATCACCACTTAACCTTAAATAGTAGTTGAAGAAGCTGGACATATTTTGAGAGATTCATGGCACTGTCTTGAGAGGCTTAGACAAGTTAAAGACAATAACAATTTTGTTTTTTTAACAGTGGATGTAGTTAATTTATTCACAGTTATTCCCCATGAACAAGGGCTTACTATGTTTTATGAGAGTCTCTCAAAAAGTAAGAAGATGGGCAAAAATAGAATCAATTTGCTCATAGACCTTATGGAAATGGTCTTGAAGAACAATTTCATCAGTTTTGAAGGAGAAATTTACCAGCAAATAACGGGTGTAGCAATGGGAGCCAAATGTGCCCCAGTATTTGCTAATTTAGTATTACTTGCCTGGGAGGAATTGTACATTTTTTCATCTGAATATAAAGACAAGATACTGTCATACAATAGATTTTTAGATGATATATTAATATTATGGAAAGGGGATGGAACCTCTATTATAGAGTTCATTTATTATTTAAACATTACAACAGAGTTTTTTAAATTTACATACGTATGGCACAATGAGGAGATTAATTTTTTTGGATATAACTATCAAAAAAAGGAGTCAACGTTTATGTAGTAACATTTATAGAAAGGAATCATATTCCAACTCATTACTACACTTTGATAGTTGTCACCCCTATCACCAAAGGAAAGGCATTATTAAGGGCCAAATGGTGAGAACATCTAGACTGGTCAGTGACAACTCAACCTTTAAAAATGAATTATATGAGTTAATAGCAATGTTCGTGGACAGGGGTTACCCATCAAACTATTATTAACCATCAAAAGAGAGATTATGAGAAAAAGGGAAACCTGTTACATCCCCATTATACGGAACATGGCACCTATCATAAAGAGTGATAACAACTTAGAAAAGTTAGGCGTCAACATTATACTTAAATATAATGATAGAGCTCAGGAATTGGTGACAAGTTTGAGAAATGCCTGGAAGTTTTGCCTTAGTGACAACATTAAAGTTATTTTAGGACCTGAACCATCAATAGTTTATAGTAGAGGGAATAACATAAAGGGTATACTTGAACGAGAAATCAATACTGGAAGAAAATCTTGTATGAAGAAATTTGCCATGTGTAAATATTGTAGACATATAAATGAGGGACCATACTTGTGTGTTTATGGTTTTAAATACACAATTCCATGTCCAGGGATATGTAATTGCAACACCAAAAATAATGTTTATGTTGTTTCATGCATTTCATGGGATGGATTTTATGTGGGTAAAACCATTAGGAGGCTGCGTGATAAAATTTCAGAAAATCTGAGATGTATTAATAGAAAGGATGAACATAATGCACTTTTTTACATTCAAAAATGTGTAAGAATTTTAAGAAGTTTACATTCTTTATTATAGGCCGGGTAACCATGGGTGAAAGGGGCTGTGATATTAACAACAAGGCTGGAGCTCTAGAGACAACCTGGCAATTAAGATTAAATGCCCTGAAGTTGCCTAGCTTAAATGATGCTATTTCTCTGATGCCCATGTTAAAATTGAAGTCAAATCAAGTGTAACTGAAAAAAATATATTATTTTAACAGTTATTATGGTGAATAGAGTTTGATAAACACCAGTAGGTTTAAAATGTTAATGAAAGACACTTTTTAGTGTAACCATGTAGACGTACTACAAGTTAAGGGTTACAGTAGTAGTAGTAATAAGTTGAACATCTTGCCTATAAATTTGTAGGTTTTTTAAAACAGTTTTAACTTTGATATGAACAAAAAATTCCTTCTAACATTATAGTGTTTTAGTTTTTAAATTTTAGGTGTAGGAAAGGTGAAAAGACATCAATTGAGCTTATTATTGAAGTTAGTTATTGGGTTAAGTGGTGATGTAACCAATTAACCAATTAAATGTTTGTATATAATGAACTGTGGATGTTAAACCAAATGACTCTGAAGAAGCCAGTGGTTTGTAGCCTGGTGAAAGCGCTTAGTCGTTTGGTATTTCTGTGTTTGTTGGCATATTAAAAGTGGAAGACCATCGACTTTTTTCTCTGGTGACTGTTTTTTATTATTTTTATGTTTACAAGTTTGCTTTTTCCATTTGGAGTACCTTACTTTCATTGTTTAAATCGGCCCTGGGGAATATCATTGGTCAACTAACTTGAAACGCAAATCCTTTTCACCTTATCAGGATGGAGAGTGTGCTGAATGAACTGGTTAATATAGTGGAGAAACTCAAAAAGCTCCACACTGACATGACAGTAGAACAGAGGGAAGTTAGTAACAACAGCCCTATCGACTCCCAGATGAAACTCTTTACTCTACATTCACCTATTAACAGTGGAGCATTGAATGGCAATGTTCCATCTACTTCTTACAGCAATGTTGTGGCAAGGCAACAAAATCAGAACGGAACACTACCGGCAGGGAACGTCAATCAGGGCAGTGCTATGGGACCATGTGATTTCAAACAATGGTTTCAGGAAGCGGCGTTTGAAGCTAACTTCTCAGGCCTGAAGGAGGCGAGAAGATCGTTACCCACTTTAAGAGAACAAATCTTCAATTTTGAAAAATTATGTATTAAATTCAGAGCCATTCAACTTGATAACTTGTTTTTGAAAAAAATCATTGGCTTTGAATCAAGTATCGCAAGGTTTGCAGTTGTGGAAACTCCCGATGGGAATAGATATAGGTACTGCAGCACACCATGAACCGATTTCGCTGTTTAATAAAACAGGTATGGAAATGTTGACTATTATTATTAACAACAATGAGACTAAACTTGTAAAATTGCAGGAAGAAATCAATAGCCTCAATGTTAGTATTACACGTGATTTACTGTTTTCTCAACAAAAAGACAGTTTTGACAAAGTGTTAAAAGGATGTAGAGACCTTTGTTAACAAAAATCTTACTACTAAACACAAAAATCTCAACAGAGACACTCTTGACTACAAGAATAATTCTGCCTATCTACCGGGCACTGAACAACAACAGAAAACTAACATTTCTATGATTGACAATCGAGCTGATTTTGTTGAACACAATAAGGTAGATGACAATACTGACTGTGATGAATGTTTTTTAGAACACCAGACCGAATTGAGGAGATCGGAGAGACTGTTAAACAAGGGACAAAGAGGCAGGAATGTTCAACACTAGTATTGAAAGGTCGTGGGGGGAGGGGGGTACAGAAGGGGTTGTTAATGCCTATGATGGAGAGATGTTCCTTTAAATAAATTGATAAAAAGTATCTTCCAAAAAAGTTTTAAATGTTTGTAATGGCAGTATTGTTAAGCTTACAGGAGTGAATGGTAATGAAATGCATGATTTGGTACATGAGCAACAATTTTTGAAAGTTATCTACACAATGAATGTTCATCTGATAAGAGTATTTGGTAGATTTTTAGCGACTCTGAGGAAATTACATTTCCCACTATCTATCAACAACACATTAGAGTGTATATAAAGTGTGTAAGAGAAATTTTTTTTTATTTACAATTATACTGATATGGAGATAAAAGATGTTTATTTTGATTTATTAAGTAAGGGCATACATTTCATACTAACCTATAGGTTAGACATTGCACAAGTTCTGATTGATCTTAAAATGTATATGAGACAGTTAAATTTGAAAATGTTTTTTTTTCTTATGACAAAGGAAACGCCATTGGGACAGGAATGAATATGCTCCTTAAGAAAAGTAGCACATTCATCCTTCCACCAAACTCCGAGGTTTCTACTTTAGAGAGATGTGTGGAAACAGACTTTAGAAGAATATTATCACAGGAAAAAAGTGTGAAGGATAATTTATCAAAGGAAGAAAGGTTGTTTCTGAAAAATGTATCTCAAAACAGCCAATATAGGTTTATGAAACTGGACAAGGGAGGGGGATGGTGATTATGACTAGAATGGACTACTCGAGTAGGATGACTAATATCCTTAATGATGAGACAACTTACAGGAGAACATCAAAAAATGAACTATGTAGAGCTTATCTAAAGATAGACCTAAATCTTCAGAATGCGCTTTTCCAGGGGGTGATTAATGAAATAGAATTCAACTACTTATTAGTAAAATTTCCAACTTTGCCAGTCATGTTTGGCATTCCCAAGGTCCACAAAGAGGTGAGCAACCCTCCATTTAGACCGATAGTTGCAGCTAGGGGCTCTAAGACAGAGCCCCTTGCTTCCTTTGTGGACACATGGTCTAAAATAGTAGTTGAAGAAGCTGGACATATTTTGAGAGATTCATGGCACTGTCTTGAGAGGCTTAGACAAGTTAAAGACAATAACAATTTTGTTTTTTTAACAGTGGATGTAATTAATTTATCCACAGTTATTCCCCATGAACAAGGGCTTACTATGTTTTATGAGAGTCTCTCAAAAAGTAAGAAGATGGGCAAAAATAGAATCAATTTGCTCATAGACCTTATGGAAATGGTCTTGAAGAATAATTTCATCAGTTTTGAAGGAGAAATTTACCAGCAAATAACGGGTGTAGCAATGGGAGCCAAATGTGCCCCAGTATTTGCTAATTTAGTATTACTTGCCTGGGAGGAATTGTACATTTTTCATCTGAATATAAAGACAAGATACTGTCATACAATATACAATAGATTTTTAGATGATATATTAATATTATGGAAAGGGGATGGAACCTCTATTATAGAGTTCATTGATTATTTAAACACTACAACAGAATTTTTTAAATTTACACACGTATGGCACAATGAGGAGATTCATTTTTTTGGATATAACTATCAAAAAAAGGAGTCAACGTTTATGTAGTAACATTTATAGAAAGGAATCATATTCCAACTCATTACTACACTTTGATAGTTGTCACCCCTATCACCAAAGGAAAGGCATTATTAAGGGCCAAATGGTGAGAACATCTAGACTGGTCAGTGACAACTCAACCTTTAAAAATGAATTATACAAGTTAATAGGAATGTTCTTGGACAGGGGGTACTCGCTCAAACTATTATTAAACATCAAAAGAGAGATTATGAGAAAAAGGGAAACCTGTTACATCCCCATTATACGGAACACGGCACCTATCATAAAGAGTGATAACAACTTAGAAAAGTTAGGCGCCAACCTTATACTTAAATATAATGATAGAGCTCAGGAATTGGTGACAAGTTTGAGAAATGCCTGGAAGTTTTGCCTTAGTGACAACATTAAAGTTATTTTAGGACCTGAACCATCAATAGTTTATAGTAGAGGGAATAACATAAAGGGTATACTTGAACGTGAAATCAATACTGGAAGAAAATCTTGTATGAAGAAATGTGCCATGTGTAAATATTGTAGACATATAAATGAGGGACCATACTTATGTGTTTATGGTTTTAAATACACAATTCCATGTCCAGGGATATGTAATTGCAACACCAAAAATATTGTTTATGTTGCTTAATGCATTTCATGTGATGGATTTTATGTGGGTAAAACCATTAGGAGGCTTTGTGATAGAATTTCAGGACATCTGAGATGTATTAATAGAAATAATGAACATAATGCACTCTTTTTACATTCAAAAATGTGTATGAATTTTAAGAAGTTTACATTCTTTATTACAGGCCAGGTAACCATGGGTGAAAGGAGTTGTGATATTAACAACAAGGTTGGAGATCTAGAGACAACCTGGCAATTAAGATTAAATGCCCTGAAGTTGCCTGGCTTAAATGATGCTATCTCTCTGATGCCCATTTTAAAATTAAAGTCAAATCAAGTGTAACAGAAAAAAATATATTATTTTAACAGTTATTATGGTGAATAGAGTTTGGTAAACACCAGTAGGTTTAAAATGTTAATGAAAGACACGTTTTAGTGTAACCATGTAGAGGTACTACAAGTTAAGGGTTACAATAGTAGTAATAAGTTGAACATCTTGCCTATAAATTTGTAGGTTTTTTAAAACAACATGACTGTTTCAAGTCAGTTTTAACTTTGATATGAACAAAAAATTCCTTCTAACATTATAGTGTTTTAGTTTTTAAATTTTAGGTGTAGGAAAGGTGAAAAGATATCAATTGAGCTTATTATTGAAGTTAGTTATTGGGTTAAGTGGTGATGTAACCAATTAACCAATTAAATGTTTGTATATAATGAACTGTGGATGTTAAACCAAATGACTGAAGAAGACAGTGGTTTGTAGCCTGGTGAAACCGCTTAGTCGTTTGGTATTTCTGTGTTTGTTGGCATATTAAAAGTGGAAGACAATCATTTTTTTCTCTGGTGACTGTTTTTTATTATTTTTATGTTTACAAGTTTGCTTTTTCCGTTTGGAGTACCTTACTAATCTACAATCATATTTAGATATGTCACCAATCCATGTAACCCCATACGAATTGCAGAAGGAGTCATTACTGGGCACATTGCAGGTGCTGCAAAGAGCACTTCTGGCTGACATCAAAGACTGAAACAATACTAATTTCATGAACTGTAATCGTATTTTGACTTAGGAATGGGGTCCATTACCTTCATGGTATTAGAAACCCAAAATATTTGGAGAAATTAAAAGGTGGAAGCATGACATTTATTGCCACTGTGTGTATGTTCAGGCCTCTCATTAATTTCCTGCTGCCACATTCACTGGACAATCTTTGCATAAAGCAGGACCAGATGCACAGAACTGAGTCAGTCAGTTAGCAAACTGTCTGCAAAAATACAGCTCCACAAACTCTCTGTTTTGAGGTGGCTTGTCCTAGCAAGGCTAGATCTAGTGAGTAAACAGTTTCATCCTTTCATGTCTCAGTTTTTAAAAAGTTCATGCAAATTGACAAAAAAAAAAAACAGAAAGCCCTACGTATTTCTTCCTAATGCTACAGTCAGATGTTGGTTGCAGGTTATCTTCTTCCCCATATTTTGCCTTCTCAGCAACCTCTGTAAAGGTGTAGTAGATATCTGGAGCTGTTTACAAAGAGAGATCCATTCTACCATTTCTCAGGGCTGTATTTGCCAAGGTCTTACCATCATTTGAATAAAAACAAATTTTAAGAATCATTCTTAAACTTGACATCCTCCATGTATATTAAGTCCCTTCCATCCATATGCTTCCTAATTTACAGTTCCTTACTCATCACTAATTTATTTAGTATGCTACGTGTCCACATCATGTCACCAAGGATGTCCTCACTTCAGACCATTATGAACTTGTGTAGAACAGTTTTCACAATCTGCCATGCTGAGTGGGCATGTTCACACACAAGCTTCCCCACATATGTGCAAGTTTGCCTGGTTACTTGGGCCCCACGACTCAGGTAAGGACCATAACTAGCTTGAAGACTACTTCAGTGAAACACCAGTTGCAGTTAAAAAATTGCTGGAAGAACACTTTTTTGCATTAGCATGTATCTTGTAAAATATATGTTTTCTCCACGACTCAAGGTAAGGACCATAACTAGCACTTG
>NC_056744.1:1772017539-1772120035 GCF_019279795.1 Protopterus annectens | reverse complement strand
ATTTTTTAGGGATGATCAGAACTGGTATACGCCCCCTTGTGGGTATGGTGCATGGGTGTTCCACAGCAGTCAGGTGTATGAACACCTGGGACCTTTGGCGTAGGGTGTTGTGTCCTGGGTAATGTTCTCGGTCTATGTATGGGTGGTTGATGTCACCCAATATGACGGTGTTGTGAGAGCATTCACACTCACCAGTGTCTTCAGGACGGCTGTGCAGGTATCCTGGGTTTGGGAGGGTGGTCTGTAGCATGCAACAAACTGTAGGGCAGTCCTAACCATGGTTAATTGCACCTGGATATTCCCCGCTGCTACGTGCATCTCTGCCAACATGGAGGTGTGTGTATCCGTCATGGAAATGGGGACTCCCCCTCCTGTGTTATGTCCGGGTTATGGTCCTGAACACGTGATATGGGGTATGACCCGACAGTGCTGGGGTGCTCTCAGCAGCCCTGACCAATGTTTCAGTCACAGCACTGACATCGATGTCCTCCATACTGAGGAGGGCATTTGAGGGTGTGCAGCTTGGCTGCAGACCACTGGCAGTGAGCTGTATTATCCTGTGTGTTCTCCAGGCTTGTAGTGTAGGGTGGTAGGTTTATCATTCCAGCCGTGCCTGCAGTGAGCACTGTGGGTGGCAGGTGCCTTCGCCAAACCCTTGAAGACCGGGGCTTACAGCTGCCAGCCATACCATGCGAAGGGCCTGGCGTGCCAAGCATGTCATCCCAGCTAAGAGGAACCGGATCCCCAGACTGACACCGGTAACCAGGCACATTATCAAGGGTGACCACATTGAGCCAGTATAGTGGAATCATACTTGATGAGGGTGGGATACTGCCCAGGGTCAGGGACATGCCGGCCTGGGCTACACAATCTGAGTGGCCCTCTATGTCTCCTGTAATGTATCCCAGGGTGGTATGCCACCAGTCGTTGACACCAGCATGGGCAATGACCGCATCATACCTGTACATGCTGCGGAGTGACCTGAGTGCGTGTGTTATGTGGTGTATTCTAGCGCCCGGCAGGCAGCCTACTGTGATCATTCCCTTGTTCAGTATGGTGGGTGGGACGTCGGTGTGTCTGGCATTGGCGTCACCCATTACAGGTGTGTCTGGCAGTGTGTGTCGCCTTTGGGGCTCTGCCAGGTTAGCACACTGACGTTGAGAACTATGTGTTGCATGTCCTATGTCTTGTGGAGGCAGTAGCTTGTGTGTCTGCTTCAGAGGGCTCGTTCGGTTCATGACATGTCCTACAGTGCCTCCAGGTATGTCTTAGTGTGTTCATGTGTTTGATTAGCATTTGCGATAGTCACATGTGACACTGGGTATGTGGTGTGCATTGTGTCCTTCCCCTCCCGCGTGGTCTTGCCGGTCATGGTTGGAGAGAGCACAGCCCCCTGTCTGGCTATATAGTTGCGTCTGTCACATGTATTATGTTCATTGGGGGAGGTGCGGCTTGTCCGTGTCCATGAGGCACCTGTAACAGTGGCCAGGACGCCCAGATTCACCATCTGAACAGGAGAGGTCGCTAGCAATCGACCCATCGACATGCCAGAGGATGTGAATGCATTTGCTGTGTAACCGGGTCAGAAGGCACATATAGGGAAGTGGGCACACAAGGGGATTCTAGGACAGTGTAGTACTCCATTCAGTATACATGTACTTTATCTATGTGGGAATACTATGGGAGCAGGTGCAGAGCTTTTGTGATGTAGAGAACAGACAGTCGGGATTGCAAGAAGAGAGGTCATACACATAAACCTGCGGAGCACGGAGCCGGATACAGTGTAACGTTGCTTACACGGTACATGACGCACATGTCCACACATATACTGCACCTGACGCCTGTGGTCGGTGCCACGGGCTATGGTGGACAGAGACATCACATACATGGCATGACACAGTACAGGTATGGTGACATTCTGCAGGTGTCATACGCAGTGTGCTGGCTACTGACCGCAGGTGTCACCTGTCAGCTGTGGTGCACAGTGTTCGACAGTCGGATGCTGTACCGGTATAGGAATATTCCCGCATTCGCGGGGTGTACACCTCTATGGCACACACACCATTGTGTGCAGATGGGGACACCTGTCTGTGTGGTCGGCACCCTCACAAGACAATGCACCGACACGCCATGTCACAGGGGGTGGTCTTGCACAGGTGGCCAGTAAGGCTCACAGGTATGGAAATGACAGGGCTGTACAATGCAGCACCACTACGGGATGGTCACCCTGTGTGGTCAGTGTCCAGTCACAACACGATATCTGCAT
Source organism: Protopterus annectens (assembly GCF_019279795.1). NCBI lineage: Eukaryota > Metazoa > Chordata > Ceratodontiformes > Protopteridae > Protopterus > Protopterus annectens. Next base: position 1,772,117,769 of record NC_056744.1, on the reverse strand, counting down.
ACACCCTCTCAACAGGCAGCAGACATACACACATGTCGAAACACTGACATGGTGGTGGCCACACATGTCTACACGGAGGGATGACGTGTTGCATGTACTACACCATCCACATCAGTGCACCCCACACTGAGGTAGGTACAGAGCTCTACCATGGTGTACAGTGATGTGTGGCACGTGGCACATGGTTCCCCCGATCTGTGGCATACATGGGCACACATTCCTGCACACATGTTGGTGCTAGGAATGCCACACCCGCTACATGGGATTTGTGCAGGCGTGCAGCGGTATGTGGTGCATCCTGCATACTACCACTGTATCCGGCAGCTGTGCCAATATCTGCACTTGGGTGGTGGTAGTTACAGTGGCAATGTGACATATGGTCGAACCCGCATGGCCAATGGGTATGCATCATGGCAGCGCTGTCATGTAAAGGCGACATAGCGGACTGTATGCACATGGCAGGGTAGGACGGTGTGTGACACACCTGTGACCAGCACCTGCACACATGCATGTGGACAGGTGTTTAAACAAATGGTGTACACACAGACTGCCATGCGTGCTGTTACTATGCCACCATATGACGGCCCCCATGATGGGTATGCATGTGGGAGGGGGTTGCAACTGTGTTATGGACACCAGACACCGCCCCTGCACGGCTGCACCGTGCACAGTACACGTGTCACATGTATCCCCTGTTGCCATGTGTGTATGCATTGCTACGTTGTGACATGTGTCAACATGCATGGAACATGGACTGTGGTTTGGTATCACAGCTGTCACAGGCAAACTGTACAAGGGTATGTGTCCCTGTGAACACCGCCACACCCTGTAGGGGGTGCATACCACAGACATGTGTCCGCCTTCCCTTCGTGTGTATTATCACAGCCTTCGTGTCATGCATGTGGTACATCACAGGCTTCGTATGTGTCCTGCATGCAGTCCATGCACACAGCCTGGAAACCACATATGTGACATATCCGGACATTGTTTCACTGTGGTACAGCTGCAGTCATGTGTCATACCTGTGTCAGGCCCGTGGCATGTGTGGAGCATGCCTGTCCGTGTATACCGGTATGGGTGGACTACATCACACCTGTGGGATCATTGATAGTACATGTGTACTCTGCACGACGGACGTACACCGCCACATAGTCTTCTGGACATATGTCACGTGCAGTTTCTGGACCGTGAGGCATACTGCTGCACCGATGACATGGTGCTGGCATAGCAGCTACAGTGTTCACTTCGGTGTGTACATGTTCAGCCTACACCCATGGCGCCTGTGCTGTCATCTGTGTGTGTACGTGTGACTGCATGTGTGTCCACCCTGCGCGTGTGTACGGGTTTACCTGGACATGACTTGCGGGGTGTGCACTCCGTCTGCATGCTGGATGGCACGTAGCACATACTACGTGTGTGAGCATGTCCGGGTCGCTGTTGTGTGGCTGGACACACACGACGGTCCACAGTCTGCCTCCCATGCCATCGCCCCATGTGTATGCATGTCTGCACTGTGCCGATTCTAAGTGTTTGAGCATGCCCAGTGAGCAACTGTGTAGATGGACACACAGTACAGTGCACACCGCGCCCGACTGCATTGATACCCCGGGTGCATGCCTGTTTCCCTTCGAACTGCCACGCCTGTGGCATGGCCGGTTGCTGTTGTGTGGCTGGACACACAACGGTCCACAGTCTGCCTCCCATGCCGCCCCATGTGTATGCATGTCTGCACTGTGCCGATTCTAAGTGTCTGAGCATGCCCAGTGAGCAGCTGTGTAGATGGACACACAGTACAGTGCACACCGCCGACTGCATTGATACCCCGGTGCATGCCTGTTTCCCTTCGCAACTGCCACGCCTGTGGCATGGCCGGGTTGCTGTTTTGTGGCTGGACACACGACGGTCCACAGTCTGCCTCCCATGCCGTCACCCCATGTGTATGCATGTCTGCACTGTGCTGATTCTAAGTGTCTGAGCATGCCCAGTGAGCAGCTGTGTAGATGGACACACAGTACAGTGCACACCGCGCCCGACTGCATTGATACCCCGGGTGCATGCCTGTTTCCTTTCTCGCAACTGCCACGCCTGTGGCATGGCCGGTTGCTGTTGTGTGGCTGGACACACGACGGTCCACAGTCTGCCTCCCATGCCGTCGCCCCGTGTGTATGCATGTCTGCACTGTGCTGATTCTAAGTGTCTGAGCATGCCCAGTGAGCAGCTGTGTAGATGGATACACAGTACAGTGCACACCGCGCCCGACTGCATTGATACCCCGGGTGCATGCCTGTTTCCCCTTCGCAACTGCCACGTCTGTGGCATGGCCAGGTTGCTGTTTTGTGGCTGGACACACACGATGGTCCACAGTCTGCCTCCCATGCCATCGCCCCATGTGTATGCATGTCTGCCCTGTGCCGATTCTAAGTGTCTGAGCATGCCCAGTAAGCAGCTGTGCAGATGAACACACAGTACAGTGCACACCGCGGCCGACTGCGTTGATACCCCGTGAGCATGTCTGTCTCCCCTTTGCAACCGCTAGGTGTGAGAGGCATGGCCAGTTCACCTGTCAGGGGTACACACGACAGTCGGCACCGATGTCTGCTACTAGGCATGTAGCCATGGCCAATGACATCCTGCATAGCCATGGTGACCATCCAGGTGACCCATATGTGGCTGTCATGCCACATTGGCTGCCTACATCCTGAACGCCGGATGCCCTCTCATAGGGTATACTGTCATGTGGTGCATCCCGTATTCATGTCGTGATCTACTGCTCCATAGTTATTTGGTATTCCCGACTGCAGCACTACCATGTTACTGTACGGCCACCTTGGGATGGTAACAGGCTGTGTGACTGCGCACTCTGTCTTCATTCCCTATCGGCCGCATTGCCTCTGCAGATGATACCACCCACCTAGGGGTATGCCTCCTGACAGTGCTGTGCTCAGTAATCCCGGTAGCGCGTTCTGTAAATGCTTCATGCTGTAGTGAGTTCATGTAGGTAGGCGTAGGTTCGACTCTCGGCCTTTCTGTGTGTGTGTGTGTGTGTGTGTGTGTGTGTGTGTTTCCGGGTGCCTCTACAGATGAACATGCTTTTAGACGCTTCACAACACATACCTTGGCTATTGCCAGCTATTCTCTTACGGGTGATGTCACCCGCCTAGAAGTATGCCTCTGACAGCGCTGTGCTCAGTAATCTCGGTAGCGCATTCTGTAAATGCTTCATGCTGTAGTGAGTTCATGTAGGTAGGCATAGGTTTGACTCTCGGTCCTTCCCTGTGTGCGTGTGTGTGTGTTTCCGGCTGCCTCTGCAGATGAACATGCTTTTAGACACTTCGCAACACATACCTTGGCTATTGCCAGCTATTCTCTTACGGGTGGTGTCAGCCACCTAGAAGTATGCCTCTGACAGTGCTGTGCTCAGTAATCTCGGTAGCGCGTTCTGTAAATGCTTCATGCTGTAGTGAGTTCATGTAGGTAGGCGTAGGTTCAACTCTCGGCCCTTCCCTGTGTGTGCGTGTGTGTGAGTGTGTGTGTTTCCAGCTGCCTCTGCAGATGAACATGCTTTTATACGCTTCGCAACACATACCTTGGCTATTGCCAGCTATTCTATTACGGGTGATGTCAGCCGCCTAGAAGTATGCCTCTGACAGTGCTGTGCTCAGTAATCTCGGTAGCGCGTTGTGTAAATGCGTCATGCTGTAGTGAGTTCATGTAGGTAGGCGTAGGTTCGACTCTCGGCCCTTCCCTGTGTGTGTGTTTCCGGCTGCCTCTGCAGATGAACGTGCTTTTAGACGCTTCGCAACACATACCTTGGCTATTGCCAGCTATTCTCTTACGGGTGGTGTCAGCCGCCTAGAAGTATGCCTCTGACAGCGCTGTGCTCAGTAATCTCGGTAGCGCGTTCTGTAAATGCTTCATGCTGTAGTGAGTTCATGTAGGTAGGCGTAGGTTCGGCTCTCAGCCCTTCCTTGTGTGTGTGTGTGTGTGTGTTTCCGGCTGCCTCTGCAGATGAACTTGCTTTTAGATGCTTCGCAACACATACCTTGGCTATTGCCAGCTATTCTCTTACGGGTGGTGTCAGCCACCTAGAAGTATGCCTCTGACAGCATTGTGCTCACTAATCTCGGTAGCGCGTTCTGTAAATGCTTCATGCTGTAGTGAGTTCATGTAGGTAGACGTAGGTTCGACTCTCGGCCCTTCCGTGTGTGTGTGTGTGTGTGTGTGTGTGTGTGTGTTTCCGGCTGCTTCTGCAGATGAACATGCTTTTAGACGCTTCGCAACACATACCTTGGCTATTGCCAGCTATTCTGTTACGGGTGGTGTCAGCCACCTAGAAGTATGCCTCTGACAGCGCTGTGTTCAGTAATCTCGGTAGCGCGTTCTGTAAATGCTTCATGCTGTAGTGAGTTCATGTCGGTAGGCGTAGGTTCGATTCTCGGCCCTTCCCTGTGTGTGTTTGTGTGTGTGTGTGTGTGTGTGTGTTTCCGGCTGCCTCTGCAAATGAACATGCTTTTAGACGCTTCACAACACATACCTTGGCTATTGCCAGCTATTCTCTTACGGGTGATGTCACCCGCCTAGAAGTATGCCTCTGACAGCACTGTGTTCAGTAATCTTGGTAGCGCATTCTGTAAATGCTTCATGCTGTAGTGAGTTCATGTAGGTAGGTTCGACTCGGCCCTTCCCTGTGTGTGTGTGTTTCCAGCTGCCTCTGCAGATGAACATGCTTTAGACGCATGAACACATACCTTGGCTATTGCCAGCTATTCTCTTACGGGTGGTGTCAGCTGCCTAGAAGTATGCCTCTGACAGCGCTGTGCTCAGTAATCTCGGTAGCGCGTTCTGTAAATGCTTCATGCTGTAGTGAGTTCATGTAGGTAGGCGTAGGTTCGACTCTCGGCCCTTCCTTGTGTGTGTGTGTGTGTTTCCGGCTGCCTCTGCAGATGAACATGCTTTTAGATGCTTCGCAACACATACCTTGGCTATTGCCAGCTATTCTCTTACGGGTGGTGTCAGCCACCTAGAAGTATGCCTCTGACAGCACTGTGTTCAGTAATCTCGGTAGCGCATTCTGTAAATGCTTCATGCTGTAGTGAGTTCATGTAGGTAGGCGTAGGTCCGACTCTCGGCCCTTCCATGTGTGTGTGTGTTTCCGGCTGCCTCTGCAGATGAACATGCTTTTAGACGCTTCGCAACACATACCTTGGCTATTGCCAGCTATTCTCTTACGGGTGGTGTCAGCCGCCTAGAAGTATGCCTCTGACAGAGCTGTGCTCAGTAATCTCAGTAGCGCGTTCTGTAAATGCTTCATGCTGTAGTGAGTGCATGTAGGTAAGCGTAGGTTCGACTCTCTGCCCTTCCCTGTGTGTGTGTGTGTGTGTGTGTGTGTGTTTCCGGCTGCCTCTGCAGATGAACATGCGTTTAGACGCTTCACAACACATACCTTGGCTATTGCCAGCTATTCTCTTACGGGTGATGTCACCCGCCTAGAAGTATGCCTCTGACAGCGCTGTGCTCAGTAATCTTGGTAGCGCGTTCTGTAAATGCTTCATGCTGTAGTGAGTTCATGTAGGTAGGCGTAGGTTCGACTCTCGGCCCTTCCGTGTGTGTGTGTGTGTGTGTGTGTGTGTTTCAGCTGCCTCTGTAGATGAACATGCTTTTAGACGCTTCGCAACACATACCTTGGCTATTGCCAGCTATTCTCTTACGGGTGATGTTACCCGCCTAGAAGTATGCCTCTAACAGCACTGTGCTCAGTAATCTCGGTAGCGCGTTTTGTAAATGCTTCATGCTGTAGTGAGTTCATGTAGGTAGGCGTAGGTTCGACTCTCGGCCCTTCCCTGTGTGTGCGTGTGTGTGTGTGTGTTTCCAGCTGCTTCTGCAAATGAACATGCTTTTAGACGCTTCGCAACTCATACCTTGGCTATCAGCGGCCATTCCTTTACGGATGTTGTCACCCACCTGTACATGTGCCTCTGACGGTGGTGTGTTCGGTGTTCCACGAGCATTCCATACCTGTGTCATACTTTGTGCGGTTGGGTATGTGGGGTGTGGTCAATCACCATGCCTGCCACATGTGTGTGTGTGTCCATGCTCCCAGCTGCATGGGTTCATAGGGTATGGCTTTGAGGTTTCCGCAGAACACTCATATCCTGCCGCCATCCCTGTGTTTGTGGATGGTGAGACGCAGCTCATGTACTGCTTGTGTGCCTGCTGTGGTTGGCAACCTCCGTAGCGTGTTCTCCACGTGCACCCTGCTATGGTGTGGTGGGGTGGTGCTGTGTACATTACACTCACGGGCCTGCCACATGTGTCCGTCTGTATCTCTGTCATTGTATATCTACGTACCTATGTTGTGCCCGTAGTGCTGCTCTTGCATGGACAGCTGTCTTTCCCATGTATCGCATATTTGCACGGCTGACACATAGAACTGTGGTACGATGCATATCCACTCATTGTCCATGCACCGTCCGTATTCCAGAACACCCTAAAGACATCTGCTGGATATCGTGGCAGACAGCTATCCTTGCTGTACTGACACTGTACCCGTACACGCCATAAACCTTGTGTGTAATTGCCTATTTATGGTGTGCGTATGTCTACCTGTGCTGTATGCATGGCCGTGTGTGTCCCGCTATAGCCATCTGTGCAGGTGTTGCCACTATGGGTAATCCTTGTGGACCGCTGTTTCATGTGCACGTCTGCACATACCTGCTGACCGTACTACCCCTCCTACAGCAGCGGCCTTAGATCGACCACTGCCCTAGGCTGTAGGGCTCCATGGCGCCCACCACCACAACACATGGTGCCCCCATCTCGGTATACCTACATGACACACCTACTAGACAGGTGGCCCTACTAGTGCGGCACCCTGGGCAGCCGCAGGATTGGCGTATGCCTACGGCCGGCTATGAGCACATCACAAGGCATACGTCTACATTCGGTGTTTTACGACGTCTAGGTTATAATACCAGAGGGGGGAACCTCATCAGGTATGCTATAGAATGCGGTTTAGATGGATTATTAGGTGGAGGGTTGGCCACACACCAGGGCTGACCGATGGAACACTGATGAGGCCTCTTTTGAGAAGCAGGTGGATTAAACCCCCGTAACAGGAATGTAGTTTAGGTACAGATGTAGAGTTAACACACATTTGTCCACTCTTTCAGTTCTGTACCACTGTATTACAGTGATATGATATGCATATCTTCTATATATATTGTTAGATCTTTGATTGATGAGTATTCGGCATAGTACAATATCATATAATACATGTGTTAATAGGATGCTTTCTGAGATGTTACTATATGTGTGTGTAGTTAACATTGCGTCTGTGCTTTCTATGCTGTGGTTACATGTTCATTGTTTGCTGAGAAAGTAACAAATGGAAGTGTAAGGGGGGATATTTAAAGCCTGGATGCTTCTATGTTATGTGTAAGTCTCACGGAGCCTACGGGTGAAAGCGCTTACATGTCTATGAAGTAACCTTTGTATACCATATGTGACCTGTCGTGGACAATGTCTACGTTGACTGTTTCATCTACCTATGTGTGACTTGGTTTGTGTGCCATAAGGTGCCAGCAGGTCTTTGATGTTGATTAGGTGTATTCCATGGTCAATTGACATTAATCCTATTAATTCACTGAAGGATGTTCTTCATAGGTGGGAACGCCATAGTTTGACCTTCGTATGACTTTCCTAGCTGACGTTGATATTGTGCCATTGGTATGTGTTCCACAGGTCACCCATTTGTTCCGCGGTATGGAAGCGTGTGATCCCCATTTTGGTGCTGGCAGATTGAGTGCTGTGTACGCCGGTATTCGCACAGCGGTCTGGATTTGTATGGGGAGTGTCTACTGTAGTCCCTATCCGTATTTCCTGTGTTATGCCTCACTGCAGCTGTGTGATTCCACCAGGTTTGCAGTTATGGGTGCCATCTTGGTCCTACGCTTGTCCATCCCTAGCGATTGCCTACTGGACACTGGTATAGAGCAGTACACATTTCACACCTGCATTTAGCATTAGCCGGTGGATGCTTTGCACAATTAGTGGGGAGTAGGGCACGTGCTACTCCCACATCCCTCCCACAGTGCGGGACAACGTATTATCTGCCAAACAACACCGAGCCCCGTTTCTGCATACCCAGGATCCCATGGCTGCAGCCCTCGACGGTACCAATTACACATCCGTCATGTAAAAGGGAATGGGATGTGGACGCACCTCTATGGACTCTACAATCTGGGAATATCTGTTCATATGTCCTGCATTCTGTGGACAGTTGTCATCAACCCTGAACACGCTGGGGGTGCATATGTCTGGCTGTACCGTAGTCACGGCTGTCAGTTCTTCTGGGTCTCGATCGCAGCTGGTTGACATTGCGTACGGATGACTCTTTGGGGTCCTACTATGAACACCATTGTGCATATGTACAGTGTAGACCTTGTTGGACTGTGTCCATCTGGCCAGTGGGTTTGACTGCTGCTGTATGTTCCCCAATCGCGGATGTCTGCTTGCTACCCATATTATGTAGTGCTACGTTAACCAGGTTATTCTAAACTGACACCGGATGGTGTAAATCCAATGATGCAGGCTAGGAAATGCTTTAACTAATCCTCAGATGTCCCATTAGGAAATTTCCACCACTGTATTGTCAAAATGACACAACCAAAACATGTAGATCCAATTAATTCATTGAAGGATGTTCTTCATAAGCGTGAACGCCATAGATTAAGGATCCTATGACTTTCCTAGTTGACGTTGTTGGTGTGCCATTAGTATGTGTTCCGCAGGTCGCCCATTTGTTCCGCAGTATGGTAGCGAGTGATCCCCATTTTCTTGCTGGCAGATTGAGTGCTGTGTACGCCGGTATTCGCACGGCAGTCTGGCTTTGTATGTGGAGTCTCTACTGTAGTCCCTATCTGTATTCCCTGTGTTATGCCTTACTATAGCTGTGTAATTCCACCAGGTTTGCAGTTATGGCTGCCATCTTGGTCGTACGTTTGTCCATCCTTGGGAAATGCCTACTGGACACTGGTATAGGGCTGTACCCATTTCACAGCTGCATGTAGCATTTTCCGGTGGATGATTTACATTATTGGTGGGGGGTAAGGCATGTGCTATACCCACATCCCTCCCACGGGGCGGGACAACGGATTATCTGCCAAACAACACCGAGACCCATTTCTGCATACCCACGATCCCATGACTGCAGCCCTCGACAGTACCTATTGCACATCCTCCATGTGTGCGGGAATGGGATGTGGACGCACGTCTATGGACTCGACAATCTGGGGATTTCTGTTCATATGTCCTGCATTTCATGGACGGTTGTCATCAACCTTGAACACGCTGGTGGTGCATATATATAGCTGTGCCGTAGTCACGGCTGTCACTTCATCTGGGTCTCTCGATCGCAGCCGGTTGACATTGCATACGGATAAATTTTTGGGGTCCTACAATGGACACCAATGTGCATATGTAAAGTGTAGAACATGTTGGACTGTGTCCATCTGGCCAGTGGTTTTGACTGCTGCTGTATGTTCCCCAATTGCGGATGTGTGTTTGACTACCCATATTATGTGGTGCTACGAAACCCATGTTTTACTACGATTAACCCAAATGGTGTTAATCTAATGCTGCAGGTTGGCAACTGCTTTAACTAATCCTCAGAAGGCCCAGTAGGACATATACGCCACTGTATTGTCAATATCACACAGCCAGAACATGTAGAACCTATTAATTCATTGAAGGATGTTCTTTATAAGTGGGAACGCCAGTGTTTAAACATCCTATGACCTTCCTAGTTAACGTTGTTGGTGTGCCATTAGTATGTGTTCCACAGGTCGCCCATTTGTTCCGCAGTATGGCAGCGAGTAATCCCCATGTTGTTGCTGGCAGATTGAGTGCTGTGTACGCCGGTATTCGCACGGTGGTCTGGATTTCTATGGGGAGTGTCTACTGTAGTTGCCATCTGCATTTCCTGTGTTATGCCTTACTGCAGCTGTGTAATTCCACCGGGCTTGCAGGTATGGGTGCCATCCTGGTCGTAGGCTTGTCCATCCATGGGGATTGCCTACTGGACACTGTTATGGCCTGTACACATTCCACACCTGCATTTAGCATTATCCGTGGATGCTTTGCATTATTAGTGGGGAGTAGGTCATGTGCTACACCCACATCCTCCCACGGGCGGACAATGGATCATCTGCCAAACAACACCGAGCCCCATTTCTGCATACCCAAGATCCCATGGCTGCAGCCCTCGACAGTACCCATTACACATCCTTCATGTGCGGACTGGGATGTGGACGCACATGTATGGACTCGTCGATCTGGGGATTTCTGTTCATATATCCTGCATTTCATGGACACCTGTCATCAACCTTAAACACGCTGGTGGTGCATATGTCTAACTGTGCCATAGTCACGGCTATCGCGTCATCTGGTGGACGGTAACGGTTGGATGGAATTCTGTTAGGATAAATTTTTGGGTCCTACAATGGACACCAATGTGCATATGTGAAGTTAGATGTTGCTGGACTGTGTCCAACTGGCCAGTGGTTTTGACTGCTGCTGTATGTTCCCCAATCGCGGATGTCTATTTGACTACCCATTCTACGTGGTGCTACGTAAACCAGGTGTTTTAGAACTGAGAACAAATGGTGTACATCCAAAGATGCAGGTTAGCAGCTGCTTTAAATAAACCTCAGACGTCCCAATAGGAAATATCCGTCACTGTATTTTCAACATAACACCACCAGAACATGTTGATCCCCTATGTATTCGTTGAAGCATGTTTTCTTTATAGGTGGGAACGCCATAGTTTACATATCCTAGTTGACGTTGTTGGTGTGCCATTAGTATGTGTTCCACAGGTCGCCCATCTGTTCCGCAGTATGGCAGCGAGTGATCCCCATTTTTTTGCTGGCAGATTGAGTGCTGTGTACGCTGGTGTTCGCACGGCGGTCCAACTTTGTATGGGGAATGTCAACTGTAGTCCCTATGTGTATTTCCTGTGTTATGCCTTACTGCAGCTGTGTAATTCCACCGGGTTTGCAGTTATGGGTGCCATCTTAGTCGTACGCTTGTCCATCCATGAGAATTGCCTGCTGGACACTGGTATAGGGCTGTACACATTTCACACCTGCATTTACCATTCTCCGGTGGATGCTTTGCATTATTAGTGGGGAGTAAGGCAGGTGTTATGCCCACATCCCTCCCACGGGGCGGGACGACGGATTATCTGCCAAACAACACCGAGCCCTGTTTCTACATACCCAGGATCCCTTGGCTGCAACACTCGACAGTACCCATTACACATCCTTCATGTGTGCAGGACTGGGATGTGGACGCACTTCTATGGACCCGGAACTCTGGGGATTTCTGTGCATATGTCCTGCATTTCATGGACACTTGTCATCAACATTAAACACGCTGGTGGTGCATATGTCTAGCTGTGCCGTGGTCACGACTGGCGCTTCTCCTGGTTGGACGATGAAGGCTGGCAGGTATTCCATACGGGATAATTTTTGGGTCCTACAATGGACACCAATGTGCATATGTAAAGTGTAGAGCTTGTCGGACTGTGTCCATGTGGCCAGTGTTTTTGACTGCTGCTGTATGTTCACCAATCGCGGATGTCTGCTTGACTACCCATTGTGTGTAGTGCTACGGAAACCAGGTTTTCCAAAACCAGAACCAAATGGTGTACATCCAATGATGCAGGTTAACAACCGCTTTAAATAATCCCCAGAGGTCCCAGTAAGGAGGTATCGCCACTTTATTGTCGGAATGACACCACCATAACAGGTAAATCACGAGCACTTTGGCCCGGTCTTACCGGCCATCTGCAAGTGTAATTAGCAGACACGTGTCAATACATGTATAATAATACATATTGTAATACTGACGTTAATCTATGTTATTTGGACAATGGCTTCTGCTATTGACATACGTTGCTGTGGGTGTTGCCGGTTACCATACACATGGCTTTCTCAAAGGCCGGTTTCACAATTCTGAACACTACTGTGGTCTCCTTTAAGGACCCTGAGCCAGTGGTCAACATTACTCAAGCCACTGCATCACTTACATATGCCTTCTACCGGCACCTACAGGACTGCATGGATCAGGCATTCCCTTACCTAACTGTGGTTCATTGTACCAATGCCAAGCATCCAATGTGGTGTACCCCAGCCATACACAAGCTGTACAATGAGAGGAGGTGGCTACAACAAGGCAGAGCAGACACCTTGTGAGGTATGACACCCTTGCTCATTATATGTGAAGAGCTACAGGCTGTCATGACATAGTCCGGGGCAGGTTCCACAGATATATCTCCAAGGACTCGACAGACAATCATACGGGCTTCATTTGCTATGCTGGACACCTGGGAGGTAACTCCCACATATGCTCTGACTGGGTTCACAATGATGTGGAGTTTACTGAACATACACACATTGCCAACATACGGGCTGACAGGTTCGGTGAAGACATCTCCACCCCCTTCCCCCCACATGGAGAGATGTCTGTACCAGCGGTTTGTGGTCCCCGAATGTTCTGTAATGCACGGGTGGGACATGCTCTCTCCAAGGTAATGAACACAGCATCCATGGGACCAGCTGGTGTCCCGACTGTGTACTCCGCAATCTCATTGAGAAATTAGACCCACAGTTAGGACAGCTGTTTATTCTTAGCCTCACCTCGGGTAACGTACCCAAGTTGTGGCGCACGGCGACTGTAGTCCCACTTCACAGGGCCAGTGCCTCCACTGACCCTGCTTATTACCATCCCATTACCATGAGAAGACTTATCTGCAAAGACATGGGGAGGGATCATACTGCGGCCCGTAGATGACGACATAGGGGACCTGCATACTTTGCATCCAACCCAGTTTGGCTTGGTCAGGGGCGGTTCATGCGTTTAAATCCCAGTTGACGTTTTAGGGACAGTCACCGAGGCCATTGATGAGGGTCATGCAGTCCATACAGCCTACCTCGACCTGGCAAAGGCCTTCAACACAATATCCCCCTCGGGTATCATTGATAAACCCATCGGCTTGGATGTGAACACGTACATCGCAGGATGGGTTGCAAACTGGTTAGGTGACACAACCCACGCGGTCATAGTTGCTGGCAGCATGTCGGACTTACTGCCTGTCACAGGCGGTTTCCCACGGGGCTCTGCCCTGGGTCCACTCTTTTTCTACATCTACATTTCCACAGTACAAGCACACACAGGGGTGTTATGACTGACATTGTTTGTAGATGACTGCAAACCGGGTGTCATAGTGGGACGGACATCTGACACAGATATCCTTCAAAGGGGACTCCCAGATATGGATATCTGCTGTCAGGGACATGGCCTACAGCTAAATTCCAGGTAATGCATAGTCATACCCATCGGGAAGAACGAGGTCACCCCTGTCCGGCATATGGGTGGCAGTCCACTGAGCACGGGGGGAATTACCAGGGATCTGGGGACCCAGGTTGTCAGTCACCATTTGTTCGACACACACGTTGCTATCGTGGTTCGGTAGAACTTCTACATTGCCCACCTGATCATGCAGGGATTCACATCTAGATCAGGGTAGGTCATCGTCTCCTTGTACTCATTACTCATTACACCTGTGATTGAGTACATTGCCCCATTCGGAAGGTATCTGACCCGACATCTACAGCAGCTGGGAAGGCCCCATAGGTTAATCGTCAGACAGATGCAGGGTGTCAGGGATTTGTGTTATGCTGCCCCACTGTAAGGACTCCTGCTCCATTCAGTCACATACCTCTTGTTCAGTGTTGACCTGTGCCTGACATACGAGGCCATGTCGACCCATATTTGATGACTATGCTTCACCTACTGGATCTACATCCCTCGGAACCACAAGGGCAGGTGACGTGAACCTTGACACGGTCATTAATAGAATGTGTTGGAGTGACACATACATCACCCAGACACTCACTATGCTGTGGATCTACATCACAGTACATGTGAGGCAGAGAACCTTGCTAGCCTTGTTCGAGGGGGTTCTTGTCCGTTGGATGGGGGATTGCAGATATACCCCAGGGATTACATCATTGTCACTGCTTGACAGAGGTACAGCAATATAATAGGCATTTTATCTCCAGACTGGAGGGTTGGCAAAGGAAACCTAACTATGGCCTAGGGTTATGGCTGCCCTTGGGTAGATAGCCTACTCTGTACCTATGGACCTATGAACCTATGTTCATAGTTTGTCCCATTCACACTTGTCTATCCCCTATCCTCTTTCTCATGTGTATATTTCTGTGGCACGTGATTGAACTCTGTATTACCTGCAGGTATGCTGTCTACAGTGCACATACATCACGGTTGATTACAGTGTATCTGTGTACCTACCTCTGTGATACTGAGGACTACCACACATCCTTCACAGCATTACATGCATATGTCCATTCTATTATTCTTTGGCCTAAGGGGGGGTGTTAAGGCAACAGTTACACGTGTCCCTGTTTGTGCGTGCGTCATGGTGGTCTTTGACCAGCCTCCGTTGCTGTCGTGGGATGGACGGTAGTGTTGGTGTGTGTTTGGCATGTGTTTTCACTGCCGGTACATCTGTGGGAGGTGGGGTTGGCACATGTTCCTCTTTGCAGGGGGCCCCATCCTGGACTTTTGTGTCATGCATCTACACTTGGCACGTGCCATATGTCCTGTGCTATTCCCACAGTCGTGTATGCCTTCATGCATTACTACTGCGTGTTACTGGCTGTTTGTATGTGGTACACATGGCTATTATGGTGGATGGCTTGGCCTATTCCCATGCTATGACATACCCATCCATCCAGGCATATGCATGTTATTCCGTCCTTTGCGTTGGCCGTGGGTGTTTGGCCGTCCGCAACGCTAATCTCAACATGTGATGTCCCACCTTCCCCTTCTGTGCCTGTGGCACCCTGTTAGGAGTCCTGTTTGGTAGGCAGATGTTCCGCTATATGTGTTGTGTTTGACATGTCTGCATAGCTAATCATCGGTACGGTGGCTGAACATACCGCCTTGTCCAGATGTGTACAGTTATGGGCACCGTGGCGTGTGCACGCCTATGGGGTTTCGACAGGTCCATACCACATGCGGGATGTACACATTCTGCCGACACATTCATATGCAGCCATTTGGATATCTGTACCTGAGGTGGGTTGTTAACATGTGGGGTACATATTTGCCCACGTGGCACTGCCTAGGACAATACTTCTTACCACATTTCAGGTATGCCCATTGTGTGTAGGTGTGTAGCTGCACAAGGCTGCTAGCTGGGTTGGGTGCACGGTCGTACATGGGTGCGGGTTACATGCTATGACGGGGCTATTGTGTATTACATTTGCATGCATGAGTTCTGCTTCTGGATATTACGCTTAGACATACGCCGTCCTATGTGTATGCGACGAGCACGTTGCTGGGTGTGGTACATGTTGCTATGCACATGTTTGCCTGTGTTTAGGGTATCTTGTTTCCTTCTTGTTGTTATATCGACACGGCTACCCGGCTGTGTACTCTCACTACTGCTGGTGACCATGCCCATGTCGCTACTTCTATGTCGGTGCGGGACGCTGACATGCTGCGGTACACCTTCACTGGGTATGCCCACTGACAGTGCATTGCGGGACGGACACGGTATTGCGCGTATCCTTTGTTCCTTGGACGGGTACACTTAGGGCTTCGTGGGTTAATGTTTGGTTCCCCGTTTTGTTGGGACGGGTACTATGTTGCATAGTCTGCGTACGTTTCATTCTCCACGGGCCCTGGCTGGTGCGGTTACTATTACAGGCGGACTGTGGAAGTCAGCACTTTAGGTTGCTCATCGCCTGCCGGCTTGGCCACGCCCGACGCATCCTACTTGGGCTCGCTCACGTGCCCTACGCACGTGTCTGTGGTTGCGGCGCGCACTCATTACTATGCATATGGCGCTGTTACGCTGACTATTCACTGCACCGCCGGCACAAACCTTACACCGGCCTTGCGCCGAGCTTCATGAATCCCGAGGGGAGAGTTTTTCACAAAGATGCATTTTGAATATTATGTCACTGAACAGTAGAGTTACTGCATGCTGTGGCAGGCAATGATTTTTTTTTTGGTTCTGTAAAACTGAGTGCAACTTAAAAACAAAATTGTGCAGATACTTCTAGTTTCAAGACCTTTATAACACCATTTAATAATCTTCTATGAACTAGTTGAGATAGCTAAGTGAGCAGAGACACAGGCTTGGGTGATTTTCACTGTTTAAGCTCTTTACTGCATTTTGCCCAAGATGGAGACAATACCATGGGACTTGCATTCCCTTAAGGCTACATTCATTCATAAGCTCATAGGCTAATGACCACTGAGGTCTTTGTAAGACTAAGAAAGCTTCCCCAATGTGTCCAGCAAATTTAAGTGCCTTAGAGAATATATTAAGGGGTATATGTAAGCTATGGCAAGATTTGCAGGCTGCCTCCATCCTTTAGAAACATGGGTGTTCGAGTATACTTCTGATTTTCAATGCACTGGTCCATTTTTCTCTTGAATAGGGTTAGGGAACAGTTCTGCTTCATATGGATTAGAAGCCTTTTCCAGAAAAGGGGAATGTTCTAACAAACATACCATGTCCTATTTATGTTTCAAGAAAAGTTTAAATCACTAGATCAAGGAATTCTGATGTTATTCCTTTTGCGGATATGCATAAGATCCATAAGAGTGGGATTCAAGGATGTCTTGTATGCCAGACATATATCA
The DNA here is from genome assembly GCF_019279795.1 of Protopterus annectens. Classification (NCBI taxonomy): domain Eukaryota; kingdom Metazoa; phylum Chordata; order Ceratodontiformes; family Protopteridae; genus Protopterus; species Protopterus annectens. Next base: position 1,772,101,029 of record NC_056744.1, on the reverse strand, counting down.
ACTTTCACAGTCTGTAGGAAAGAGTATAGAGATAGGGCTTTGAGGCAATCTGCATAGGACATGGTGCTTATGCCTTGTATTCTTTTTGTGAGTGACCTCTATGGACATTCCAGTGGCTGCATATGCCTGGCCAGGTACATCGTGAATGGGGTGTTGTACTTAAAGAAGGGCCTGATGAGGGCCAGTACAGAGGAATGATGACTTCCTTAGACCTAGATGCATGCCCTTGCTTATAATTTGATTTACTTACTGCCTTAGATACATGTTGGTCAAAAGCCAGGCTACTATCTACATAGGTACCCAAATCTGTGCCTGCTGGTTCTACTCTTAGGGGTGTGTTATCAGTGAGGTTATTTCCTAGGTGGCTGGGTATTATTATATATTTCTTAGCACTGAGTTTTAAGCTGTGGTTTTGGCACTAGTCATTTGTCTATATTAGTCCTTCCTGTATGATGTTAGTATCTTGGGGAGATTCTTTGAATGCTCTTAGTTTGGAATCATTTGCAAACTTGGTCACCAGAGGCCCTTAACATTGGCCTTGACTTATGAGAAGTATACTTAAAAAAGGAGTGGAGTGATACAGAGTCCTAAGGGACACTACAAGTGACCATCCTCTTTATAGAGGTTATCTCTCATATCCTAACTTTTTGGATTCCACCTGAGAGCCAAAGGGCTATCTATTGCATAACATAGTGGGTTTATGCCTACATCCAGGAGCTTTTTTTAATGTTCGAGTGAAGTATTATATCAAATGACTTAGCCAGGTCAAGGTAGGTACTATGGACCATTTTGCACTCATCCATTGTCTTAACAACCCTCTCAGAGAAGTCCAGCAGGCTGAGTAGAAATGATCTGCTTCTGACAAAACCAAACTGTGTGAGATCCGTTGTTTGAAGATTTTGTATGTCATTATTAATCATTTCTGTGATAATTCTTTCAATGGCTTTGCATATAAGACTATTCAGAATTTGGGGTTTGTAACTTCTATTTTGTGTTGATGTCCTGTCTTGTGTAAATGCATGACAGTTTCAGTTCTCTATTAGGTTAGCACAAAGCCTGAAGGCTATGGTTAAAAAGTGACTCCAGTGGTTCTGATAGGTCATGTTGCAGGTTTTTTATGATACATCCTGGGATATTATCTGGGCCCGTCGATGTAATGTGTTTGGCCTTAGAAGGTGCATCTAAGACATGCTATCTAGTGATAGATGGGAGGAGGATGTTTGATGGTATTTGCTGTGGGCCAGGCAGGAAAGAAAGGGTGGTAAAACTTAAGCTGAATTTGTTGGCCCTCAGTTTTGCTATATCTTCTGGCTCTCCATCTAGGTGATTCCATTCATAATCAGTTCTTCATATTGCTGATATTCTTGTGTTCTTTTTTAGTTTTCACACATAGCTAAAGAAAGCCTTATGATTCTCCTTTGCCCAAGAGACTATTTTTACCTCAGATTTGGCTTTAGTAGACTTAATTTGACCTCTTAATTTTTGTTTAGATTGATGAGAATGTTTTTATCATGCTGAGAGTATCCCCTCCTGTATTCTGACTATGACTTTTTTTCCTTTTGTTGTATAACCTGCTTATGACTGGATTCAAGCAGGGTGGTTAGTTTTTTGAGTGAGCTCCAGGCATATTGGTGGTGGGCCCAGCTGTCTATGCATTTATTGAAATGATTGTACAGGGTTTATGTGAATGTTTCTGCATAGGCAGCTATGTTCTCAGTGTTTGGGAGGGCTTGAAATTTTGGCAGGTTATCATTTAATAGTAGCAAGTCTGCCTTAGGATAATTCTTAAATGTTATGGGGTTAGCCCAGTGACAAAAATACTACACCTAAGTAGCAGTGGGATACAAATACAAATTTTCTCTTGATGTAATAGTGCTGTTACTCATTTTGTACAAGGGATTACTCACAGATACTCCTTTAGGAAACCCCAGAGGAGCAGGATCATGTGATGCATGACGTTATTTTGTCAGTCTATTTCCCAGACACACACTCTTCTCTGATATGCTTCTCTAAATCAAGTAACACCCAGATCATACATTTATTTGGTGTTTGCTGGCCTAAGAAGGTTTGACATGCCCAGAGATGAGTAATATATAGATTGAGGATGTGAAACCTAGGATCGAGTGATGTACTTCATAACGTGATTTATGTTTACTTTCAGGATCTACTGCCCTCCATTGCTGTGTAATATGAAAGCAATAATGCCCCACAAAGTGTGTATTAACATCAAATTAACTCCTGCTTAGGGGTGTTATGAGGCCAGATGCCACAGGCAGAGGGGCCTCTACACCCCTGGAAGGGTGTTATTTGCACATTAACACACACCCTGGTGAGCATTATTGCACTTAGATAATGGGCTGTCTGTGAAAGTGTTGTGCTTTATTTACTTATATATATATATATATATATACATATATATATATATATATATATATATATATATATATATATATATATATATATATTTTTTTTAACTATATTTTCTAGCATATTTTTGATGTAAAATAGTCCCTCCGTCGAATGTTTCAAACTTGCTGTAGTATATGTTAATGGGGTTGGAGGAAGTATTTTACATCCAAAATATAACACTTAAAAAAATAACCAGGTATTTACTTTATTTTTTAGTCACTTACTCCTAAATCTTTTGCTTGGCAGTCATTGGAAATTGAATTACTAAATAAAGACATACATTTGACCTTCGGACTTTTATTTCCTTCAGAAAATTCATAAATCCTTTACTTAAGCAACTCTATAATTTTATAAGACCAATTATTAAAATATGTTTCTGTTTTAGAGGCTTTATTCCCCCTTTATTTTAGGCTTCATCCAGGTTTCTTCAGCTGAAAGGTGCAGAGGTACACAAACCTCTTTACTGCTGATGCTACCAGTAGTCATCTCACTCACTCACTCACTCACTCACTCACTCACTCACTCACTCACTCACTCACTCACTCACTCACTCACTCACACACCCTCTGCTTCAAAAAAAATGCATGCTAATAAAAACCCTGTTATTCCTGCATCACCCTCAGTTTATAAGAGCAATATTTAAAATCCATCCCTATTTTTAGCCCTTTGTTTCCTCATTATATGTGGCTCTTTCCAGATTTCTTGTGCCAAGAGGTGTATGGTCGAGCGGTCCAAAAAGCTCTTATGTTATGCTCCCAGTGATTGCTCGATCACTCTCGCTCTTCAGTTTCTCTCTGTCTGCTTCTCTGTCACACACACACACACACACACACACACACACACACACACACACACACACACACACACACACACACACATGCTACACACGCTACACACACACACACACACACACACACACACACACACACACACACACACACACACACACACACACACACACATTCTCTTCTGCTTTCATGCATGCATTCACTCACACACTCAGACAGAGACATAAACACACATACATATACACATACTTTTTTTCTGATTTATTTATTTTTGATCAGCTCTCTCTCTCTGTTACTTTCATAAGGGCATATACTGAAAGATACACACATACAAGCTTTTTATTTTACACTCGCTAAACAGAAGAAACTCTGCTTAGTGAGTGTATAGTAGTAGCACAACCGATCTCTATCTCACACTCATACATGCATACATGCTCACACACAGACATAAACACACACACACACACACACACACACACACACACACACACAAGCTTTTTATTTTACACTCGCTAAACAGCAGAAGCGCTGCTTAGTAAGTGTATAATAGTAGCACAACTGATCTCTATCTCAGACTCATACATGCATGCATGCTCACACACAGACACACACACACGCGCATACACACACACACACACACACACACACACACACACACGCTTTTAATTTTACACTCGCTAAACAGCAGAAGCGCTGCTTAGTAAGTGTATAATAGTAGCACAACTGATCTCTATCGCAGACTCATACATGCATGCATGCTCACACACAGACACACACATGCGCACGTGCACACACACACACACACACACACACACACACACACACACACACACACACACACACACACCCACACACACACACACACACACACACACACACACACACACACACACACAAGCTTTTTATTTTACACTCGCTAAACAACAGAAGCGCTGCTTAGTAAGTGTATAATAGTAGCACAACTGATCTCTATCTCAGAATCATACATGCATGCATGCTCACACACAGACACACACACGCGCGAGTGCACACACACACACACACACACACACACACACACACACACACACACACACACACACACACACACACATTTTTTTATTTTACTTTACTGATTTTACATTTTACACTTGCGAAACAGCAGACGCAGTGCTTAGTGAGTATAAAATAACGGCGGTCATTCCATTTTCTCAGTCCAAGCTTCACGGTTGCTTGATTTGCTGCCATGAAGTGGTGGACCCATTTTTCAGTGGACATTACTTGTACATTAATACCGTGCTGGAGAACACTAGTTCTCCAATGAGGGTACTGATGTACAGTAAGCCCATTGTCTAATGGTGTATATATCTGAATGAAATAATGTTCCTAAATACAGATCCAGTTGTGGTTGTGCTGGCTTAAGTCATCTCTTATTACCCATCCTGCAAAAAATAAAATGTAATGTGCAATATATGCAATATATTATTCCACTTCCATCAGTGATGAATTTAATATGGTTGGTTTATTTCTGTAGACACAAATAGAGAACAGATGATCCAGAAAGAGAAGGAACAAGACACAAAGGGTGACCCCTGTTCAAAAATGAATGACTCGGCTGGAGCAGGTATGTCTATTTTAAAATCCTGTCTGCATTATTACTCAGAAATTAGAATTCAAGCCCCTGGTGGGAAATTCCCCAGAAAAGTCTACCAGTAAAATACATGAAAACTTGAAAGATCCCTTAAAAGAAGGATATTTGAAGGTTGAAAACAGTAAGTGCTGTGTTGGATCCAGGATACATGCAGTATATTTCTATATAACCTTTCTTGTTGTATGTGTTCTGGTCCTTTCCAACTGTGACAACAAGGAGCTTTCAGAAAATAATTAGGAATATGATCAGTGATAATAAGGCATATGGAGAGTTGTATGAAAGGATGGACACTAAAGAGGGAGAAAATGACCTGGACTGATTGGCTAGACAGAGGGCCAAGCTGGGAAAGATGTGCAGCAGGTAAGGGTGATAGGATAGTGAGGGACATGTACTCACAAGCGAGGAGAGTGTGTTGAGCAGATGGAAAGAGTACTCTGAGGGGATGATGAAAGAAGAGAATGAGAGAGAGAGAAGGTTGGATGATGCAGTGAATCAGGAAGTTTAACAGATTAGCAAGGAGGAAGTAATTACAGCTATAAAGAGGATGAAGAATAGAAAGGCTGTTGGTCCAGATGACATATCAGTGGATCATGGAGGTGCTTAGGTGAAATGGCAGTGGAGTTTTTAACCAGATTGTTTAATGAAATCTTGGAAAGTCAGAGGATGCCTGAGGAGATAAGAAAAAGTGTTTTGGTACCTATTTTTAAGAATAAGGGTGATGTGCAGAGCTGCAGTAACTACAGAGGGATAAAACTGATCAGTCACAGCATGAAGTTATGAGAAAGAGTAGTGGAAGCTAGGTTAAGAAGGGAGGTGATGATTAGTGATCAGCAGTATGGTTTCATGCCAGGAAAGAGCACTACAGATGCGATGTTTGCTCTGAGACTATTGATGGAGAAATAAAGAGAAGGTCAGAAAAAGTTGCATTGTGTCTTTGGGGACTTAGAGAAAGCACATTACAAGGTGCACGGAGAGGAGTTTTGGCATTGTATGAGGAAGATGGGAGTGGCAGAAAAGTATGTAAGAGTGGTACAGGATATGTACAATGGTAGTGTGACAGTGGTGAGGTCTGCATTGGGAGTGATGGATGTGTTTAAGGTGGAGGTAGGATTACATCTCTGAGCCCTTTCTTATTTGCAATGGTGATGGGCAGGTTGACAGACGAGATCAGACAGGAGGCCTGTGGACTATGATGTTTGCAGATGACATTGTGATCTGTAGTGAGAGTAGAGAACAGGTTGAGGAGACCCTGGAGAGGTGGAGATATGCTCTAGACAGGAGAGGAATGAAGGTCATCAGGACTAAGACAGAATATATGTGTGTAAATGTGAGGGAGGGTAGAGGAATGGTGAGGATGCAGGGAATAGAGTTGGGTAAGGTGGATGAGTTTAAGTACTTGGGATCAACAGTTCAGAGTAATGGTGAGTGTGAAAAAGAGATGAAGAAGAGAGTACAGGCAGGGTGGAATAGGTAGAGAAGAGTGTCTGGAGTGATTTGTGACAGATGGGTACCAGTAAAAGTGAAAGGGAAAGTCTACAAGAGGGAAGTGAGACCAGCTATGTTATATGGGTTGGAGACAGTGGCATTAACAAAAAGGCAGGAGTCAGAGCTAGATGTGGCAAGAGGTAAAGATGTTAAAATTTGCACTGGGTGTGAGTAGGATGGACAGGATTAGGAATCAGTATATTAGACGATCAGCTCAGGTTGGATGGTTTGGAGACAAAGCGAGAGAGGTGAGATTGCATTGGTTTGGACATGCTGAGGAGGGATGCTGGGTATATTGGGAAAAGGATGCTAAGGATGGAGCTGCCAGGTAAGAGGAAAAGAGGAATGCCTAAGATAAGCTTTATGGGTGTGATGAGAGAGGACATGCAGGTGGTTGGTGTGACAGAGCAAGATGCAGAAGATAGGATGAAATGGAAACAGATGATTCGCTGTGATGACCCCTCATGGGAACAGCCGAAAGAGAAGAAGAGAAGGAGATCAGTGATAATATTTAGAAGGGCACCAAGTGTGGTGCATTCTGGGATAATTTAACACTTCCAAAAGAATGTGGAGAATAGAATGCACTGGATCCAGTGTCATACAATTGTGTTCTAACTGCTATCACCTTGCCAAATTCTCACCTGTCCCATACTTTCTTCTCACACCTGCCTTCTGTTCCCTTCACTCTCCATCTTATCCCTGTATCAAACTTAGTGACACCTACTGCTATTGTATACATTTTGTTCATAACTACAGTACGTCTAATTATTTGTTTCCTACCTACATTGTCGAGTCTAATGCATTTATTTTATTTATTTATTTATTTTGCATTTGTTGACTGGGAAAGTCCGACTGGATATATGCCCATTTTCAGCAGAGGCCCGGGGAGAAAAGCTCCATATATTCAGACATATGAGATTTACATAATATAAGAGTACAATCTAGCATATCAGATGAAAAAAGAAACAGTATAATTATAGTAAAGACAGAGTTCAACAGGAGAAATAACCTATATGTCAGAGTATAATATCACAAGGAAGGCTCCATATATTCAGACAAGCAAAATTTTGCATAATATAAGAGTATAATCTAGCATTTCAGAGGGGAAAAAAAGCGTATTTATAGCAAAGACACAGTCTGACAGGTAATGACATATGTCAGAGTATAATAACAATATAAGGTGCAAGACATTTGCCTAGTAGTATTAATTTCTCACAGAGAAAAGAGTAACCATCGTACTGCAATCATCTGCTAGTTAAAGGATATGAAATAGTAATGAAATACTGATAACCTGTTTACAGCTAATAGTAGAGCTGGCAGCTAATTAGTGGTACAGAAGAAGGGGGGGTTAGTTGGGGTACGGACAAGGACATAGCCAGCGAGATTTTAGGTGTGCTTTAAGAGCATTTTTGAAGAGACGGCTGGAAGGGAGGGTAGTTATGGCAGTAGGAAGTAAGTTCCAGATTTTGGATATGGAGTAGGAGAATAGTGCTTCCCCTGCAGAGTTGTTGGGTTTGGTGACTTGGAGTAGATTTTTGTTGCAGGAGCGAAGGGGTCTGGAGGATTGGTAGGGTTGGAGAAGTGTATGAAGTGAGGGAATTTTAAGAGGGTGGTTTACAAGTTTATGAGCAAAGGTAAGTTGGGTTAGGTGCAGGAGTTGAGGAAGCTCAAGCCAGTCTAGGTTTCTAAGGGAGACACAGTGGTGACTGCGGCGGGAGTCCTCTGATGCAAATTTTGCTTTTTTATTGTAGCAGGCTTTGAGTTTCTTTAGGTCTGATTGTTGAAGATTTTGACTATGGGTGATGCATAGAGTAGGGTTGAGATTAGTTGGGAAGTTGCGGTAGAGATTCTGGCTGGTTTGGTTAGGTATTGTTGGTTTCTATACAAGGCACCCAGTTTTTTGTGGACTTTTTTAATTGTGAGTGATATGTGTGTCAAATTTGAGTTTGTTGTCAATCTGTACACCGTGTAGCTTAGTATGGGCTGTTGGTGAGATGGAAGTGTTGTCTTTGGCAAGTATGTTGAAATGGGGGATGTTTGGGGTAGATTTTGAGGGGTGAAAGATGAGGAGTTTGGTCTTATTTGGGTTGAGAAGGAGTTGAGCACTTAATAGCCAACTTTCAACAGAAGAGAAAGATACTTGAGTGATCTGTTGTAGTTCTGTTAGAGTTGGAGCTGAGCAGATGAGAGTCGAGTCAACTGCATACTGTATGAGGGAGGCATGTTTGGTGGCGGTGTGCAGGTCATTGGTAAAAATGGAGAAAAGCAAGGGGCCAAGGATGGAGCCTTGGGGAACCCCGAGAGTAACAGGGAGGTGAGGGGATAGATCGTTGTGCCAGACAACTGACTGCTGGTGGCCGTGTAGATAACTGTGGAACCAACTGATGGCAGGTATGGAAAAGGAGAGGTTGGAGAGTGCAGAGAGTAGGCGATCATGTGATACAATATCAAAAGCCTTTGATAGGTCAAGAAATACAGCAGAGGAGAAAAGGCCACTGTTTTATGTTGGAGAATGGTGTTAGTGAAGGACAGCAGAGCAGTTGTGGTGCTATGGTGTGGTCTGAAACCATGCTGTGTGTAGGAGAGGCGATTATTGTCCAGGAGATAACTGGAGATCTGTGAGTTGATACATTTTTTGAGTATCTTGGAGAGAGGCGAGAGCATGGAAGTGGGGCAGTAGTTGGAGATGTCTGTTGAGGGTCTGCCTTTGTGTAGGGGTATGATGTGAGATATTTTCGATAAGGCTGGCACATAGGACTCAGATATGGAGTGGCTGATTAATATGGAGATGGGATAAGCTAAAACATCAGCTGCTATTTTTAGGTATTCTGTGGGCAGGTTGTTAGCTGCTAGTCTTGTGGGTTTAAGTTTTGTCAGTAGTTTCTTTATGTTGGAGGTGGGTACTTTGGAAAGGAAGAAGGGAGGGACGGGTGGAGTTGGTTTGGGTGTGGGGGGTGTTGATGTAGGGAAGTGTTTTTTAGTTAGGGCTAAAACGGTCTCTGTAAAATGTTTGTTGAAAGAGTCAGCTATGCTACAGGTGGAGAAAGGGGTGGTTGGTGGGGGGGGGGGTGTTTACCTTCCCTGGGCAGAGGATAGAGTTAATTGTGGACCAGAATTGCTTTCAGTTGTTTTGGGAGGAGTTTAGGGATGTCTGATAGAAAAGGGCTTTGTCTGCTTTTACTTGCTTTTTGACTTTGTTACGTAGTTCAAGGAATAGTTGCCTCTCTGAGGAGTTTTTGGTTGTGTGCCATTGTTCCCATATTTTATCCCTGGATTTCATAAGGTCTTTGGTGTTTTTTTGTAGCCAGGGGGATTTTTTAGTTCGGATTTTGGTGCATCTTTGGGGGGCATGGGAGTTAAGGATGTTGAGGAAAGTGCTGTTAAAGTAGTGGACTGCTTCATCTAGATCGAGGTATTTTAGGGGTGACCAGTTTATTTTTTGTAGGGAGGTGGTGAAGGAGCTGGAGTTGAATTTACCTTTGTAGCAAATGTGTCGGTAGACAATGGGTTTGCTGCTATTTATGTGGTGTTTTAGTAGGAAGGTTGGGGAGTGGCCACTTAGGGAGTCAGGTAAGGAGCCTGCCAGGTAAGAGTGAGGATGTTTGTTGAGTAGGGCCCAATCAAGAATGGTGGGATTTTTTGGAGTTTTTATTTATCCTAGTTGGGGAATGTATAAGCTGTGAGAAGCCATGGAGATCTAGGTGGAGTGCTGGGGGTTTACTATTGCAGGATAGCCAGTTTATGTTTAAGTCACCGAGTATGAGGATTTCTTGGGGTAGGGAGAGACTGGCCCAGTTTAAAAGGTTTTCAAGGGGGGGTATATTTTGGCCTGGAGGGAAGTAGCAGCTTATTAAGTTGATTGCTTTCTTAGGATTTAATTTTAGGGTAGCATAGAGGATTTCTTCCTTGTCAAGCTGGGGAACTGACTGGGTGAGAATTTGGATATTGAGGTGATGTTTATACATCTGTGCCACTCCTTCTCGTTTTCTGGATATTCTGTCCTTGTGGACATATCCAGGTGGGAGTATTTCTTCACTTTTGATGTGAGGTTAAAGTCAAGATTCGGTTAGGATAAGGATGTCAGGGGAATGCAGGTGTATGTATGCCTGGAGGTCTTGGATTTTGTTACAGATGCTTCTGATGTTAAGAGACATAATGAGGAGGTCTGTTGGCTTTTTATTAAGTGTGATTTGGGTGATAGGGGAGCTATTTGGAGGGGGGGTTTGTGGAGAGGTTGGAGAAATTGGGGCCAGGGTTAGGGTGCACATCTCCACTGAGAGTAAGTTTAGAGAGAATGCGGAGGATATGTTTTATATATGCAGTGAAATGCTTGTGGTATTTTAAGAGTAATTTGCAATCAGATGAGGTGCGGGCTTGGTAATTTGGTAGGTGTGGTGGAAGGAGGCATTTTGGGGTTGGAGTAGTGAAATTGTGTGGTGGGAATTTGAGAGGGGTAGTTGACGGAGTGCAATGGAAGTGGTTGGGAGAATTGACTGAAATGTCTTTGTAAGATGTAGTAAATGCTAGAATAGTGCAGTAAAGGATTATAATTGTAGCAGTTAGTGACATGCCTGTGTTGGGATTAGGATGTATGATAAGTAGGAAGGAGGAGTAGAGGGGTGGAGATTATGGGAGGTATGAGTTGATTGGTTATATTCACTTGTAAAAACTTTGTACACATTTTCTTTGAGTGTATACAATGTTTTCTTCAACTTCTGTATCCACAGGCTGCACCTGGTATAGGTTCAGGTAGATCAAAGTCCTGTACTGGCTAACACACATGGAAGAAGAAGAGAAAAAAAAGAGATAAAAAATGTTATGGTGTCATAATTTTTATCATTTTGAAATCTTAATACAAACTGAGCAGTTGTGAAACTACTCTTAAAAGACAAGTCTGCCCTTATGGATATCAACGTGACTGATTATACTTCATCAAGTATTGACACAGTCCTAGATACATGACAAATGTCAGTTTAATAATGTGGGAACATATCTGAGTCAGCAGCCTTTATTTAGAGATACTATGGGGTTGGATGTAAACATCAGGATCATGAGAGAATTGTTCTAGTCTGTACTGAATGCAAAGATCTGGTCCTCCCCTTTTTTGGCCATGATGATTCAGCATCAGCTAGACCAATTTCTCTAATAAAGGTAGATAGAATTCAGTGGTACAGTGGTTCACCATATGAAGAAGGGCACTACACCCAAAGTGAATATCAAATCATAACTCTTCCCATTCCATGTGGTTATGATCTATTTCTATTTTCACTTCTGTTTTCTGCTCTTTATCTCTGTCTCCCCTCTTTCTTTTTTCATAAAGTAGCTTGTATAATGTATCTTCTAACATAAAACTAATGAAATTTACATATCCAAGCCTATATCATGAAGATATGTTGAGTCCATGAAGACCAAGTGGGACTGTTATCCATAACCAAACAATACTCCTGAAATAAACCTCTCTAGTTTTACAGGACTATATTATCTAGACTGTGTGGTTTTCCTGCACTTCAGCTGTATCACCAACATTTTTACATTAAGATGATTTTCTGCCTGTGCTCTTATGGCAGAAGTGTGCTGTAACTAACCTATCAGAGGTGGGAACTGGCTGAAGGCTTATTGTGCATTTTCCTGATTGGTCTGCAGGCCCTGCTGTTTTAAAGTTTATTTTTTCTGATTCTATATGAGCCTAGTGTTTGTGTGAGTTTGTGCTCAATTTCTCAGAGCTGTTGTTGGTTTGTCTACTTTGCCTGAGAGTTACAGAGAATCTGCAGCATCTAAAGCCATCCAGTTCTTAAAGAGTGAAAATAACTATCATTTTGCACTTCTCCAGGCACTCAGGTCACTCACCCTCAAGTACCAGTTTGACAAGGTCACAGTCCGTGTGGGTGTGAATGACCTGAGATGTAACTCCCTGGACTAAACGAAGAGAGACATGATTGACCTCTCTGAATATGTGTCACAGCCTTGTATGAGCCTCACAATGAGCAAGCAGCATTACACCCCTACCAAGAATGATACCACAATGCCAACAGAAAATGATTGAGTTCCATAATTGGCTTAGCTACTGCTGTCATTCCAAGGGGATCCAGTATTTTTCAGCCTGGGATGACATGATTCACAGACCATGCTGCTTTGCCAGAGATGGTCTGCACCTGTCACCACTAGGCTTTAAACTACTGACCAAGGCATTAGCCACCCCATAGTGCCTTTTGTAGGCAGTGCCAAACCAATAGACCTCCCAACACAAATTCTTCTACTGCCAAGCTGATGCTACTACTGCTCAATAGTAGGAATTTAAGCAAGAAACTGCACTACCTGGAAGGTCTCCTCACTCTGGAGAATGCTGACATCTGTGCAGTTACAGAGACGTGGTTCAAGGCCGAGGAAAGCATCCCAGCAGTGCAAGGCTACAATGCCTGTCACACATTCAGACAACCTTCTGAAAAAGAATATATGAAAGGAAGAAGTATTTGCATTTACAGATAAAACAACCACACCTCCAGATTGGCCAAGCAGAATGACTCCTCTGAGCTATTTTATGTCCAGCTGACCATAGTCAAAATCCCCCAGCATATCATCACTAGCTACAGGTCCCCAACCAGGAGCCATGAAACTCACTCTGCATACCTGAAGTTACTAGAGTCACTTAACATTTACCCCAATGCTCTACTCTTGTGGGATTTTAGCTACTCCTCCATCAACTGGGAAACATACAAGACCACTAATGTATAGGATGAGAGATTGCTGGAATTTGACAATGGAAATTCTCTGGAACAGCTGGTCTGCACTCCCATTAGGGGCATAAATATCCTTGACATAGTAGTTGCAAACATGAGGAAGCAATGCACCCCCCCAAGCATAATGTCCACATTGGTATGATCCGATAAGAAACCTGTCACCTTTGAAATAAATGTAACAGTAGAACCCACATCACACCCTAAAACTCTAAAGAATTTTTCCAAGAGAAATTACCTTCTATTTACTGATCACATAGGTAATTTAAAGCTCTTCTAACCCAGAAAACATGGAAGCCTATGTAAAGCTATACATGAATGCCCTGTACAACCACTTAAACAGCTGCATAGAAATGGAAGTATATGTCCCTATAAAACCCAGGTTACCCCAGAAAAAGAAGTCACCCTGATGGGCCCCTGGCATAAAAAGATTATACAACAGAAGGAAGAAATTCCTGTCTAGAAGTAGGTGTGAGGTTCACAGCAGTGAAAAAAAATCCCTCATTAGTTTCAACAGGCAAATCCAGGAATTAGTCAAGTCCTCAAAAGCTAAATACAAGTCTAAAATAGCATCACAAGCAAAGGATAACCAAAAAACACTTTTTTGTTATGTCCAAAATTTTAAGGGAAGCACTCAGCAATGGGCTGAGTTGGCTGTAGATGACACTACCTGTACTCAGACAGAAGAAATAGCAAACCTGTTGGTCGATAAATTCAGGTTAAATTTCATCCCTCATCACCTCCAGTTACTCCCCATGAAATACCCCTACTATTCTATTGCCTGTTATCAACGAACAGGTCATCACTGTACTCTCTAAAGTTAAAAACATAGCTTCAATTGTCCCTGACAGAATCCCAGGGTGCCTACTAAATAGCTTGAAAAATAACCTAGCAGTCTCACTCAGATCTCCTTTAACCACAGTCTACAGACAGGCTTTGTCCCACTACTGTGAAGGACACCAACAGTCACCCGTCTGCACAACTGGAGACCATCAATGGACCCGGAAAACTACCAACCCATAAGTCTGACTAGCATCATATGCACGGCTATGGAAAGCATAATCATGGAGCTGATTAGCAACACAGGAAATCTCCACAATGTTGACCCAACCCAGTTCAGCTTCATCATGGGCAAGTCCTGCTAACTTTGGTGGACTTCTTTGAGAAGGTCCCCAAGGCCATGGATGAGGGTAAAACAGTGCACACCAGCTACCATGACCTGGCCAAGACATTTGACACAATACCCTACTTGGGTATTATAGATAAACTCACAAAATTTGACATAAACTGCTATGTCACTATATGAACAGCCAAATGGCTCATGGATAAGACACATGTTATTAGAATCAGAGAATCCAGATGTAGGAAGAGGCCCATAGGGCTCAATGCTGGGCCCCCTCCTGTTTTGGATATACATCTGAGATGTCATGGTAAATATAAGTGGCCTTTAGCTGATTAAGTTTGGTGATGATTGCAAGTTGGTAGCAATCATGGAATCTGCAAATGATGTTGATATCCTACAGAAAGGACTGATGCAGTTTAATGATTGGTGTCAGAGCCATGGCCTCAAACTAATGTGAAGTAGTACATAATAATACCCTTTGGGAAGTCAAATACCCTTGCAAATTACATCAATAGCACCACCCTGAAGAGTGGACTCAGTGGTAAGAGATGTTGGTGCTCAGATTTATTTATTTTAATTTATTTATTTACATTTGTTGACCGGGAGTGTCCGACTGGACGTAGGTCCATTTTCAGCAGAGGCCCGGGGAGAAAAGCTCCACAGTTAAAATAAACAGACAGTAGTTACATTGGATTACATAGCGATTAACAATTTGATTAACATAGCAATTAATTACAAACATATTTACAGATGAAGAACATAGTACATCAGTTGACAACATGAATCTTTATCTGCGAAGTACATAACAGACATTAACAAATGTTTCAATAAGAAGTTCCTGCTGTATAATAAGTACTAGGCTTATGAGCATCTGAGCTTGTTATAATCAAGGTAGTTAGTGGAGTGGAAAGAAAAGTAGTGGTTGGATGGGGAGGGTGATATTAGAGTGGGAGTTGCAAGGGCATAGCCAGCATGTTTTTAGGTGCGCTTTTAGTAAAGTTTTGAAGTGGGTGCATGATAGTATGGAGGTAATTGTGGATGGGAGGGAGTTCCATAATTTGGCTATAGCACAAGAGAATAGTGCTTCACCAGAAGAGTTATCGGCTTTAGTGATCTGCAAGTGATTTTCGTTGCTGTAACTTAGTGGTCTGGTGGTGCGGTAGGGCTGGATTAGATTCGATTCCTGAGTGATGGGACATTTAGTGGATGGTTAACTAGTTTGTGGGCAAGTGAGAGTTGATACCATTGAAGGAGTTGAGGGAGTTCAGGCCAGCCCAGTTCAGCAAGTGAGAGACAGATAGATAGTAATTGAACTTTGACCATCCTGTGTCCATGGTGGTGGGGAAATCTTTCTGTGTAGCTCAGCTTATAAGTAAGGGCATGGCATCTAGTTCTAGGGTGTCATAAGACCACTGTACTCAGCCATCACTGTATCAATAATCGAGTACAATGCACCTTTTGGTATGTACCTCTCCAGACACCTGCAACAGCTGGCGTATCCTCAGAGGTTTCTCACCAGAATTACAGGGTAAACCAACATGTCATATACGGACCGATTAAAAGCCCTTTCACTATATTCAGTTTCCTACAGATTACTGAGGAATGATCTATGCCTGTCATACAAGACAGTCTGTGACCTAGCCCCGAAAGAAATGTTGCATATTCACAAAAGTAACTGCAAGAGGGTTCCCTACTTCAAGGATCTATACCTGATCTCTGACATGAATAAATTGGGTCTATATTGTATCATCAAATGCTTAAAAAAGTGAATGATGATTAATCGACCCCTTGTAAGTAAAAGCTTACAATCCTGAACACTCAGGACAGTGATTATTTTTCCCCAGGGAAAAATCCTAGTCATTTGCATCCTGGCATTATACTAATGACATTACCTCCCTGGGTCTATATTATAACACCGAAGGTGCATATGTGCGACTACAGAAAAGTCAACACATAATGCACAAAACGGGCACGTAAGTGAATTTTTCCGTAGGGAAAAAACTTACGTGGCCATTCACTAAAATATAATAATTCAACATCATAAACAGGTGGGGGGCTTCACCCCACACACCCCCCGTAACTAAATATACCAACTCCAAGATCGCACTATAAGAAAGGAAAGGGCAACTCTGTGAAGTTGGCCAACTATCTCCTTGCCCTATGACATATTCATCGAATCACTTAAATGTGATTCGATGAATATGTGTCGCTGTTTCTGTATTGTGTGTAGAGTGTTTTAGCTATGAATGAATGCTCATAAGAACAAATGCTCTTTTCAGCTGCTTTTCTTTCTCTGGCAGCTCTTTGTGCAATATTGCAGCACAGGGAGGTTTGGGAATTTCCCTTTTCACCACTACAGTGCGATCATGAGAGTTAGTGTATATATTTAGCAGTGGGTGTGGGGGATGCAGGGGGGTTGTACCCCTGTGAGAAATAGCGTCTTTCATTCTCTTTTTATGTTTTGTCTGTTTGATCTTTTTAAATCAATGCTTTTTGAATGCTCTTTGAAACATTCTCTAATACATGCGACAAGTGTACCTATCAACATCTCAATGTATGAATCTGAACCAAGCCAAAGAGAGGGGGGAGAACAAAACCCTGCAAGATTTAAACATTGCTCACATAATTGTTAAAATGTCAAGAACAGTAAGTGTGAATTAAAATATATTATCTAAAATTATTACATCTAAATTTCAGTGCCTGCCATTGTCTGGTAACCCAAATCCCTGATATCATGCCAGATATTATGAAGTGCATACATTTATAACTAGCTACTAGGCAAGCAGTCCAACATCCCCATAGTATGCCTGGTCAAAATTCCCAATTGTTCCATGTACTAACTAGTTAAGTGATTTTTCCCTTAACTCTGAACACAGGCAGTAGCTTGTTACACCTCACAGCCTCACTGTTTTTCCTAACTGCGAGAGAAGTGCACTAACCCTGGCATTACAATCACCCTAACGTCAAACGTAAGCTGACAAAAGTACATCAGGTACATACTGACCTCTTATGCGACCACCAAGCTTGGTCACTCTGTGAAACTCTACTCAGCTGAAAGGTATGCAAACAAGCAAGTTAATATCTCTCTGTCATAGCCCAGCAATAAGCATTGCTCCAAGAGCTCTCTACCTCTTACCTACAGAATGAGGGAAACCCCTGAATTAGTAAATGTTAAAAAGGGAAACTTGGTAATGATTAGTACTATTAAGTTAACCAGTGGACAGAAATGGGGAAGTGAAATAGCACGCATATCTGATATAATGGTATCTAAAATTCTAATTATTCCATTATTTAATCCCCCTCTTCCTGATATTATTACTTATGGGAATCGGGGGAAGTAGAAAAATGTTGAACCAAATGTGTTCATCTCTGTGAATGAGGAAAATTTGAGAAAGTACCTGACATAATGTCAAAAGAGAAAGAGAAACAGAAAACTGAACCCATAACCTTCCTCACCAAAGGCAAGTGAGAACCCCATACACCATTCAGTACTAAGCAAAGTGAGGCACATTAGAGCATATTGTAACCCTAATTAAAGTGATGACTGCCCACTGTCCCATTGACTAATTACACTTTATGAAGAGATCCTTCCATAACACCAATGCTGAGTAATGTAACGTCCAGTAGTTGTAGCTCTCATCTGTGCCTCATTACAAGGAATGCTTCAAATTTTGAAGCTTAAAAATCTATCTTCCTCACTGTTCCACAGAGAAAGAACCTGTCCCACATTCAGTGTTAAGGTTTTTTTATTTAACTGATATCCACAGTAGTTAATACTAAATCCCAATATTTAGTCAAAGGAACTTTCGTAAGAATAAAGTAGTAAGATTTCACCATCCTGTGACCTTCCTAGTTGAAATTGTAGTTAGCTGTTAAGTGTTTCATATTTTCACCATTTCTTCCCTGTTTTGAGAAGTTATGTTTACATTCTGGAGGTGGAAGGTTGTGAGTTATGCTAGTTACTATAATATAAAATTAAATGCTTTTTTAACCATTTTATATAATATATCCAGTCTCAGTCTATTGTGGATCTAGGCTCTTTGATCTCCATAAAAGGGGGAATTCAGTGAAAAATCTTTCTCAGTGCAAACTTCTACATGTTCGTCACAGCCAATAGCGATAAACGCACTGCCATACTACCGCCCTCACGACTCTATATATGGAGTATCTATATGTCATTAATTAACTCTTCTATTTGTTCTCTCTCTCACTCTCTCTCTTTCTCTCTCTCTCTCTCTCTCTCTACCGTCTCTATTTCTTTTAATTACCAACTTTCTTCAGCCCATGAAGCACCCAGAACTGAAGCAGTGAGTGAAATAAAAGCCGAAAGTATTTCAGCCACATTCCTGCCCCCAACAACTAATATTAGTAACGACTAGTGAAGGAAGCCCAAACAATATGAGAATAATTAGAAAAGCAGATTTTTGTTCACCCAGCCAGGCACACCTCTCACTTCATTAATACAACAGATCTGGACAAAGCCTAAACATTGGGGGGACAAAAGCATGAATCTACAGTAGAACACATTTTGAAAATTGCCCCCCATTACCCTCATTGGTCCCCCCCCCCAGAAAAATTGCCATAATGACGGTCTTGCTTTAGAGTCCCTTTCAAGGATATGACATCTGAAGTGAAAGGAATGTTACCATCTAGTTACCTCACTCCTCAATAATCTTCCAAAAGCTCCATTCTGTGGAGAGTAGACCAAGAATATGCGGCGTAAAACTGGGCACCCTGTGAATACCTGGTCTGTTGAGAGGTCTAGTACCTGGGCTAGATTCAGCAAACTACTCATCATCCAACTGTATTCTCATTTTTTTTTCTTTCTTGGAAATTATCAGGAGGGACAAGAAACAGGGTGAAGCAATTCAACCCACCCACTTGCCCCCTCATGCAGTCATCCTAACTTTAGCTGACCCCACCAGCTTATTTAATCTACATACATATCTATATTTTTATATAGAAGTAGAACAGTGCTCAGATGAAGCCGTCCTCTCTCATCTAAATCTTGGTCATAGTTGAACGTCAAAACAGCCACTACTGACAGGACCTGATGTGCTGAACGGAAGTCCAGAAAGCTTCAGACCGTTCACAAAGTCTGAACAAATTATCCCCTTACAAAGTTTGAATACTGTCAAATTCTTTTAATTTATCATTGTTACCATTCCCCCAGCAGTCACTTGTTTGGGAGGACAAAAGGTTTTGCTCTAGGAACCCACTGATGTTACTGATAATATGGACGAAGTAAAACCTGAAGAGAATATGATGTCGAGTTCTAACCTTGTACAATACTGACCTAGAGATAATGGAGACAAATAGCTTTACAAGCAAGCGACTGAAGTAATGTGTACCAGATGAGGCAATTGATACAACCCTTGTGGCACACACTCCACAAAATATTCTACCTTCATTCTTTACTACCACATAATGTTAAGTTCACTTTCCACAGGGGAAAGAAGTCAAGTCAAATTTTGGGTGTAGATAGGCATTTTAGGGGACCAGTAAACTCCTTTTCACTACTTCCTACACTAAGAGGTTACTTTCCTTGCAGCCAGTGTAATGTTTGTGTATCTAAAACAGCAGTAGGTGTTTTGATATACATGCGTACATAACTCATGCAACTAATTCAGTTACTTATCTTGGAAAATGCATTTATGGTGCGTTTCCTACTGGTCAGATATCAAGGCCATTAAGAGTGTGTATTAATCAGTATCTTAGTGACAGCTGTTGCAGCAATGCCCCTAATACACTGTTCGCATTATCCAACTGCCATGTTTACATCCATGGGGATAGATAAGCACTATGATAAGCTAGGTAATACTCATCCTATTACTGGAAGTCTGAAATTTAAACTGTACATGGAAGTCTGAAGTATAAAGCTAAGGGATTATTCAGACAAGGACATTGCTTTCTGCAGGATTAAATGATGACTTTTAGGTCCTATAAATGGAACATGATATTGTGACTATGCTTACGTACATATTCACATTAACATGTCTTATAATGGATTTTTTTATAAGTGAGGCTATTGTTACTGCTCATTGGATTTGCTATTCCACACATACACATGTATCTAAAAGGTGTTATTTTTTCATATAAATGAGGGTTTTGACAACTGAGGTAATATTCGTTATATGCATGTCAGATTAAGTTATTAAAGAAGGTTTATGGAGCATTTTCAAAAGAGGTGCTATTTTTTACAGGCACAGATTTAGACAAACATAGTGTCTAATATATATATATATATATATATATATATATATATATATATATATATATATATATATATATATATATATATATATATGTGTATATATATATATATATATATATATATATATATACATATGTGTGTGTGTGTGTGTGTATATATATATACATGTGGGTGTACATACTTCATGGGTGTTGTTTTTCTCATACACATTAGCCCTGGCTGCTTATTTATGTTTTACTTCAAATTTTCAAGCTAAAGTTTTTTTTTTTTTCAGATGATGCTGTCAGTATATTTTAGTACAGATTTTATCCTCTCAATATACATCTTGATACATTTATACATTTTCTTGTTTAAGTAATAATCATTTTATTTTGTAATAAATAATTTCATGTTCCTTCACTAGAAGGATATAAGTGATTTGATTTATTTGTGTTGCTTCATTTTTTTTCACATTTTCTTGGTGATATGATTATTAAAAGGTGTCACATGGTTTTATATCTATAATAGTGTGGTGGGTGTAGTTTATTAGATTAAGTAAGGAAAACTGATCTACTGTCAGCATAAATAGTCTTCTTCCTAGACCATCATCAAATAAATTTGTAATATCATGTCATTTTGTTTAGTGCTTGTCTGGTTATTTTTAAGGACAAAATATACCCACCCCTGGATTATATAATGATACAGTAAATAAAAATCACCAATTCTTTTCCTGTCCTGTCTCACACCTCATATTCATGTTTAGCTTGTATACCCGTCACTTGCCTTCTCAGCCCTGTAGCAGCTACTGTATATACTTTGTGATTGCCTACAGAATGTGTAATGATTTTGTTATCCTAACTACACTGTTAATTCTAGGGTATATACCATTCTCACTTACCTAAAGCTGTCTTATTCATAATTGCTATATTTGCAAACAATATTTTCCAGAATTAATTAATTAATGATTCCTCAAGCTGAACCCAAAAAAGGACCAACTAGATGAGTTTTCTACGCCAGTTAACAAATAACCAAATAGATAAATGAGTGCATAAATTGTAGTATTACTTCTTTTCTCAGTTTGAGACTATGACACAAAATAGAAAACAGTGGTGACTATGCTTTTAAAAAGGGGAGAAAGATTTGACAAATATGCACTTTTATGATGAAGATTATGATTAATGCATTGTGAAACTGGCCATTAGATTTTAGTTCAGTAAAGTGAAGTGTGATTTAAAAGCAAAACTATGAAAGTACTTCTGGTTTCAAGACCTTTTCTTACATCATGTAATATTTATTTAGAATATTTTTACCATATTTGAGTAAACAAAGAGAGACAGAGTCTCTGGTCATATCACTGCTCAATCTCTTCACTGCATGTGGCACAAACTGTAAGCAATACCACA
This sequence comes from Protopterus annectens, assembly GCF_019279795.1. Lineage (NCBI taxonomy): Eukaryota > Metazoa > Chordata > Ceratodontiformes > Protopteridae > Protopterus > Protopterus annectens. The sequence goes on along the minus strand of NC_056744.1, from coordinate 1,772,079,264 downwards.
TAAAACATGTATCCCCTTAAGGCTACATAGTGAGATCCAATAATAAACTTGTTAGTGACATCATAGTGTTCTTACTAATTCCATGCTGTTGAGTGGTTGCAGAGACCCTGGAGCAAAGTAGAGGGGGGGGGGGGGGGGTCATGTAATGCATGAACTTATTTTATAAGTTTGTTTCTCATATGTACAAGCTTGATAGTATGGTTTTGTGAACCAGATAACACAGACTCCATAAAAGTGTCAGTTTTCAGGGGATATTGGGAGATTCTGACTTACTCAGAACTGTAAAATATTTGGGAGAAGTTGTGGTTCCCAGTTTAGTTCATAATAGGTTTTATGTTTGCTTTCAGGTTCTAATGCCTTCCACTTGTTCAGCACTATAAAACTGGTGTATACACTTGAAGAAAGATACTTTTACCGTTTTTCTTGAATAAATCTGCAGGTATTGCCCTTTTGGAGAAATATTCTCTTGCTGTGGACCTTAGAAAAATCAGTTTCCTAAGAGCTGTACATCATCATATTGATCTAAATTTGACATGAGTCATTTATTTCTGCAGATACGATTATGGAAGATACAAATCAGGAGGTGAATAAACAAGATGGAGAAGCTTACAGTGCAGAAATGAATCACTCTGCTACAGCAGGTGCATGTATTTTGTATTTGTCTCTGCATTGTTTTTCAGAAATTTGAACTTAAATCCCTATTGAAAAATTCACTAGAAAAATCTTCCAATAAGAAAAATGAAAATGCAAATAATAGATTAAAATCGGATATTTGAAGGCAGAAACTGATGGGTTAAGAGAAGCATTTGAGGGCAGAAACAGATCATGTTTGTATTGTCTTCATTACTGTATGCATTTCAAGCCCTTCCACAGTATATGTTATTATTTTGAAAATAGTTAGAAACATGTTCTGTAATTATGTTTGAGAAGATGACTAGTCTAGAGTATCTGGGATAAGTTAGCACTTCCTAATGAACTGGGAGGATGAAATGTTCCCAATCCATAATTGTACAGTGATGTAGTAACTGCCATGACATTTCCTCCTGTCCTATCGCACACTTCACACTCGCATCTATGGTCTACATCCTTCACTCACTCTTTCATTGCAGTTGAGCTTTAATCCTTTAAACCTTGCTACAGCTAGCTACTAAATAGCTACAGTAATGCATTAACCCTACCCAATAATGTTAAGGTTCTTGTATATATACCAACGTTTCCTTTAACTGCTGTAACGTCAAGCTAAAACAGAGCCAGTAAACAAATGAAATCAAATAAATAAAGGAATAAACAATAAACAATTTAATCATTTAGAGGATATTTTTTTTTAATTTGGAAGTATCACACAAAATGGAAAACAGGAAGAAAGTTTGACAAATATTAATTTTCATATTATGTCAATGAAGAGTGATGTCACTGTATGTTCTGAGACAGTTTACGAGTTTTTTTGTTCACTAAGGTTGAGTGTGATTTAACAGACAAAACAGGAAGGTACTTCCAGCTTCAATACCCCCTCTCTAAAAGGTACTTTGGAAATAAGTGTGGTGACTGTGTATAAACAATGTTTCCTCCAATTAATTTAACCCTTGTGGGAGATGAATAAGATCCAGCTTAATCAGAATTTTACCTATGGTAAAGAATGAATAAATAAGAAAAAAATCATTAACAATTAAGTAAGTAAGTGGAGGAATGAATAAATAAAATAAATAAATAAAATAGGTAACGGTATTATTCCTTTTCTTAATGTGAAAGTCATGCAAAATGGAAAACAGTGGTGAAGCTACTTTGAAAAACAGGAGAAAGTTTTGACAAATATGCATTTTGGATATTATGTGAAGGAAGAGAACATCATAACTGCATGTTGTGAGACAGACTATGATTTTTTTCAATGAAGAATGTGATTTTAAGAAAGACACCCTAAAGGTAGTTCTAGCTTCAGGACCAAGTATACCGTTATGTAGTATTTATTAATGAAAATTGTCCGGATAGCTGAGTGAACAAACCAAGACAGAGGTTTGGGTGACATTCCCTGCTCAGTTTGTTTAGTGCAGCCGGCACAAGATGGAGCCAATGCCATGTGATTTGCACTCTCTTAAGGCTACACACAGTTTTAATGCTATGCATACTGTACCTGACAGACTGTGGGATAGACCAAAAAACTTGATGGAAACATCTTGGTATTCTTACTTATTGCAGATGAGAAAGTGTCTGCAAACATCCACTAGGCATAGTCCATCAGTACAAGGGTATGTAATGCAAGACACTCCTACATCCATCTGTTTTGAATAAACATGGACTTGAATATAACTTTTACAAACCAGGTGACACCTAGTCCCTATAAGTACTTGGTTTTGGTGGACATCAAAGATTTTAACGTACCAATATTTGTGAAATATGGAGGTGCTTGTTGTGGAAAACCAGGATCCTCCAATGCACTTTATAGCAGGTTTTGTTTTTACCTTCAGGCACTTGTCACAAGTAATACTGATATATACATCTGAAGAAATACTCTTAGATTTTGTATTGAGCTACAGGTATAGCTTTGCCATTTTCAAGTTTCTCTAACTGTCCATCTTGGAAAAATCTGATTTCTCTATGCACTGTATTTAGTAAAATTAACCCAACCTCTGAGTGCTGAATTTGATAGAGATGCCTTATTTCTGCAGCTATAGATGTGGTTGGGTCATTCCAGAAAGACAAGGAGAAAGACATAGAGGCTGGTCACAGAATGGAAATGAATCATTTGGCTACAGCAGGCATGTGCATTTTGAAATTCTGTCTGCATTATGTTTCAAAAAATTAGAACTTAAGTCCCTGTTTGGAAAAAAAGTCTATCACTAAAATGTATGAAAATCATACAAATATATTAAAGGAGGAATTTTTGAAGGTAAAAATGGAAGTTTTCAATCTGGATCAGACTGTACAGTATATTGTTATTCTCTTTTGTGTGTGTGTGTGTGTGTGTGTGTGTGTGTGTGTGTGTGTGTGTGTGTGTGTGTGTGTGTGTGTGTGTGCCATGACTTGCAAGTGAGGGGGAGGATGTTTTCTGAAAATAGGAGTGTGATCTGCGAAGTAGAAACTGTGTGCATCTTGAGATACATTAAAAATTCCAGGAGAATGCAAAGGATGAAATGTATCAGTTACATTGTAACACAGTAACTGCCATCACCTCTCCATCTCTGCTATCCTTTATTTCACACTCACAAGTATCTTCTACACATATGCAGGGAGTAGAGTTGGCGAAGGCAGATGAGTTTAAGTACTTGGGATCAGCAGTTCAGAGTAATGGTGAGTGTGGAAGAGGTGAAGAAAAGAGTACAGGCAGGGTGTAATGGGTGGAGAAGAGTGTCAGGCGTGATTTGTGACAGACGGGTACCAGTAAGAGTGAAAGCGAAGATCTACAAGAGGGTGGTGAGACCAGCTATGTTATATGGGTTGGAGACAGTAGCATTGATAAAAAGGCAGGAATCAGAGCTGGAAGTGGCAGAGTTAAAGATGTTAAGATTTGCACTGGGTGTGACAAGGATGGACAGGATTAGGAATCAGTATATTAGTGGGTCAGCTCAGGTTGGATGGTTTGGAGACAAAGTCAGAGAGGTGAGATTGCATTGGTTTGGACATGTGCTGAGGATGGATGCTGGGTATATTGGGAAAAGGAGGCTAAGGATGGAGCTGCCAGGTAAGATGAAAAGTGGAATGCCTAAGATACGGTTTATGGATATGGTGAGAGAGAACATGCAGGTGGTTGGTGTGACAGATAAAAACAGGCACAGCGGAAAACCATAAAAGCCGGCAAAAAAGTGAACAAATACTGTCACACCAATGCGAAATAAAATAAAATAAAGAAAAATCTTTAATATTTAATGTGAGCGCTTTCGGCAAGCACATTAACTTGCCTTCATCAGACAAACAGTTGTAACACACTTTTGGTTCTCCTTATATACTTTTAAGCTGAGTAAATTAATGAGTCAGCCTACTTGACAAGCAGGAATCTTAAAGTAGCCTCGCTCCTACAACATAAAATAAACCATAATTACAATATAAATTCAATGCAACTATATGCAATTTACGATCAATAAAAAAACATTGATTATCAAAGACCCACTTATACAAGACCAAACGCTGTTACGCAAAAGGTTTAAATAAATACTTTCCAAGGTCTTATTCCCATAAGGGATGCATGTGAGCCACAGATAGATGTTGTAAATGCCTAAGAAAATTTCAACAAAGTTACCATATTATTAACTAAGGACTATAAACTTAACAATGTATAACATCTAACAAATAAATATGAATGTGAAAAATAAAACCATAAATGAAAATTAACAAAAACAGTAGGTTCAGAAATCCATCTGTGAACCAGAAATTCATATGTGTGTAAACACTTTAATGTCATCGTTTAAGGGCCAAATATCTCAACATACATTTGATAGAAAGACTCTCATTCAGACCTGAAAAGACTTTTGCTCTTGTCTTGATCTGCCATATAAGCTCGTCAATTTCCAGAAGGACTTGCCATGGTCATTCCCTAACATCAATGCTCCTATGCTGCAAAACTCCAAATTTAAAAGCATGATCAGGGTAGTTTAAAATGTGTTTGGCCAGTGCATTATTAGAATCATTTCTACTTATGGCATAACAATGTTCGTAAATGCGTTGTTTTAGTTTTACCAATGTAGAATGTGTCACATGAAGTGCACAAAGCCACATACGTAACACCTTTAGACTCACAATTATATCTGTAATTAATTTTGTACATCTTATTGTTAATAAAAATTTGCTTGGCCACAAAAATATGTTTACAGTATGGACATGATCCACACTTAAACATTCCTTTAGTTCTGTTTGTACTATCTCTTTTCCTCTCTAGAAGTGATTTCAAATTCTGGCCTCACCTATAAGTTATTTTGGGCCTAACCCCTAGTACTTTAGATAACTTTTCATCGCCTTTAATTATATTCCAGTTCTTATTAAGAACTTCTCTAATAGACGAGTGATCAAGTGAGTATGTACAAAGAAAACTAACTTGGTGGACTATAATGTCATCAGACATGTTAGTTGATTGCTCACTAAGAAAACCTTCATGGTAACTCAAATTTTTAGTTGGGATGCCATCTAGGTCAGATAACAATGGTGTAAAATGCCCCATAATCCTTTTGTTTATGATTTCATTTTTGATGTTTGAAACTAGGGTAGAAGAATACCCTCTGTTCAAAAACATTTTTTCTAGCAAGTCACATTCATGATTGAAATCAGTTTCATCAGAAACCATACGGGCAGCCCTAACCATCTGCCCCTTAATTACTGCCTTCTTCTGATGGTAGGGGTGACTGCTAGAAAAATGCAAAAAGGTATTAGAGTAAGTTGGTTTACGATATATCAAACTCTTATACCTACGATTTAAGTCATCCCTAATAAGCTGTATATCGATTTAGTTGATGTTTTTTTCCCCTATGGTATAAGTAAATTCCAAAAAATTAGTAGTCTGGGTGATGTTATTAATAAAAGAAGGAATGAGAGAAAGGTCACCTTTCCAAATACAGAACATGTCATCCTGGTACCTAGTATACCAGGATACATGATTCTGAAAAAATGGATCTTTAAACAAAAAGTTGTGTTCCCAGAATGCCATAATGGCATTTGCAAAACTACTGCCACAGGGGGAACCCATAGCTACCCCCAACTTCTGTAAGAAAAATTGGCCTTCAAAAACCATAAAGTTATTAGTTAGGACAATTTCTAAAAGTATCTCGACTAAGTTGATGGTATCCCCATTTACTTTTTTCATAAGTAGAAATTCCCTAGTCCATTCGATGCCTAACTGCTGGGGAATAACTGTGTATAGGTCCTTGATGTCAATTGTTAGTATTTGTAAATAACAACAATTTCTTTTGTGGAAATAACCAACTGAATATTTCACCTGAAGAAAGGGACGAGCAGTCCACAAATGAACTACCTAATTTAATTAATGACTTTGATATAAAGCTTTATAAATGTAGGAAGCTCCAACTTGAGGTTTCCTACTAAAATGATTCCCAAAGGCCTCAGGCAATGGCGGTATCCAGCACATCTGGTGAATGATTCTACATTTCATAGGGAATTATTGGACCTTTTTGACCGCCAAGGATATGAATTTTTACAGGCTCTTATTAATTTTTATTTAACTGACATTAATACCCTTAAAACAGAGCTGGAACTTTTAGAGCATGCTATCAAAAGCCATATTGACTTTTATAGGTATAAGTACGACTATTGTAGAATCTATACCAGTATCGAGTCAGCATTGAATAAACTTCTTATCATTAAAAAGAAAAAAAATCACTAGGGACATTAGTGATTATGCCAATAAAAGAGCTTATCCTAAGCCCCCTTTTAATGGTCCAACTAACCAGTCATCTGCCTATAATATAGATGGAAATTCGAATGAGGAAGGTTTGTCCTCCATCATACATAATGACAGTCCAATAAATGGAAGTACAGACAATCAGCCACTCAGACGTAGTGAGAGGCTTTCTAAAAACAACAATGTCTATGGCAACAGAGACAATAATGTTGGTAGTAATAACAACAACCCTGACAGACAACAGGGGGACACAAATGATAGGGGTAATGTCTTTAACCACCAGGATTTTCAATCAACCAACAACAACCGAACCAACAATCGCCAGTCCAATCGGAACTGGCCACAAGCGAGGAACAAAAGGAGAACGAGGAGACGATAGTTTACATTCAAGAACTAGCTTGTGGACCGTGTGTTTACACAAGCTCAGATGGTGATTTTAACATTTATAACTATACCTCCTTGGATGTGGATCAAGAAATTGTCGATTTTTTATCTAGGGGCCTAACTTATGTCCCCGGGAGACATATGGATGTTGACAAAACCATTATTGATCTTAAGCTATTTGTCCGTAAACTTAACCTTAATCTGCTTATGGGAAGTAGTACTAGTATGGTTAGTTCTTTAAGGGTCTCTAGTGTATTTATTTATTCATCCAGAGTTGAATGTTTTTGAAAAAATGTGCGAGATAGACTTCTGGGCTATCAAAAATTGTCAGCACTTTAAAAATATGAGTAACAACATTAGTAATTTTGAATTTGACTGTTTAAATTTGCTGAACGATTGCAACATTAGGGTCATGAAGCCCGATAAAGGTGGCGGCCTTGTGTTTATGCAATATGATATGTACGTTGATAGTATGGTCAAACACCTTAACACTACCATATACACATGGGTAACCTTAAATGAGGTCAATGGGGCACATAGAAAGGTTAAAGGGGACCTGGAGGATCTATTTTTGGAGGGCCTTATTGATATAGACTTATATCATTATCTTATAATGTTAGCACCTAAAACACCAGCATTATTTGGCACTCCCAAACTTCATAAAACTTTAATTGACCCCCCATTTAGAACAATAGTTGATGGTCGGGGATCAATTACATATAGATGTGCCAAATATATTGACAGTGTTTTAAAACCGCATATTGGCAGTGAAGCACAAATTTGTAAGGATTCGTGGGGGTTTCTTAGCCATATTAACAAGCTTGAGTTTCAGCACAACGCACATTTTCTAACAATTGACATCAAGGACCTATACATGGTTATTCCCCAGCAGTTAGGCATCGAATGGACTAGGGAATTTCTACTTATGATAAAAGTAAATGGGGATACCATCAACTTACTCGAGACACTTTTAGAAATTGTCCTAACTAATAACTTTATGGTTTTTGAAGGCCAATTTTTCTTACGGAAGTTGGGGGTAGCTATGGGTTCCCCCTGTGGCAGTAGTTTTGCAAATGCCATTATGGCATTCTGGGAACACAACTTTTTGTTTAAAGATCCATTTTTTCAAAATCATGTATCCTGGTATACTAGGTACCAGGATGACATGTTCTGTATTTGGAAATGTGACCTTTCTCTCATTCCTTCTTTTATTAATAACATCACCCAGACTACCAATTTTTTGGAATTTACTTACACCATAGGGGAAAAAAAACATCAACTACCTCGATATACAGCTTATTAGGCACGACTTAAATCATAGGTATGAGAGTTTGATATATCGTAAACCAACTTACTCTAATACCTTTTCGCATTTTTCTAGCAGTCAGCCCTACCATCAGAAGAAGGCAGTAATTAAGGGGCAGATGGTTAGGGCTGCCCGTATGGTTTCTGATGAAACTGATTTCAATCATGAATGTGACTTGCTAGAAAAAATGTTTTTGAACAGAGGGTATCCTTCTACCCTAGTTTCAAACATCAAAAATTAAATCATAAACAAAAGGATTATGGGGCATTTTACACCATTGTTATCGGACCTAGATGGCATCCCAACTAAAAATTTGAGTTACCATGAAGGTTTTCTTGCTGAGCAATCAACTAACATGTCTGATGACATTATAGTCCACCAAGTTAGTTTTCTTTGTACATACTCACTTGATCACTCGTCTATTAGAGAAGTTCTTAATAAGACCTGGAATATAATTAAAGGCGATGAAAAGTTATCTAAAGTACTAGGGGTTAGGCCCAAAATAACTTATAGGCGAGGCCAGAATTTGAAATCACTCCTAGAAAGGAAAAGAGATAGTACAAACAGAACTAAAGGAATGTTTAAGTGTGGATCATGTCCATACTGTAAACATATTTTTGTGGCCAAGCAATTTTTTATTAACAATAAGATGTACAAAATTAATTACAGATATAATTGTGAGTCTAAAGGTGTTACGTATGTGGCTTTGTGCACTTCATGTGACACATTCTACATTGGTAAAACTAAAACAACGCATTTACGAACATTGTTATGCCATAAGTAGAAATGATTCTAATAATGCACTGGCCAAACACATTTTAAACTACCCTGATCATGCTTTTTAATTTGGAGTTTTGCAGCATAGGAGCATTGATGTTAGGGAATGACCATGGCAAGTCCTTCTGGAAATTGACGAGCTTATATGGCAGATCAAGACAAGAGCAAAAGTCTTTTCAGGTATGAATGAGAGTCTTTCTATCAAATGTATGTTGAGATATTTGGCCCTTAAACGATGACATTAAAGTGTTTACACATATGAATTTCTGGTTCACTTAGATGGATTTCTGAACCTACTGTTTTTGTTAATTTTCATTTATGGTTTTATTTTTCACATTCATATTTATTTGTTAGATGTTATACATTGTTAAGTTTATAGTCCTTAGTTAATAATATGGTAACTTTGTTGAAATTTTCTTAGGCATTTACAACATCTATCTGTGGCTCACATGCATCCCTTATGGGAATAAGACCTTGGAAAGTGTTTATTTAAACCTTTTGCGTAACAGCGTTTGGTCTTGTATAAGTGGGTCTTTGATTATCAATGTTTTTTTATTGATCGTAAATTGCATATAGTTGCATTGAATTTATATTGTAATTATGGCTTATTTTATGTTGTAGGGGCGAGGCTACTTTAAGATTCCTGCTTGTCAAGTAGGCTGACTCATTAATTTACTCAGCTTAATAGTATATAAGGAGAACCAAAAGTGTGTTACAACTGTTTGTCTGATGAAGGCAAGTTAATGTGCTTGCCGAAAGCGCTCACATTAAATATTAAAGATTTTTCTTTATTTTATTTTATTTCGCATTGGTGTGACAGCATTTGTTCACTTTTTTGCCGGCTTTTATGGTTCTCCGCTGTGCCTGTTTTTATCAGTTTTAGTTTTCATTTGTAGTTTGGTTGGTGTGACAGAGCAAGATGCAGAGGACAGGAAGAAATAGAAACAGATTATCCGCTGTGGCGACCCCTAATGGGAACAACCGAACGAGAAGAAGATGTATCTTCTACATCTTTCATTCACTCTCTTCTTCCCAGGTGAGCTTTTCTCCTTTAATCCTGGCTAGAGATACTCTCTACATTTTGTAAATAGCTACAGTACATCTAGTTATTTTGTTTTTTCTAACTTCATTGCTGAACATATTTTTCACTTCTCTAAAGTGTATTTGTACATAATTGCTATGATTGTATGCCATCAGCATTTCTTTCAACTACTGTAACAAAAGTCTGATCTTGAAAGTGGTCAGTGGGGATCACAGTTCACCCAGTTTACATCATCTTTGGCAAAAAAACATACGGTCGCACCATATGTGATAGTGCTCTGTCTAGGGCTGCTATTCACATGGAGTTCTGTTAGAATGGATGCAGCAAACCGAGATTCAAAACTGCCATCTAGTTGGCTTTCCATGATAAATACCAGTTAAACAAGTCAAGCAGATCTAAAACAATAAAGGGCTAGTCTGAATGTATCTGGCATTACATAGCAAAGCTACAGAAAGGACTATGGAGCAAGTCCTGTTTAATGATCGATGATGGTTACCTGATTCCAGAGGTATGTCTTCTAGGCAGGAAGGACCACTTTCATAACTGCGCTTCATATTCCGTTGGTACCTGGTCACTCTAACCCCAGTACTGTGCTCCACGTTAGTATACATGCAAAACAACCCCCATGACAATTTATAATTATCACCCTGTAGCATCTTATTATAAAGTGTCATGGGGGTTGTAGAATCTTAAAGACATCTTTAAGATGCTACAGCCCTCATGACACTTTATAATTATCACCCTGTAGCATCTTAAAGATGTCTCTTCTTTGATAACCAGGCAGTCAGATGGGTTTCATACAAAGGGAAGACCTGTAGGACAGGTAAAGTGAGTTTTAAAATGTCTGATTAATACAATAAGGAACAGGAATAAGGAAGGCCCAGTACTCACCTGACTTAAGTGTAAACCACCAGTTAACAAAAATGTATGCATCCAAAACATATTGTAATAAAGAGGCAAGCATGAAAAACATTGGCCCTTACAAAGAACATGCCAATTAATTACCTTGCAAATTACGTATTCATTGAATTAAACATTTTTCATTAAGAATACAATAAATAAAATAAATAATTTGGATCTGCTGAGAAAAAAGTAATGCAAATGAATATAAGCTAAAATAAAGGAGCTGAAAAAACTGCAAAGGCTGTTTTGGACATGCAGAGGACAATTAAACTTGACACTAGAAAATGCATTCAGTAAGGTAAGTCCTGTGCCATTGCAGGTCCATGAGTAAAGTTTTAGTAAAAGCATGAGGCAAATACAAAAATTTAAAATTTAACACCAGTCATTAATTTGTTTCCTTTATAGTCAAAGGAAATACATTCAGTGGTTAAGACATATGGAGTATTCTATGTAATAGTGTAGCCTTATTAACTATTAAAATCCAAGGATTGCAGGATAAGCAGGTCTTTAGAGGAAATCTTGAAGCCAAAGGTAAGGAATAAAAGTCAAACATAAAACAAAATAGTTCAGAAAAAGCAAATGCAGATGTTTCAGAGAGAAGTACAATCAATGATTCCATAAGCTATATATGTAAAAAGCATCTTGTATACTTGGAGACTTCCAGAATTCTATTTTATAGCTCAGCCTTTCAACAAGCAGAGAGAAATAGGACAAAATCAAGGGTCTCATTTTTGTATAGTTACAAATTAAAATGCAGCAGAACAACATTAAAATAACTTAAAAAGTAAAGCGCACAAACCCATGTTCCAAGCCAGTTTAGGGTTAGTATATTTTCAAAAGCATTTTATTGTTATCTGTGCAGGGTATGCAGACAGTCCTAACAATATCTGTAACAAAGCAGGCTAACTGCAACCATCAATTCCGTATGGAGAAAATAACCTCATACAGGTAAGAAGGAAAACCAGGCCATTTCATGTCTGTTTTTCCTTAGTGTTGTATCAGCACTGCATCATTTCCTAGCTCCTCTGAAGCCCAGCACCATAGTAAGTAACAAAGCAGGCTAACTGCAACCATCAATTTCGTATGGAGAAAATAACCTCATACAGGTAAGAAGGAAAACCAGGGCATTTCATGTCTGTGTTTCCTTAGTGTTGTATCAGCACTGCATCATTTCCTAGCTCCTCTGAAGCCCAGCACCATAGTAAGTAATGTTTTTACTCTAATGCTCTTTTTCATTGTTGTTGTGATTCTGTACCACCTGACAGAACCATAACACAAGCAAAATTGTCCATGTAGGCTGCCTTGTTTTTTATGATTCATACAAGTTAGATAAGCAAATTCCCCAAAGAGTTGTCTACTTGCTGGCTAAAGAGCTCTTTGTCCATTTGCCTAACTGCTTATTGGACAGAATTCTCCCTTGATGCATACTCTTTAGAGCAATGAAACAATAATTTGTACTAAAATCACATACACTACTCCAATCATGTTAAAGCACATGTAATGACCAACTGGGGTATTTCTGTCAGAACTTCTGTATATAATAGCAGAGGACCTTCAGTAAAATCTGAGACCACAGCCAGTGACCTCCAAAACATTAACTGTTGTTTACTTTACATATTTAACTGCAGACATCATTCAGAACTAATGTAATCTAGTGCCATGCTGGGTACATGAGTACCACCCTGGTATCGTCATGGCCTCTGAGGTATGCAGAGATATGCCAATGGCACCTTGCTTTTGATGTTTAGATTCATTTAATGGAGGTACTATGCTATTTCTCTTTTCTTTTTTTTTGTTAATTTGATATTTAATAAACAGAAAGAAGAATTATCTATATTGTAACTTTTCAAGAAACAGTACGATTTATAAGTAAATCTAGTAAGCAATGAAAACCAGGCAAGTGCGGTAGCTAAAGAAACGATAATACAAGGGTTACATCGACAAGGATAGCAAAAGAAGTGACAGAAATGATGCCTGTTATCATAACTAAGTAAACGATACATCCAGGGAGGAAGGGCAATGAATTAAGTAATAACGGAGCAGCATCACAGATCTCAGTACACATTTCCATAAGGACGAATATGAAAGTATATACAGTGATTTTAGACAGACTGCAACAGCAACAATAAAAAGGAATGTAGTTATAAAAATCGCCTATTAGGTAGTTCTCTGATCACTGAAATTCTTTTTCAAATGTGGATTTCCCAGTTCTCCTAGAAGTGTATATGTGTGCCAGTTATTCTTTCCTTATTTTTCCCCACTAAGATCCCTTACATCTTGCCTTCCTCAGTCTACTACTCTTCCTCTCTTCTTTCTCTTCCTCCACTGCCTTCCTGACCTCTCCACTGTACATCATTCTGTCCCCTTCTTCTGCCTTGTATCAGAAGACTCTTTTTTATTCAAAACTCCTAAATTGTCCTTCATTCCTCTGTCCTTGTAACTGTTCTGTATACCACAATCCTTTCTTTTCCCATTGTGCTAGTACCTTTATAAACCCTTGTTGCTGTCACTCACATCTTACATCCCCTAAAAGTCTTACCTTCTTAATAAACATCTTCAAATATACCCCCATTGAGTCTCTGTCTATATAAATATACCCCTTCCCTTAATCTTATCACTGTCTTATCACCTTTCACCCTCTCATTCACCACATCCCTTAGTCTTTGCACCATATTTGCTGCCACTGCATACCTTCTAAACATGGGCATGTCCCATCCCCCACCACATTCCTTGGTCTCATTCTCTCCTTTACAATAATTTTTTTCTTACTTCTCTAAAAAAAATTAAAACATTCTGTCTGTAATCCACGCAGCCACACTGTAGATGGTATTATATGTATGTGACTCGGTAAATCCATGCTAGTAACAACATCACCAATACTACCTCTCCCACTCTTTGTATTCACCCAGTCAGCCCTCTTGGCTAACATCCCTTTTATTATATTATGCACCTCCTCTCATTTTTCTCCTTGCTTGTCTCTACCAGGTCATTCCATTCTCCCCTTCCCCCAACCATAGCAAGCCTATTGGATTTTACACTCCTTTCCAGACCCCTATTAACAGGTCCTTCATATGACTATACCACAACCCTAGTTCTCTTCTGAACTTTTCTAAGATTGTTAACACAGGAGGCAGCATCCCCTCTACATCCCGCAGGAATAACATGCAGTTGTCAGCTTATTTATACCACTTCACTCCTACTAATATTGTATTACATTCCTTTTAAAATTTAAAATCAGACATGGCGTTTTTCTCCATTGTATAATAACTCTTTACTCTCTTTGGTCTTTCATCCAACCCTGCATTGCATTTTCTTGCTGCACAGAAGTAATTCCTAAGATATGCATCTCTTCTTTTGTAAAATATGGTCCCTGACCTTGCTGTCCAAATTTTTTTGGCTTTATTCTTTTTCAGAATCAATCCATTTTCCGAACTCTTAACAGTAATATTACAACTGTTTCCAAGTAACAGTATCTGTAATTAACATCACATCATCTGCATTCACCAGAACAGACAACTTTAACTATGTACACATTTCCACCTTCTTTGACTGAGTTTGTCTTTACATAGTAATACCATGACATTATTTATTAAGGAAAATAGGTTTCCATTTTTATGATAACCCTTGTTTTATTCTTCAGTTCATACTGTTTGTTTCCCTGGTCATTCATTTACAAAAGGTATTTGTTAAAATACAGTGGTTCAGTACAGATATTCGGCAATTTCCTGCTATATCCATATACTTCCAGAATATTCCTCAATACTTTCTGATGAACTGTCATTTTTTTGAAATACTACATGATAGTAATTTCCTCCTTTCTTATCCATATTTATGACTTACATTATATGCTAAACACATTCTAATAATTGTTTTTAACTTCTCAACCTTGAATGCTGTTAACTTATTTTCTATTATTTTACAACACTGTATTCAACCTCAGTTTTAAAATTTTCAGTTAATGCTTCCAATCTATGTTGCATAACAGTATAGGTTTCCATGTCTCATCTCTCTCCCTCTCTCTTTGTCTCTCTATCTCTCTCTTTGTCTCTCTCTCTCTCCACTCCTCCCGGCCTTGCATTGCTTTTCTTACACGGATAATGTAATCCTTTTTAAGCTGCCTCTTCATTTGTCTCCCCAGTACTATTCACTTAAAATGATAAGGAAGATGCATTTTGCTGTCTTATCACTTCTTTATATGAGTTATAACTTAGCCTTTCCTGGAGGTGTGCATCCTTTAATATTTGTCAGAGCTTATACCTAACTATTCTAATCTATAGTTCTTTTCTTCTTAATGTTGTCTTCTTCACACAACCATTTTAATCATCACAATCCATCAGAGCAGTCTTTCCTGTACCATATATATCAGTTATAAAATCTGTTCTCAGAATTTTTTCTTATGTACAATTTTATTTCCTTGATTATATCTTAAATAAATCATAAAACCTTATTTTCTTTTTTATGGAATTAGCTAATAAAGGGTCTATTTTCATCTCTACCTCTTACAACCAGTTTCTGTCATCAAAGAATATCTTTCATATTTTTTAGTAAATTGTTTTCAAATATCTACCTTGTCTTAAAAGACAAGTATGCAACAAATGCAACATTTACTTTTCTAAGATTCTGTTTCCATACCTAGAGGATTATCCACATACCTTCATATATGAAAAAAATGACTTAGCAGTTTTTCCCATTCTGTGCAGTTTCTGTCCTAGTCAGCTCTGTCACTGCACACCATATTGTTCTGAATGAAATGTCACAATCATTTCATTAGGGATTTGTCTCTAGTTCTGTTGCATCATAATGCCTATCACATCAGTATTTTTCTAAGAAAAACAAACACAGAAAACTACTCTTAGCTCTTTTTGCTATTTCACACCCACTAATGATATAAAGGTATTCAATCTCGAAAGTGACATCTCATTGATTTTTCTGCTGTTGTATAAGGCTGCAATCTTTCTCTTTCCTGGAGTTATAAACCTGTTAAACCTTTTATAGTCTCAAGGTGAATAAACCTGATAACCACTAATAACAACAAATTCCCTAGTTAGTTGAAATTGTAAACCAAGAAATATATCACTCAGTCTTAATCAGAGAAATAAGAAAGCAATTGAAACTCACAAAATATCCCTTTTTTGAAAGACTAAGTTATCTCAATTACTGTTGTGCCCTTTTTCAATAGAGTTTAATAGATGATATAACACATATGTAGGAAACACATATACAAGAGTTACTGCAAAACGTCACTGACATTGTTTTACTGAGGATTCTCATACTTGACAGTATTTCTCAATACTTCCACTCTAAGTAATTTGGATTGTGATTTAACAACATAGAGTGGGGCATTGTAATCTCATCAACTCCACCCTCACAGTGCATTTTGGGAAAGAAATAACCTGTCAAGTAAATAAGATCACATAAGTATGTATGTCCACTTGAGAACATCCAGGGTTAGGAAAAAATTGAAATCAGTAACAAATATGTACTGTGGTGCTGGTAGTGTTGAATTGAGTAAACTTCATGATAAGATAAACATGTAAAGTTTTCATTTTCCATCATACAATGTGAATCAAGGAATGAATGCTAACACGGGCCTGCAGGGGGACAATTCCAGGAGTTCAATGTTGTGTTTTTCACTGTTTTAGTCTTTTGATATTATGGTCTTGAGACTATGATTTTCCAGCTTGTGGATTGTCATAGTAGACATATATCTCTGTGTGTGTGTGTGTGTGTGTGCGTGTGTGTGTGTGTGTGTGTGTGTGTGTGTGTGTGTGTGTGTGTGTGTGTGTGCGCGTGTGTACGTGTCTTTGTGTAACTATCTAGTTACATACAGTATATATGTGTGTGTGTATGCATATATATATATATATATATATATATATATATATATATATATATATATGGGTCTCATTTATTTAACCCAAAGTACAGTTAATCAAAACCCAATTTGTCGGGACCGGTTATGTGAAAATGGAGTTCTCCAAAACCTCAAAATCCCGAATTATGTTTCCACAAACTTTTTCCCATGATGCTGGCAGTGCAATTTGGAGTGGATGGACATTCAGGTGTACTATACCATTGGAGTTTTACTGCAGGTATGCCAGTAGGTGTATAATTATTTAAAAGGCATTGGTAACTTTTACATAGAGATCGCACTGCAGTGTAGATTGACACATCTACCCTTCCTTTCACTGTAGTGCGATCTCGGAGGTGGTATATGTAAGTTGCAGGGAATGTGGGGTTGCAGGGGGGCTTGCCCCCTGCAAAACTTATGAATTTTCTTGTTTTGTGTTAAAGTCTGACATAGGTGTAATGTCACTGTTTTGTGGTTTGGCATTTTGTGGTTTTGGATCATTGCATTTTCATTTAAATGCTCTTGGCAAACTGGGTTTCGGTTAACTGTTCTTTCGGTTAACCAAATAGGACATATATATAATATATTATATATACATATATATATATATATATATAGAGAGAGAGAGAGAGAGAGAGAGTTATACTTCAGAATCTTGCACTACTGAAATATTGAATTTCAGTAGCTCAAGACCAAAGTGCTGAAAGTTCAGTTGTGCAAATGTGTAGAATTCTGAATGTGGAAATGTTGAATCCACTGTTGTGGAGGCGCGTACATGACGTGGGATTCCCTGTGTTCGTGTTGTGAGAGGTGGTTTATGGATGTAGCTGGAGATTCAGGTAAGTGATGTTTTACTAGTGGTTTTGGGTAGGGATTTTAGTGTATGTGAGTGTGTTTGGAGTTTTGAGGTGTGGGTTAGGGTAGGTAGGTAAGATAGTGAGTGTGTAAGTGTTGAGAGTGGTGGTATTTGTATGTATGTGATGTGTGTTTGTGCAAGGGGAGTGTAGAATGTGTAGTGGTGGTTTTTGTGTATTGGTGTTTTTAGTGCGACCTCGGATTTAGTACATATAAGTAGTGGGGGTGATGGGGGGCTTGCTCCCCTATTTATATGTAGGGTCCACGTGTGTGTTTCTTTTGTTGTGTTTGTGTGTGTTTTGTTGGTTTGTGGTGTATGGAGGAAGGTGTATGTGTGGTTGTTTGTGTGTGGAGTGTGTATGTGAGCAGTAGCGATTTTGAATTTTGTGCTTTTGGAGTTTCGGCTTTACAGTCTCGAGATACTGAATTTCAATATTTCAGTATTTCTGGATTGTAAAGTGAAACCACACACACACACACACACATATATATATATATATATATATATATATATATATATATATATATATATATATATATATATATATATATATATATATATATATATATATATATATATATATATCTATGTAGAGAGAGAGAGAGACCATGCCTTTTGGTATCACAATGAACCCATTCTCCAGCCTATTTGTTCCTGAAGGTGTAAAGTAGATGAGACAGTAAGAAAAGCCAAAATCTGAATAGTAGGGTATTGGGTTTTTGTATTAAGCCTTACTAATTCGCTGTGGATGCGTATACGATCCAAGAGGCTAGGTATGCAATAGGCCAAAGTGACATTTGTTCATGCCTCTACATGATGTAACCAAAGGCCTCGGGCCCATTTCAGATAGACCCCCGTACAGTTTCCAGTGATCACCTGGGAATTCATTCTTGGAGATCTTGCTTGGAAGCATTATCACAACCACTCCACTGAAGAAACATGAATTTGATAAGCCTTGCTGTTCTTCATTTGATGACTGCTGCACTACCTAAGCTATATGAGATATAACCTGCCAAGGAAATAACTGATCAGCTTCCAAAGCTTCAGGGCACCTATAATCCACCAAAACCAGCTTGAGTTGAGCTGTTTAAAACATAGGTTGGGGCATGGGACCCTTCAGAACTTTTGTGTGACCACAGGGATTGCTCCTCTGTGGGCTTTCAAATATCAATTGTCAGCTAGTAATGTTCTTTGTGAGCAGATAAGTTCCCTTTGGGAAAAAACGTCTACTTTATTTTTGGTATGGAAACCTAACTTTTAACTTATATTGTAGCTAAGGAAAACATTTTTTATTGACTGTTATATGACTTTTGTTCCCTTTTAAATGTGAGTATTACGTTTTTTTTTTTTACTTTTATGATAAAAAGTTGATAAATCTTATTAAAACTATTTTTTTTCTGTGGAGAAACTGGTATTATTTTACTTTTTTGGACAGGGGTAAGTGTTTACAGAGAATTTTACTGGGTTTTATTCTTAAGAATGTTAGTTTCTTAAAACTTGCCTGTTTTACTGACTACTGCTGCTAGCATTCCCTGAGAATCTGGCACTTTTTAGGCTTATCCAAGGAGTACCCTACCAGGTCCTAACTTGTACCTTTTTCCAGCAGCAAAAAATGAAAGATTGTAAAACAGCCTTTTTCACCACAACAGGCTGATATTTTCCCTCAGCCACAGATCGATGACTCTGCTGTTGCCAAAGCAGGTTCTTCGGACCACACTCACCTTTTTGCTTGGGTCCCACTGGTGTAGTCCCTACAGCTACCATGGACCTGGGTCAGGTATGTTCTCTGTGGCTGTGGGCATGTGCTTCTTTGGCAGGTGCTCCTGGCAGTCCTCAGATAAGTGACAGGGAATGTCACAAAGTTGTGCCTACCCCTGGGGAAGGGTTGTTGACAATTCGGTGTCTGTTTCCCCAGGAATTCCTGTCAAAAAGAAACAAAAGACTAAACATACATCTTGTCCTGTCACAGTGACTCAGGGTTGAGGGCAGGCTCTTCAACCCTATATTATACAGCTGTTTGTGTGAAAAGATAAAAAAATCTTCTTTTCCTGAAGAGAATCAAGAGTCTGAAGCTTTAAATGAGTGGCAGGGACAGATGATGTAATACCTCCCACGTTTCTGAATCAAGAGTCTGAACCTGTAAATGAGTGGCAGGGACAGATGATGTAATACCTCCCAGGTTTCTGAATCAAGAGTCTGAACCTGTAAATTAGTGGCAGGGACAGATGATGTAATACCTCCCACGTTTCTGAATCAAGAGTCTGAACCTGTAAATGAGTGGCAGGGACAGATGATGTAATACCTCCCAGGTTTCTGAATCAAGAGTCTGAAGCTGTCAATGAGTGGCAGTGACAGATGATGTAATACCCCCAGGTTTCTGAATCAAGAGTCTGAAACTGTAAATGAGTGGCAGGGACAGATTATGTCATACCTCCCAGGTTTCTGAATCAAGAGTCTGAACCTGTAAATGAGTGGCAGGGGCAGATGATGTAATACCTCCCAGGTTTCTGAATCAAGAGTCTGAAGTTATAAATGAGTGGCAGGGACAGATGACGTAATACCTCCCACGTTTCTGAATCAAGAGTCTGAACCTGTAAATGAGTGGCAGGGACAGATGATGTAATACCCCCAGGTTTCTGAATCAAGAGTCTGAAGCTGTAAATGAGTGGCAGGGACAGATGATTTAATACCCACAGGTTTCTGAATCAAGAGTCTGAAGCTGTAAATGAGTGGCAGGGACAGATGATGTAATACCCCCAGGTTTCTGAATCAAGAGTCTGAAGCTGTAAATGAGTGGCAGGGACAGATGATGTAATACCCCCAGGTTTCTCAATCAAGAGTCTGATGCTGTAAATGAGTGGCAGGGACAGATGATGTAATACCCCCAGGTTTCTGAATCAAGAGTCTGAAGCTGTAAATGAGTGGCAGGGACAGATGATGTAATACCCCCAGGTTTCTGAATCAAGAGTCTGAAGCTGTAAATGAGTGGCAGGGACAGATGATGTCATACCTCCCAGGTTTCTGAATCAAGAGTCTGAAGCTGTAAATGAGTGGCAGGGACAGATGATGTAATACCCCCAGGTTTCTGAATCAAGAGTCTGAAGCTGTAAATGAGTGGCAGGGACAGATGATGTAATACCCCCAGGTTTCTGAATCAAGAGTCTGAACCTGTAAATGAGTGGCAGGGACAGATGATGTAATACCCCCAGGTTTCTAAATCAAGAGTCTGAAGCTGTAAATGAGTGGCAGGGACAGATGATTTAATACCCCCAGGTTTCTGAATCAAGAGTCTGAAGCTGTAAATGAGTGGCAGGGACAGATGATGTAATACCCCCAGGTTTCTGAATCAAGAGTCTGATGCTGTAAATGAGTGGCAGGAACAGATGATGTCATACCTCGCAGGTTTCTGAATCAAGAGTCTGAAGCTGTAAATGAGTGGCAGGGACAGATGATGTAATACCCCCAGGTTTCTGAATCAAGAGTCTGAAGCTGTAAATGAGTGGCAGGGACAGATGATGTAATACCCCCAGGTTTCTGAATCAAGAGTCTGAAGCTGTAAATGAGTGGCAGGGACAGATGATGTAATACCCCCAGGTTTCTGAATCAAGAGTCTGAAGCTGTAAATGAGTGGCAGGGACAGATGATGTAATACCCCAGGTTTCTGAATCAAGAGTCTGAAGCTGTAAATGAGTGGCAGGGACAGATGATATAATACGGCCACGTTTCTGAATCAAGAGTCTGAAGCTGTAAATGAGTGGCAGGGACAGATGATTTACCCCCAGATTTCTGAATCAAGAGTCTGAAGCTGTAAATGAGTGGCAGGGACAGATGATGTAATACCCCCAGGTTTCTGAATCAAGAGTCTGAAGCTGTAAATGAGTGGCAGGGACAGATGATGTAATACCCCCAGGTTTCTGAATCAAGAGTCTGAAGCTGTAAATGAGTGGCAGAGACAGATGATGTAATACCTCCCATGTTTCTGAATCAAGAGTCTGAAGCTGTAAATGAGTGGCAGGGACAGATGATGTAATACCCCCAGGTTTCTGAATCAAGAGTCTGAAGCTGTAAATGAGTGGCAGGGACAGATGATGTAATACCTCCCAGGTTTCTGAATCAAGAGTCTGAAGCTGTAAATGAGTGGCAGGGACAGATGATGTAATACCCCCAGGTTTCTGAATCAAGAGTCTGAAGCTGTAAATGAGTGGCAGGGACAGATGATGTAATACCTCCCAGGTTTCTGAATCAAGAGTCTGAAGCTGTAAATGAGTGGCAGGGACAGATGATGTAATACCCCCAGGTTTCTGAATCAAGAGTCTGAAGCTGTAAATGAGTGGCAGGGACAGATGATGTAATACCCCCAGGTTTCTGAATCAAGAGTCTGAAGCTGTAAATGAGTGGCAGGGACAGATGATGTAATACCTCCAGGTTTCTGAATCAAGAGTCTGAAGCTGTAAATGAGTGGCCGGGACAGATGATGTAATACCCCCTGGTTTCTGAATCAAGAGTCTGAAGCTGTAAATGAGTGGCAGGGACAGATGATGTAATGCCTCCCAGGTTTCTGAATCAAGAGTCTGAAGTTGTAAATGAGTGGCGGGGACAGATGATGTAATATCTCCCACGTTTCCGAATCAAGAGTCTGAAGCTGTAAATGAGAGGCAGGGACAGATGATGTAATACCCCCAGATTTCTGAATCAAGAGTCTGAAGCTGTAAATGAGTGGCAGGGACAGATGATGTAATACCTCCCAGGTTTCTGAATCAAGAGTCTGAAGCTGTAAATGAGTGGCAGGGACAGATGATGTAATACCTCCCAGGTTTCTGATTCACATTCTTAGGAGAGTGTAACTTTGGACAGTCCCTGTGAAGGGCTTCTCTTTCTCTGAGACCACTTCCAGAATTAATTTTATTTTCAGTGGGAAAACACTGATGTTTCTAGTCCCCCAGTGATTTTGTACACCTGGAATTTGTTGAAGCTACCCTTATTCTTCCTGCTCCTTCTGCTTGGAGGATTTTTTTACAGTCTGCAATTTCACTGGCAGTCAGCCTGCTGCCCCTCCCCAATGGCAGATGGATTATCTAAGGTTCTTCAGCATGGGCGCTGGAACCATAGAGCAAGGGGGGGAGAGCCCCCCCCCACTTTTTTGCAGACTCTGTCGCAATTAGTCTTGTTTTGCACACCTCCCAACTGTCGCAATGATGTCAGTTAGTTTGCGAGTAGAAAGGATTACTCAGAAGCTGCCGCAATGACGTGACGTCAGTGAATATGTCCAGTTTGCAAGCAGGAATGGATTATTCAGAAGCTGTTTGCAAACTGAAACAGCAAGGACTATGCAGAAGCTGTCAATGCATATGTCCGGCTGGTGTGCAAGCAGGAGTATTCAGAGTATGAGCGGGAAGGATTTACTTCTGAAGTACTGCCTGCCGGGTCAGGTGTGTGTGTGTGTCTGTGTGTGTGTGTGTGTGTGTGTGTGTGTGTGTGTGTCTGTGAGAAAATGCCCCCAACAGGATATATCTGGTGGCTAGAGATAATCGGGCTCAAACCCTGTACCTTGGGTACAGGAGAAAAGAGCCTAAAGTCCCTAGCCACCATCACTTGTGAATTTATGCCTCACATTGTTGTTCTGTTCCTCTTCTGGTTTGGTAAAACAAAATCTCTTATTCTAGCAATTTTCTAAGCTTATAAACTCAGTATTTGAAATGTGTCCCTATTTTGGGGCTGTATACCCCCATTATTGGTTTTGTTCTGTATTTTTTGTGCTAAGAGGTTGAGAGCTATGGTGAGAAGTGAGAACTGAATTCAGTAAATGATATGATAGCCATTTAAGTTTGTCTTCCTGTTTTTCAAGAAACTGTTGTTTTATCTTAGTGGTATGTTGCTCTGACTGTAGTGTACAGGGTTCTGGGTTCAATACTTGGCAGTGAAATGCATGGTGGTAACACAACATTTTATGCAAGCAAAATTATGCATGCAATGTTTAAAATGTGTCTGTGTTTTTTGCCCTTTTGTCCCTCCCAATTGAAAATAACTTCAAGAAGCTGTGCAACATGCCTATGACGTACACTACTGTGATACTGTATTTATATATTGTGTGTGGAAATAGACTGTTATCATGGAAATGTTCTGAACAGGGCAGTTTTGTCATTATTGGTGCATGCATTTTGCTTCATTGCCTACTGGAAAATGTTCAAACAATACATTTAAAATGCAGTTGTGTGAATAGGGCAGTTTTGTCATTATTGGTTAATGCATTTTTGTTTCACTGCCTACTGGAAAAATGTTTAAACAATACATTTAAAATGTGCTCTAACTTAAGCCTAACAAGTGTGTTGTATTATACAAGGAATGTAATTTAATACAATCAGGAAGGTGATTCAAAGAATGCATACATGTATGCTTGGCCCTAAAAATGTGTTTGAAAACAGCCCAGAGGAAAGTGTGAAAGGCTCAAAATCATGGGCAAATAAGCTTTACTCTTGTTGCCAAAACAATGGATGAAGGTAAAACAATTCACACCACATCACCTTGACCTGGCCAAGCCTTTTGACACAATCCCCTACTCATGAATAATGTAGGAGCAAGCACTTACATCACCAGCTTCATTGCCAACTTGACTCACAGGATGCAGGAGATCAAAACAGGGGAAGAGACCAGTCACCAATGCAGTCCCCCAGGGTTCGGTGCTGAGACTTTTTCTGTTTGCATATACATCTCAAAAGTAAAAGAAAATACCAAAGAGCTTTGGTCAGCTAAGTTTGAGATGACTGCAAGCTAGGAGAGGTTATTGAATCCCCAAATGACTTAACCATCATGCAGGAAGGTTTGTCCCAAATAATAATTTTTGTCAAAATCATGACAATGCCGTCTGAGGACTGATCCAATTGTCTGGCATTTGGGAACTTGTGTGTAAAGTGACCTACCTTTTGACCAACATGTTCCCAGAGTCATAAGAAAGCCTTTCTATATTGCACAGCTAATAAACAAATTGATTCTGACTGGATCTAGAGATGTTGTTGTCCCCCTTTACAAAGCTCTCATTATATCAATCATGTTGTATAATGCCCACTTTGGTATGTATCTGTCCAGCCTCATTCAACAATTAGAATACCTTCACAGATACCTTGCTAAAAGGATACAAGTCCTAAACAATAGGTCTTGCATGGACCACCTCAAAGATTTATCACTATACTCAGTATCCTACACAGAGCTTAGAGGTGACATGTCTGGCATGCAAAGCATCCTCTGCCATAATACACATGGACCTAGTGAACATCAGCAATTCAAATGGCATCAGAAATACTCACTCCAGGTATCTAAACTGAATGTTGTGGAGAGATGGATATATATCACAGAGGCTACCACTGTTCCGGAACAAACTATCCAGCAAAAGGGAAATGGCTAAGCTTAAAATGTCCTCCAAGTGAACCTGTGTTGGGGTAGCAAATAGGTTTAAATAAATTACCCTTTTTAGCTCACTAAGTGCCCCTGTCACCCCCCCCCCCCACCAGTCTTTAACAGCTTCCAGCACCTATGTTCTTCAGTCTTTCAAGTTTTTATATCGTAATCCCAGGCTTGACCCAGCAGCTATAGATTTAGTAAATTAAGCTGCTGTTAAGCATTTTGTTAATACTAATCTCTCTACTTCGGACATGGATTGGAATGCTTTTGATATATTTTTGTGAAAAAGTGCATGCTTCTACAATTCTTTGGTTTGGAATTCTCACCTGTCAGGCTCATATGATGAAGTCTGTCCTGGCCACTGTGATGTGTTGATTATAACCCAATAAAAAAGCACTTTATCAATTTAGATTATGCCAGAGAAAATTTCATTCATTAAACCCTGCATTTGTTCCTTGAAATATACAAGACTTGCATAGTTCCAGAATACACCAGAATACATGTAGCCTGCCACCTCTCTCTCCAGTATCACATCTCTAACAATTGGCCAATGTCCGACATCTTTGTCAATTTGAATGGTATATAAATACCTCTGCAGCCGTTTGCATGTAAATATTCTAAAGTTCCTTACTTTTGTAGCATATCTTGTCAGCTGCAGTACTGCCTCCGTGCTAGTTGTAATATTTGGCTCTGCAGTTCTTACTACCACTGTTTCCTAATCATGAACAGATTATTTTTTCTTTGGCTGTCAGAATTCTGCACATTTTAGACACTAGTCTTCTGATCAATCCTCCTTCCATCCTTCTGTCTACCGTTCTGTCCATCATGTTTCAGAATATCTGGCTGCGTAGGATCTCACCTTACCATCCACTGTATCCTGTTCCACTTACCTATTATCCCCTGATATGCCCATTTTAGTTCTACTGCTGACATTAAATCCTAGATGATCTCACTCCAAGCCTTAATTCTATCTTCCACTTTAATCTGGTGCCATTACTTGACCACAACCTCTTTTTTCCATTTCCAGAGTGATGACATATCCCACTTATCCTGTTATTCTGCTGAGGTCCTCCTTTTGTTAATGACAAGTCTTACCAACCTCTTAACTCTTGACTGCCATACCCCATGAATAACTTTTGTAGTTCATAAAAAACAGGTCATTTTATGTACCTATTTGATGTTTCTAACAACATCTCTATTATCTCCCCAGGCTTAGCTCCATGCTCTTTTGTTGAATCATCTCCTTCCAGTCATGCAACATGTGGTATATCCACCAGCTGATGGCAGCTTTTATTGGTGTAGCCCCAATTCTGGTATGCCTAGTCCTGTATTCTCAAACTCTTTCATCCCAACTTGTCATGCCACCCCATGTTTTTCCCATCCCACAGATATGCCCTCATTATTTGTTTTATCTTTTTTAAGTATGCTGCCTGTGGGACCATCCAGAAGACCTGGCCCAGGTATAGCAGCTGGGGATCCTCTGATCTAGTTCAATTCCCATCCATCTTTTATTTGTGCTTTGTTCTTGTTATATACATCAGTGTCTGATCTCAGCTTCACTGTTTTACTTAGCCATAATCCCAGATGTTTTATTCTTCCATTCCACATACTCTGTTGTATTCTCAATTATCCATATTTAATGCTAAAACTTTCATTTTCCACTCATTTACTGTGTATCCTGAAGCTTCCCCAAGTTCCCTTAATATGCTATAAACTCCTCCCTAGATTGTCATCTGTCTTTGTCAGAGTAAGAAGAATCTCACCTGTGCATAGCATTATCTTCTTCTGTTCCCCTGCCTGTTTATGCCCTCTTACAGTTGAGGCCCTTATAATGATAACCAGAGATTCCAAGTTGACTGCAAATACTAAGGGAGTGAGGGGGCACCCCTACCTTATCCCTGTCTCTATTTTTATTTCTCTTAACTGTCTTACTGGTATCTTCACTCTAGGCTTTGTATCCATATATAGCCTTTCCAGCAGTTGTGCGGGGTATGATGGGAAGCCCCCCCATCTAAAAGACTAATCATATATCCAACTAACTCTACTGAATGCTTTTTCAACACCCAATCACAATATCATAAGATCTGAAGGTATTGTTTCTGTCCATTCCTCCACTGATGGATCTCAGATTCAACCTTGAATCTAACTTCAGATGTTTTTTCAAACTTAGGATCTGTAGCTCAGTCTCCTCCCGATACCCAGAATCACCCTCTGTCCCAGCATTACCCCTGATTTCATTTACCAGTTGTAGAGTTCAGACATGATTTGTCTTTAGATACTTCTTTCTGGTATATTACTCTCTTTTTCTACTAAGTTCCTTCACTTTCCCATCTTTATCTATAAACAAAATAATTTACATCAATCTCACCTTTCTTGGTGTAATCACTTTTACCATTGCTTTTGGTGTTTTTCTGTGATTCCCTTTTCTCCTTGCAGGGACTATTTTGGACAAGCAATCAGGTTTTAAGAAATGGGTGGATTGTAGTCTTATTCCCATTTATAGTGTGTATATTGTTTGGGGACAGCTCATGTAGAGGAGTATTGCTCTATATTCATGGTATTAGCTCATTGGGCTTGATTCAATGATGTAACAAGCTTGTTCTCAAGGGCCTCATCTCTTCTGACTCCTCAGAATCTGCATGTGGAGTTTTCTCATCAAGGAAGATGTCCTTGGATAAACAGAAGGGGAACAGGCCTAAAAGAAGGGCAAGAAGATGAGGAAGCGATCTCCTGATTTCTCTCCATTGTCTGTTTTATCTTTGACTCCAATGGCAAAAATGTCCAAGTCTTCAGATCCTACTAATCTCTCTGATCTAACTGCAGTATGATCCAAGACAACCCCCATACTAGAGAAGAGATTTCCCAAGATCCAATCTCTCCTAGGCTGTGATAATTCTTTCTACAGAAGAGATCCTTACAGAGATCCTTGAGGCAACGTCCCATATCATCATCATTGAGGTCCATCAGGTCTAACAGAAACTAGACAGAAACAGATGTGCATAGAATTGTGAGGAATTTCTCAGGACCTAAACTGAGCAAAAAGTTCTTCAGGCTTTGTTTCCTAGGAAACCTCTTAGCTTTGCACCATCTCTGTAACCTATGGCTACTCCTACCCTGATCTGACCTCTAGATTTGGGGATACTGGAGCTGAGTTCCTCTGGACTGTCCATGTTGGATCAAAGGCTGTGGTCATCCTCAACTCCAGCATCATCTCTGACCCAAACAGCTCCCATTTCTTTGGAGCTGGAAGGGTCTTGGAGCTAAAGCTTCAGTGTCAGGTCTGGAGGTAAGAGCTCTGCTACAAAGCACTCAGAGCCATTTGTTCTCCTCAGAGACTCAGCATTAGATAGCTTGGCTGTGATTTCAAGCTTGTTGCAGTTTCATGGTCATGCACTTGGTCATAGTGGTGTGACAGCTTCATCTCCTACTGCAGTGATCATGGGTTCTCCCTCGGCTTTGGCCTTAGAGGCAATGGAGAGGGTTCTCTTGGTCCCAGCTACTCTGTAACTGCCAGCCCTGGGTCCTGATCCTGCACAGTCTATCCTATCAGGACAGGCAGTTAATACTAGCCTTAAGACAATTCTCATTCAGACATCCCATCAGACTTCTGAGTCCTCTCCAGACCTACCCCATCTACAGAGGCTCCTCAGAAGCATAATTCCAAAAGGAGACACATTGACTTCACCAAGAGTCCTTGACAGATGACACTGATTTTCATGAAAGGGAGGGTTCCCCCAGATCAACCCTGGAGGATGTCTCATTTAAGTAGATCCTCCAGCTTTGAAGACAAAAAGGAGGTTGATCTTCTAAAGCCCCTTTTCAGGAGGAATCCATGTTCCTTAGGATTTTCATTCCAGCTCAATTATTCCATGGGTGGTCCACCAGCTGATAAGATGGTGGATTTAGTCTTTCACTATGCATGGAAGGAACCAGAAATCACAGAACCAATCCCTAGAAACCTGGACAACTATCTTGTTGATTCTGTGAACTCTCTAACTGGACCCACAGCCTGGCAGTAGATGCCATGGTTGTGGTAGCAGCCACTAGGAAGGAAGACTCATAAGAAAGCTCTTCTGTTCATCCCCCTAACAGAGTCCGGGTTTTGGACAGATTTGGAAAGTGTGTCTATGCTTCACTTACTTTTCATTAAGGTCACTGAATTACTTGGCATACATGACTAGGTTTCAAAGGGACTTGATCAAGAAGTCTTCCAAGTCTCTTTCTGGGTCCATGTCTGTTAAAGGAAGGAAAATGGTGGATTCACAGCTAGCCATGCTTCAGTTCCTCCAAAAGATGGAATGGAGTCCACTGGCAAGTGTATACCAACGCAAAATGATAAAAACAGTCCTTTATTAGATTAGAAATGATTATCAGTATTCACCAACATAAAATAAGCACTTTTGTCTCCAATTATATAATTCAGGAGACTTTATCAAACTGATACAAATCTCAGTTTTCCCAAGTACAGGTTCTGGAGTTCATAGGAGCACACTTGGACATGACCGCTCAAATTCCAAAGTTACCAGAGAACAGGATACTCATTCTAAGAAATCAGGCTCAAGAGCTTCTTTCCTATCAGACTCCACATGCCAGATTAGTTCTTCAGCTTCTGGGATCGAAGGCAGCCCCCAGCACTTTTGTCCCCTTAGTAATGTATTATATGAGACTATTACAGTGGAGACATGTGGTTCAATGATCCATTAGATCCCAGTCCATGACTTTTCCAATCCCCTTAACAAGGATCTGCAGAAATCATGTAACTTGGTGGACTCAGTCTCCACTGGTGTTTTATGGCTGACCCTTTTTCCCTCCCTCTTCCGCACCCACAGTGACCACGGATGCTTCCCAGCAAGGGTGGGAGGGCATTACCTGGAAAAGATGGTCCAAGGCACGTGGACCAATCAGAAGACAAACTTCAAATTAATGTCTTAAGGATGAGCTCAGTCCTCCTAACTTTGGAGGCCTTTAAGGATGTCCTTCCTCTGGGGTGATTTCTATCCAGACCAACAACATGTCAGTAGTCTGGTACATCAAGAAACTAGGAGGAACACACTCCTACCCCTTTCTGTTGAGAAGCAGTGAGTGTGGCAGTGGGTGACATGTTTCCAACTGCTATCTGATAGTAATGCAAATACTAGGGAAGGCCAAAATTCTAGTGGACAAGTTGAGCAGATCTATTCTGCTTCCTCACTAGTGATCTCTGCATTCAACAGTGGTGACACAAATATTTTGTTGTTGATGTGCCAGCCATGTTGTGATCTTTTTACTTCTCCTATCAACTCCAAATGCAGCAGATTCTTTGCTTTAACCCCCCCAGGGGTGGAGTACCTAAGAGACACTATGATCCATAGTCGGCCCTCCGGTTACCTATATGCTTTCCCATCAACTCCCCTAATTACAAAGTTATTGCAGAAAGCATTACAACAGAAGATCATGGTCATCCTCATTGCCCCTTTTTGGCCTCAACCGGTATGATTTCCCTTCCTTTGGCTTTATTTGGTACATCTGCCTTGGGTGCTGGGTTTGAATCTATATGTCCTCATCAGAAATGCCTCATCTGGACATCAGATCCCTAAAACTAACTGCATGGTTTCTTCATTTCCAGTGATGACTAGTCCGTCCAGGCTTTCATTCCAAGTAGTCTCTATTCTTACTACTTCTCAGAAACCATCCACTAGGAAAGTTTGCAAAGTAAATGGAAAATGTTTTCCATTTGGGTTTAAAGAGAAACTTAGATCCCTTTTCATTTCCTAAATCATCTGTATTAGTATTTCTTGCCTCCATATTCCATAACAGTGCTACTTATTCAACTATCAAGGTTCAGAAGGCAGTGATCTGAAGCTTTTATACTGAAGAGAATCACACTTCCTTCGCTTCACTTCAATTGTCAATGCTCTTCTGAAAGCTACTTTTGTTGGAAACCCCCCACTCAAGAGTGCTAGTTCCCTTTGAGACATGACTGTCTTGCCACAAGCCTTGATGAAAGCTTCTTTTGAACCTGCTGCCAGGGTGGACTTAAATTTTTTTGGAAAACACTTTTCCTGGTAGCAGTTACTTCAGCTAGAAGAATGTCAGAGCTCCAAGCCCTGCCTTGCCAACCTGCATGTATTATCTTTCACAAGGACAGTGTTTCTTTATACACTACCAGTCCTTTTTGCCTAAAACTGCTTCAAGATTTCATTCAACCAAAGTATTAATCTACTGGCCTTTTTCACAAATTTTTCAAAGAAAGAGGAGTACATGCTCCATTTATTAGATATTCAATGACAATTAACATTTCTACCTTCATTTAACAAAACCTTTTAGGAAGTCATATTAATTGTTTCATGTTCTAAAGCCAAGATGGGTCAAACCATGCCAAAGGTTACTTCAGCTACATGTCTGACTGGCGTTATCTCCCACTTATATAAGCAAAAATGTTTGGTCTTAACTAGAGCACAGAAAACATGCTTAACAATGTCTGTTTCCACTTTTTCAGGCTTCTTTTCCAGGGCCTCAATTGATGATGTTTGTGCTGTTGCTATCGGCTCTAATGTTCACACTTTCATTTCTCATTACAAGTTGTATGTGCTTTCCAGAAATTGGTTGCTTTCAGTTCTGCTGTCCTCCAGAACATCCATGGCTTTCAGTTCTTCCATCATCTAGAACATCTGTGGAAATAAACAGCAGGGGACTCTGTCCCATCAGCTGAGGAATGGATGGAAAAGATGGCATCAGATACAAAAATTATGTTCTCAACTCCCATACCTCCTTCCCCCTTTCATTTCATGGAAACTCTTTCCTCCTTTGGCTTCTGGTATAACTATATGGGTTGTCACTGGTACAGTTCTGGCATAACTGTACGGGTTGCCACTGGTACACTTCTGGTATAACTGTATGAGATGCCACTGGTACACTTCTTGTATAACTGTATGGATTGCCACTGGTACACTTCTGGTATAACTATATGGATTACCACTGGTATTCTTCTGGTATACCTGTATGAGTTACCACTGGTACACTTCTGGTTTAACTGTATGGGTTGCCATTGGTACACTTCTGGTATAACTGTGTGGGTTATCACTGGTACACTTCTGGTTTAACTGTGTGGGTTGCCATTAGTACACTACTGGTATAACTGTGTGGGTTGCCACTAGTACACTTCTGGTGTGTCTGACACAGTCTGTCAGTTTTTTAAGTAGTAAATGATTGTAAGTAAACATGAGACCATTGTTACATTGTCTGAGGATGCCCATTTCAACTATGGTGGTAACAGAGGCAGTTGGAAAGCACAAATCAATAGTTCCACATGCTTACGAATGTGAGCTGAAGGGGGAGTAGCACCTGTGAGGTGTGGCATTGTTTAGTGGCGATAGTGTTGGTTTCAGTACAGCTGCATGAAGCCAGGAATCAGTGATGCTCTGTTCTTTCTCTCACCAGAAGCAAAGAGTAGCAGTAATCCCAAACTGCATCTTCAGAAGTAGTATTAGCCTAGATGCTGTTGGATTCAATACACTTGCTGTCTTCTTCTCTTGGTAGATACCTGAGATAGAATTTACAGCAGGTGGACATAACAGAAAGCCAAGCTGCACAAATGACCTGAAGAGGTTCTCACCAAATCTACAACCAGATGACTCAGTGACATCCAATGCACACTGCCCAATCAGAGACCAGCAGGAATCGGTGCCTCTATACTCCTTCTCTCACCAGGATCAAAGCGCTAGCATTAATCCCAAGCCGAGTCCAAAAAAGCAATTTTCGGGATTTGATTGTCCCTAGGGATGCTAGGAAAAATGTCCCCTGCTCCTTCTCTCAAAAGGAGCAAAACAGGAGTACTCATCCCAAACTGATTTCTGAGAAGCAGTTTCTAGGCTCAGATGTGATTGGTAGTCTCATCCCAGGTGTTATGATTTTAAAAGTAAGATGGAACAAGGGATTAATATTCTGAATATTGCAGTGTGCACTAAGTGAGTGAGATGATATAAATCAGTAGCCAACTCAAGCTTTAACAGTCTAAGAGCGAGGGCCTTCCCAGTGTGATCTCTCAGTGCCCAGTAGAATGAGTAGATGAGATAAGCCTGGGAAGGGCTTTCAAAATGAAATTTACAGTAGGGGTGGGCAACTGAAATTCCACCACGTTTAAGAGCACAACAGGGACTGGGCAGGTGATATGCAATTTCTTGGCAAATTTTAAAAGGGAGTAGATTCAATTAAAAAAATCAAGAATTGACTAAACTGCACAATGCTACTTTATCCATGAAATAAATGTCATTTAGATACTGTGCATAGCGGTAAGTGTTGCCGCCTCACAGCAAGAGGTTCTCCGGTTCGATTCTTGGCTGGGGTGCCTTCTGTGCGGAGTCTGCATGTCCTCCCTGTGGTTGCGTGGGTTTCCTCCAGGTGCTCCGGTTTCCTCCCACATCCCAAAGACATGCAGTAGGTGGATTGGACACTCTAAATTGGCCCTAGGTGTGAGTGTGTGCATGTGTGTGCCTTCTGTGGAAGGTTGGGCGCCGGGCTGGCAACTCGACACCGTAAATCTCCACTACCAATCATGAGTGGACAGATGATCCGCTGTGGCAACCCCTAACTGGGAAAAGCCGAAAGAAGAAGAAGAAGATACTGGGCAGGATTCACGAAGGCTTGCACGGAGTCTAAGAGACGTGTAAGACTCCATGCAAGCCTCGCGATCCAGGAACAGCCCGAAACTCCGTGTAAGAGACCAGCTAAAACGTCTCTTACACGGACTGGGCGTGGATATGCTAAATACCTCACTTGCAGCCAAAAGGCATGCAAATGAGGTAGATTAGCGATCCACGAAGCAGAAACCAGCCCATGTAAGAGACGTGTTAGCTGTCAAAAACTCAACATGGGTTTCGCCCTCATCATAGTACTACCACTGCCCTCCTTTCCTTTGTTGATTCAGTTAACAACAATCGGAACAACAAATTAATCACTTCTGCTCTCTTTCTTGACTTGTCAAAAGCCTTTGACATGGTCAGTCACTAACTATTGCTCCACACCCTTAAAACCCTTCACCTTGATAACCTAGCCCTACGTTGGTTTAATGCTTACCTTTCTGGTAGACAACAAGCAGTCCAGTGGCAAAGCACACTATCTCACTTGCTACCAAATACCATTGGAGTTCCCCAAGGCTCTATACTTGGTCCCCTTCTCTTCTCTGTATTCATAAATGACCTACACTCAGTCATCCCCAAAGCCACCTGCATTCAATATGCAGATGACCCACCCTGATCTGTTCTGATGTCTCTCTCCATAATCTCCAAGTACTCACCCAACACTGTTTTGCGGCAGTTGAAAAATGGTTCTCTGAACGGAAACTCATTTTAAATCCCATAAAAACTAAGCTACTTCTTATCTTCCCCACTTCTGGAACCCCCTTAGGCCTATATCCACCACATTCTAATAATACGATATTTCATGTTCAATCCATCAACGGTACCATCATCGAGCCTGTCACCAACACCAAACTACTAGGTGTTACTATTGACCACAAGCTCAAATTCGATGTTCACATTAGTCAAACTATTAAAACAGTAAACAAGAAACTAGGTTCCTTGTACAGAATCAAGAACTTTCTTACTCCGTATACCAAACTAACTATAGCACGGTCACATCTTCTCTCCACCCTACTGTATGCCTCCCCTGTCCTATCCTTCCTCAATAAAAATGAGCTCAACAAACTCTCAGTTGTCTATAACCATATCGCTAGATTTGTCACTGGCTCACCTTACCGTACTCATCACTGCCACAACCTAAAGAAACTTGAATGGTTAGAATTACCTAACCTTCTTAAATTCAACCAACTTATGGAAGCATTTAAAATAATTAAGGAACCAGAAAAAAACCCTCTCTGAACAAACTCCTGACCCCCTACTCCAACCTTAACTGCCTCCGATCTTCTAATAGTGTCCTGGTACAAACCAAGAAATCAAATAACTCAGGAGGTGATGCTATCTACGCAAATTTTATTGGAAGGCTCTGGAATTCCCTTCCTAATAACCTAAGACTGACAACTTCCCTCAGCCAGTTTAAAACTAGTCTCAAGTCTCTACTTAAGTCCCACTGGCTATGCCCTTGTGACAATCCTGGCTGACCATATAACTGCCTATCACTCACACACAATTATCTAAAGGACTCTCCACCTTAAATCTGTCTAGATCCCTTTAAACCTATTCTCCAAACTCGTTGGTTCCTCATAGACTGCCCCCCCATATAACCATAGATTTGACCTGTGAATGATCATATATCCTTCTCCCTGGTGATCTTAAGCTCAAACCTCATTACTTATTACCTACCTGTATATCTGGATATTTACTCATCATGTATTTTGTGGTAATGAATAGAGTGCATTTGTTAATAAGTACCTCTGAACTCTGTATACTATTATTGCTGCTTATGTTGTTTTATGTAGTGTTATTGTTTCTTTTCATATGCGGAGCTTTTCTCCCCGGGTCTCTGCTGAAAATGGATAACCCAGTAAACAAATGTAAAATAAATAAAATATGAGTCAGGCAGCATGCCAATGGCCAAATATGTGGCCATTGGCAAGGTACCCTGATGCAAAAAAAAGAAAATATGATTTTTGTTTTTCGGCAATCGCCGATGTTTAAACCCAGCGCAATCCCGCACAAACGGGGTGCGCTATACAAAACCTAAAAATGAAGGTTATAAACCCACAAATATGGGTTTTATGCAATACATGGATTTACAATGCAGGGACCAGGAGACCTAAAAAAACATGGCCACTGTGTAGTGGTTGCTAAGGGGGGAAGCCAAGTGTAAGACATGTAACTAAGCATTAGTAGGCAATCCTATGTAAATGAGTGTTAGGATACTGAATTCCACTGTCACATAGCAAATGAGCACATTCCGAGTAGTGTAAGAGTTACATAAGGGGGAGGAACAGAGTAAGACATAGGTGACATCACAGGGGGGAATGTCAGAAAGAAATGCAGTGTATTGGAGGACAGTGTAATGTGACAGGTGTCAGACACACATCATGGAAAGAGGCGTGCCACAAGATAAGCATGGGAAAGTCAAGAAATGGAAGGTGTACACTGTTGCCTACACCAAAGTTTCTTGCTGGGCGTGCATGCGCGTGTGCATGCCAGGAGGCTAAGGAGGGCAGTGTGCGTGTAAGTGGTAGTCCGCGTGTAAGGCAGAGTGTGCATGTGGGAGCCTGTTGGCAGACTTCTAAGACTGTTTGCGCTGGTGTGCGCACGTTTTTACCCGAATAAGCAGATTCCACTCCGTGTAAGCATGTGTGTGCGTGTGTAAGCTACTGTGAGCGTGTTTTCACTGGTATGCATGTTGCTCCCCCCTGAGGAAACAGAAAGGAAAAAGGAAGCAACAGAAATAGTAGGAAGCTATCAGGGAATACTGCAGGAGCTAGCAGGTGAAAACAATTATCAGCAGGCAATTACACAGGCAGAATCCTAGCCCAGCCCAGCACTTAAAACTCTGCAAACAGCAGTGCAGTATGTGTCTCTCAAGAGACACTGCAACACAGCAGTAAGCTATTGGAAGTGAAAACTGAAAATGTTTCACTCAGACCAAAAATGCTAGGGGCTGCCATAGCTGTCATAAGGAGACATAGGCGACTTGCTGAGGGTGGTGACAATGCAAATGCTGCCAGACAACCCACAGTGAGGAGACGGAGAAGAGTTTACAGGCCCAGGGTCACCTACCAGGGGTTACATGAGCTGGAGATAGTGGAGCGCTATAGAGTGGACAGAGACCTCCTTCAGCAAATTGTCGAGCTGTGCAGACCATGCCTCACACACAGAACCAACAGAGGGGAACCCATCCCAGTGGAAACCAAGGTATGTGTTGGCCTAAGAATACTAGCAACAGGTACCTTCCAGAGACCAACTGGTGATATGATGGGGATCTCACAGGCATCAGCATCCAGGGTACTGCACCTGTTCCTGGATGCCATGTCAGCACATGTCAGAGACCATGTATATTTCCCCAATTCCCGTGAGGCATTGGCCAGCAACATGCATCTCTTCCAGCAAATAGCGGAATACCCTGAGGTAGTGGGTGCAATAGACTGCACGCATATACGCATCAAGGCACCAGCTGGTGAGCGGGGTAGGGCCTACATTAACCACAAGGGCTTCCCCTCCATCAACTGCCAGGTCATGTGTGATGCCCAGGGCATAATAACCAATGTGTGTGCTGGCTGCCATTGAAGCTACCATGATTCCCATATCTGGCATCTGACACAGCTGTACCAGACATTTGCCAATGGGGACATCCCACATGGTCATTTAGTGGGGGATGCTGGATACGCACTGGAGCCATGGCTGATGACACCCATCAGAAATGCACACACACCTGAACAAGAACGCCATAATGAGGCACACGCACAAACACGAAATGTAATCGAGCATGTGTTTGGGTTGCTCAAGTCATGTTTCCGGTGTCTGGACACATCTGGTGGAGCCTTGCAGTACACACCAACTACATGTACCCAAATTGTCATGGTATGTGCTATGCTACATAACATGATTCTGCAAAAACAGCTGCAGCAGGACCAGCATAGGGTGGCCCAAGCAGCCCCCCACCATTGCCAAGGCCACCACAGGCAGAGCGTGACTCGGAGGAGGAACAACCTGAGCCTGCCCCAGTAGGCAGAAGGAGGCGTGCCCAGTATACCCTGGCCTTGGCAAAGAGGCAATGCATAGCACATACACTGGCACAGTAGGAACCCTGGGAATGATACCCCTTTCCGACTCACTCATATAGTAAAAGGGATGCCTAACATGACACAACCTGCAGTCAGACATGTACAGGGAGTGCAGAATGTGCATCCGACATAGTCAGCCCTGCAGCACCACCTGAGGCCAGATTGCCATGTGTTAAGCCATGTAACACCATCTAGTATATGCAAACATGACGACCCTGCCAACATCCCACCCACACCAAGCACAATGCCACACCATGAAGACAACAAGACCAAGTACAATAATTGGCAGAAGTATTTCTGCAAGTCACAGGAAAACAAATGTCTGATAGCCTGGGATGACATGCTGGCCAAGACGGAATGCACCACCTGCCAGGGATGGCACTCACCCAGCACACCTGGCTGTGTGGATACTGGCAAAGGCTGTTGTCACCCCCACAGTGCCTTGAATAGGCAAGGCTGGAAACACAAACATTCATGCAGACCAACAAAGATGCATGCACACCAATCACACCCCAGCATGTAGAATGGTAATATCTGACCTGTAACAGAAACCTGGGTCAAGGCTCATAACATCACCCTAATACTACCAGGTCTCTGTGAAAGTACCAAACTAGTACACTATGTGGCAACAACGTTTGGCCAGTCAAACAGGATGTTGACAATTGTATGCAAACTATCCCATGGCAAACCTGCAGGCACAGCATAATGCCTGTTAGGTTCACACACAAAGTAGTTGGCCAGTAAGAACACAACCTGACATCCAACACTGAACTGTACATGTGAAATGTAGATGAGGTCCATACACAAACACAAATGTGGTGGACCACAGATCCCAACATATAGGTTCTAGGTCTAGTTTACTGTGCCTCTGTCTAATAGTGACATGGGAGTAATCCCTGGGACAAACCTATGATCCCCCATCTGTAGTTAATAGTTTCATAGTTAAGTACTAGGCTCTCTGCCCTGGGGCATATGTAAGCCTAGCCATAGTGATATGGCTTTTGCCACCCCGTGTAGTGGTACAGAATAGATTTAGAATACTGTGCCTCTGTCTAGTAGTGACACAGTGAAGATCCCCTTACATAAATAAATTAGTTTACTGTGCCCCTGTCTAGTAGTGACACAGAGGTGACCCCCGGGTTAAACATACAATCTCCCATCCACTCCTCAAGGTTTCTCTTGAAGAGTGTCAGTGAGGGGCTCTGCCTAACATGAACTGGGATTCTGTTCCAGAGCATGTGAAGCCCCTGGGTTATGAATCTATCCCTCCAGCATGTGCTATTCATACTTGTGCCTATGTTTAAGTGTCCGGCCCTTGTGGTTCTGATGGATTAGGATCTGTTGAGGTGGAGCATGTCCATCAGATCCTGATTGGACATGGCTTTGTACGTCAGGCACAGATCACCTCTGAGCAGGCGGTATGCCACTGAATAGAGCTGGAGTTACTTTAGTCTGGCAGAATAAGACACATGTTGGAGACCCCTGATCCTCTTGGTGAGGTACTGTTGTGGTCTCTCCATCTGCTGCAGGTGCCGGGTGAGGTACCTACCAAATGGGGCATTGTACTCAATCATGGGTCTGATAAGGGAGGAGTATAGGGGTACAATGACCTCCTTTGATCTGGATGTGAATCCTTCCATGATAAGGTGGGCAAGGTAGAATGTCTTTCTAACCACCTTGGCAATGTGGGTGTCAAATGAGAGGATGCTGTCGACATGAGTCCCCAGGTCTCTTATTACTTTGTCCAGTGGATTACTGTCTATGTGATAATGTGTGGGTACCTTGTTTTTCTCAAAGGGGATGACTATACAATTTGAGGCATTTAGTTTAAGGCCATGACTCCGGCACCAGTTGTCCGTTTCTGTGAGGCCATGCTGTAGGATGTATGTGTCAGCTGGTATATCGACTATGGCGCATAGTTTGCAGTCATCTGCGAACTTCGTCAGCCACAACCCTCCCATGTTTGCTTTAACATCTGAGCAATAAATGCAGAACAAGAGGGTTCCCAGGACAGAGTCCTGTGGGACACCACTTGTGACTGGCTTTGAGTCTGACATGGCTCCAGCGATTCTGACTTTATGGGTTCTGTCCTTTAGCCAGTTTGCAACCCATCTAGTGACATATGGGCTTACATTTAAGCTGCTGAGCTTATCTATGATGCCTGAGTGGGGTATTGTGTCAAAGGCCTTAGCTAAGTCCAGGTAGGCTGTATGGACTGCTTTGCTCTCATCAATGGCTCTAGTGACTGTTGTGAAAAAATCAACCAGGTTCAAAAGGCAGGATCTGCCCTTTACAAAGCCAAACTGGGTGGGATCAAGTGTCTGTAGGTCCCCAATGTCTCTGTGTATGAGTTCCATACTGATTCTTTCCATAGCTTTGCAGACCAGGCTGGTTAAGCTTATGGGGCAGTAGTTCCCAGGGTCTGTAGAGGTACCTCCTTTGTGGAGTGGGACCACAGTTGCTGTACGCCAGTGTTCAGGTACATATGCTGTAGTAAGGCTAAGGTTAAATAGCATTTTTATGTGCGGGTTAAGCTCCTCTTGCAGTTCATGTAGCATGCGACCCGAGATACCGTCAGGTCCCATTGATGCGCTGTGTTATTAGCTTTGCTGAGGGCTGCTCTCACCTGGACATCTGAGATGACAGGGAGATTACATTCAGCTGTGATAAGTATTTCATCTTGTGTGGGTGAGGGAGGGGAGGAATTTGTACTGAACCTGTCAGCCAGAATGTTGCCAATATCTGTGGGTGCAGTGTATTGTTTGTCATTGTGAACTAACTGTGAGCATATCTGAGGGTTTATGGCCAGGTTTCTAACATAGCTGAAGAAGGCCTTGTGGTTATCGTCAGTGTCCTTAGTGAGTTTTCTCTCAAAGTTGGCCTAGGATGTTTTTATGAGGGAATGTAGCTTTCTGCTAGTGTTGATCAGAGATGCCTTCCCTTTATGGGATTTAGCTCTGTCGTGCAGTAGCTTCCTTCTTTTGTTATACAATATGTTTATGGCTGAGGTCCACCAGACAGGACACTTGCCCTTGGTGGAGAGGGTCCTGGATATATTTCGGATTGCATGATCCATGCATCCTTGGAGTTGTCCATATAATGCATTTGTGAAGGATTCAGCATTGTGGGATGTGGTTTCTACTGGCCCAGTGGTCTTAAAGGATACCATCTCAGTCTTAAGAAGAGTGAAGTTGGCTTTTGAGATGTTTTTCACTATACTCTTTTGTGCTGGGGGTATAGGTGGGATATGTATATCCAGGGTGATTAGTGTGTGGGCAGATCTCACTAGTGAGGGGTATACTTCCGGTGTGGAGCATTTTGTCCCCATGTTTGTGATGATCATGTCTAGTATATCATCTCCCCTAGTGGGAGATGTGACTAGCTGTACCAGTGCATTTGAATTTATGAATTCCAGGAACCTCTGGGCCAGGGTGTTAGGGCTAGAATAATGCACCCAATCTATGTTAGGGTAGTTGAAATCTCCCAGTATGATGGTATTTGGTGATACATTGATATCCTCCAGTGTCATCAGGAAGGCTGAATGGGGTTCCTGAGATTGGGAGGGTGGTCTGTAACATGCTACCAGTTATATAGCAGTTTTGCCTATGGTTAGTTGCACCTGTATGGTCTCCTATGCTTCATGTGTTGCTACTAACCTGTAGGTGTGGGTGTCCGTCATGAATATGGACAGTCCCCCTCCCTTTGTGCTTCGGCCAGGGTTTAGTGCTCAAAAAGCATGATACGAGGTATAGCTCGGTAGCGCTGGGGTGCTCTCCTGAGCCCTGAACCATGTTTCCGTCACTGCACAGACGTCGATGTTCTCCATACTGAGGAGTGCTTTGTGAGCCTGCATCTTCAGATTTAGACTTCTGGCATTGAGTAGCATTACCCGTAGTTCTTTTCCATGTATGTTTTCTAAGGAGGTGGCTTTGTCCTCTGAGCCTTGCATAAAAAAGGCACTGTGGGGGTGTCAAGAGCCTTAGCCAATATCTGGAAGCCCAGTGGTGACAGGTGTAAGCCGTCCCTTGCAAAGCAGCGTGGCTTGTCCAACATGTCATCCCAAGCAGACAGACATTGGATCCCCTTAGAATGACACCAGTACCTGAGACAATTATTAAAGCTGATCATCTTGTCATTGTATTGTGGCATCATTCTTGGTGAGGGCAAGATGCTGCTCAGGGTCAGGGTTATACCAGCCTGGGTTACATAATCACAGAGCTCCTCTATGCCTCTTGCCATGTAGTCCAGGGAGGTACGTCTCAGGTAATTCATACCAGCATGGACAATGATGGAGTCATATTTGTACTTGCTTTGGAGTGACCTGAGTGCATGTGTTATGTGGCGGATCCAGCTCCCGACAGGCAGCTCACAGTCACCCTCTCCTTGTTCAGCCTGGTAAGCAGGACATCAGTGTGTCTGACTATAGAGTCACCTATTACTAGTGTATCAGGCATGGTGTTTGGCCTTAAGGGCTGTGATTACTTGACACACTGATTTCTTGAAGTATGTGTTGCATGTGTTATGTTTTCAGGTGGTGAATTGTTGGGTGTCAAGCACCCTGTCGAGATTCTTCATGAAGAGATTCAGTGAGGTGCTCTGCCTCACATGAACTGGAATTCTATTCCAGAGCGAAGGGAGCCTTTGGGTTATGAACCTGTCTCACCAGCAAGTTACATTCATTTCTGTGCTGAGGTTCAACTCCCTTGAGCGTGTGGCTCTAAGGGATTTAGATCTACTGAGGTGGAGCATGTCCATTAATTCTGGATTTGACATAGCTTTGTATGTCAGGCATAGATCGCCTCTAAGTAGGCGGTATGCAACTGAGTAGAGCTGGAGTCCTTGTAACCGAGCAGCATATGGCATTTGTGTGACACCCATGATCCTCTTGGTGAGATACATTTGGGGTCCTTATAATTGCTGCCAATGTCGGGTAAGGTACATCCCAAAAGGGGCATTGTA
The DNA here is from genome assembly GCF_019279795.1 of Protopterus annectens. Classification (NCBI taxonomy): domain Eukaryota; kingdom Metazoa; phylum Chordata; order Ceratodontiformes; family Protopteridae; genus Protopterus; species Protopterus annectens. The sequence goes on along the minus strand of NC_056744.1, from coordinate 1,772,036,757 downwards.
GTCTATGATGGGCCTGATGATGGATGAATAAAGGGGCACGATTACCTCTCCTGATCTAGATGTGAATCCCTTTGTGATGAGGTGGGCTATGTAGAAGGTCTTTCTAACCACCTTGGCAATGTGGTGGTCAAAGGAGAGATTGCTAACAACTTGTGTCCCCAGGTCCCTAATAACTTTCTCTGTACCCAATGGGTTTCCGCCTATGTGGTAATTAGTGTGCACATTGTTTTTGCCAAAGGTTCATAGGTTCATAGGTTGGTACTAGGCTATCAGCCCTAGGGCCTATACAAGCCTAGCCATAACAATTCCCTGGCTATTTCTTCCCACATTATTTACTTTCTGGACCCCTGTCTAGCAGGGCAACTGACGTGATCCCTGGGGTGAATTTCCTTTCTCCCATCCACTCGTCAAGGTTCCTCTTGAAGAGGTCCAAAGAGGCACTCTGCTTGACATGTATGGGCAATCTATTCCAGAGTCTGGGGAGTCTCTGGGTCAGGAACCTATCCCTCCAGCATGTTTTGTTTATTGTGATGACAAGGTTTAGATCCCTGGAGCATGTAGCTCTGAGGGATTGGGATTTCTTTAAGTGTAGCATGTCCAACAGCTCTGGGTTTGACATGGCCTTGTATGTTAAGCAGAGATCGCCTCTGAGTAGGCGATATGCGACAGAGTATAGCTGGAGATTTTTAAGGCGGTCAGCATAGGGCATCTGCTTTAGGCCTGTGATTCTTTTAGTGAGGTATTTCTGAGGCCTTTCCAGTTGCTGCAGATGTCTTGAGAGGTACATACCAAATGGGGCGTTGTATTCTATAATGGGTCTAATGAGGGATGAGTACAGTGGGACAATGACCTCCATTTTCTGGATGAAAAGCCCTTCGTGATGAGGTGTGCCACATAGAAGGATTTCCTGACTGTTGTGGCGATGTGGTTATCGAAGGTGAGACCACTGTCCACCTGTGTCCCTAAGTCTCTTATCATACTTTCTGTGTTTAGTGTACTGCCACCTATATGGTAATTCATGGATACATGTTTTTTCCCAAAGGGGATAACAATACATTTCTTGGCATTGAGCTTGAGCCCATGGCTCTGGCACCAAGCATCTGTTTCTGTAAGGCCCTTTTGTAGAGTATCCACATCATTTGGGGATTCAATAATGGCTCCCAGTTTGCAGTCATCTGCAAACTTTGTTAGCCAGAGTCCTTAGTGTTGACCTGTACTTCAGAGAAGTAGATGCCAAACAAGAGCAGCCCCAGGACTGAACCCTGAGGTACTCCACTTGTCACTTGTCTGGAGCTGGATTTGGAGTCGGCTACTTTTACAGTGTGGGTTCTATCAGTAAGCCATTTAGCAACCCATTGGGTGACATAGGGATTAATGCCCAACTTAGTAAGTTTATCTATGATTCCAGAGTGGGGATGGTGTCAAAGGCCTTAGCAAGGTCTAGATAGGCTGTGTGGACCACCTTACCCTTGTCCATGGCTCTGGAGACTGATTCAAAGAAGTCAATCAGGTTCATGAGACAAGATCGGCCCTTCACAAACCCAAACTGGGTGGGGTCCAGTGTTTGAAGGTTGCCAATGTCTTTGTTTATAAGTTCCATGATAATACTCCATGGCCTTGCAGATAAGGCTTGTCAGACTGATGGGACGGTAGTTTCCGGGATCCAAGGTGGATCCCCCATTGTGGATTGGGATAACTGTAGCTCTGCGCCACTCAGTGGGCACGAAACCTGAGGTGAGGCTATGATTAAACATAACACTTAGGTGAGGTGCCAGTTCATATTGTAGTTCATGTAGTACACAGCCCGGGATGTCATCTGGTCCCATGGATGCTGTATTCTTGGCTTTAGAGAGTGTGTTTTGTACCTGTGTGGCCGTTATTACTGGAATTTGGCAATCTTCCGGTATTGAGATGGGCCATTTAGGGGGTGAGAGGGGGGTGAAGTTGGCTATGATATGGTATGACTATACACCTTTTTGCATTTAGCTTTAAACCATGGTGCTGGCACCAGTTATCTGTCTCTGTGAGACTGTTTTGAAGGATGTTTGTGTCAGCCGGAGAGTCGATTATGGCGTACAGTTTGCAGTCGTCTGCGAAGTTGGTGAGCCATAATCCTCCCACGTTTGCCTGTACCTTGGAAAAGTATATACTGAACAGGAGTTGTCCCAGGACAGAACCCTGCGGGATGCCACTTGTGACCGGTTGCGAGTCTCACATGGCTCCAGCAACACTCACTCTGTGTGTTCTGTCTTTGAGCCAGTTTGAGACCCATCTTGTGACATAGGGGTTTATATGTAAGCTGGATAGCTTATCTATGATGGCCGAGTGTGCTATTGTGTCAAATGCCTTTGCAAGGTCCAGATAGGCTGTGTGGACTACCTTCCCATCATCAATGGCTTTGGTGACTGTTTTGAAGAAGTCAACCAGGTTCAAAAGGCAGGATCTGCCCTTGACACATCCAAACTGGGTAGAATTTAGTGTCTGTAGGTCCCCAATGTCTTTGTTTATGAGGCTCCACCTTTGTGGAGTGGGACCACTGTTGCTGTATGCCATTCTGTGGACACATATCCTGTAGTGAGGCTGAGATTGTAAAGCTGTTTTATTTGAGGGAGTATTTCCTGTTGTAGTTCATGTAGGACGCAACCCGGGACGCCATCTGGTCCCATGGAAGCAGTGTGTATTGCTTTGGAGAAGGCAGCCTTCACGTGAGCATCAGAGATGTTTGGGAGGCAGCCCTCTGCCGGGATAGATACCTGCTCATTAGGGGGGGAGGGGGTGGAGAAGTTTGCACTGAACCTGTCTGCCAGGATATTGGTGATATCTGTGTGTTCAGTGTATTTTTTGTCGTTTAGAATCAACTCAGAACAGGTCTGTGAGTTGCATCCCAGGTTACTAACATAACTGAAAAAAGACATATGATTGTCTTTGGTGTCCTGTGCAAGTTGTCTCTTGAAGCTGGCCTTGGAGGGTTTCATGAGGGATCACAATATTTTGCTAGTACTGATCACAGATGGCTTCCCTATGATGGAATTTGCTCTATCATGTAGTAGCTTCCTCCTCCTTCTGTTGTACAGTGTAGTTCTGGGAGGGGTCCACCAGACTGGACGCCTGCCTGTGGATGATTGGGTCTTGGTTTTGTTTGGGATAGCATGATCCATGCATTCCTGGAGATGTCCGTAGAATGCGTTTATATAGGATTCTGCAGTTCGGTCCGTAGTGTCCACTGTCCCTGGGGCCTTGAATGATTCCACTCTGGTTTTGAGAAGTGAGAAGTTTGCTTTAGAGAAGTTTTTCATAGTGGTTTTCTGGGCTGGGGGTGGGGTTGGGGTGTGCACATCCAGTGAAAATATCTTATGGTCTGATCTTACCAATGAGGGATGTACTTCTGGTGTGGAGCATTGAGTCCCCATGTTGGTAATGATCAGGTCTAGTATGTTGTCCCCTCTTGTGGGAGTGGTGACTAGTTGTTCAATAGCAATTCAGTTCATAATTTCCATGAACCTGTGGGCTAAGGTGCTGGGGCTTGAGTACTGCTCCCAGTCAATGTTTTGGTAGTTGAAGTCACACAATATAATGGTATTGGGAGACATCTTCATGTTCTCCAGTGTTTTCAGGAAAGCCGAGTGGGATTCCTGACTTTGAGAGGGTGGTCTGTAGGATGCTGTAAACTGAAAAGCAGTCGTGCCCACTGTTATTTGCACATGGATGGTCTCCGATACTTTGTGCAATGCCACTAACCTGGAGGTGTGGATATCCCTGATAAATATGGAAACCCACCCTCCTTTAGTGGTTTGGTCTGGGTTTTTGGGCCGAAAAGCATGATATCAGGTATAGCCTGGTAGTGCTGGGGTGCTCTCTGGAGCCTTGAACCAGGTGTCTGTCACTGCACAGATATCAATGTTCTCCATACTGAGGAGAGCTTCCAGTGTGTGCATCATGAGGTTAAGACATCTGGAAAGTACACACTGGGCATGCTCACACACTTAGATAAATGAGACGTGTCAGTCAGGAAACCATATCAACTGTGAACTGGGCATGCTCACACACATAGGCCATCTCACAGTTCAGCTGTTGAACACACATATCTGGCATGTGTTTGTGTTAATACAGGAAATCCCACAATACAGATATCTGTCCACTGCACACAGTGAAATCACAACAGAGACATAAGTACAGTACTGGATCCCACTCACATGCATACAGCTGCCACAGTACACAAGTTGTTCATAGAGATAGGGAAAGCTATGGCAATAACGTACCACAAACACTGTCAGAGCAACAGACACTTGCATGGTATGTGCAATTATCCATGTGAGATAATTGTCCCTGTTGGGAACTACTACAACACACCAGTTTCTGCATATTCCCCCTCTAAACACAGATGATGTCAGCACCCTATAAGTACAGCAGAAGAGGGCAAATCTCCCAGTAATGCGAATAGCGTGCTCTGCTACTGCATCTTGTACTTGTGTAGTAACATAGTTAGGTAGGGGTTTAAATCCTGCAAATTGCAAGTGTGTGTGTTTGAATGAGGGGAGTTTATGTGTGTGCAATTGCATCTGAAGAAAATGTGCTTTTTGGCAATTAGAAGAACACACTACATGATGCACATTCCCCTTTCTAAACACTGATGATGTCAGCACCCTATAAGAACAGCCGGAGCAAGAAAATCTGCCAGTAATTCAAATAGCGCACTCTGCTAATGCGTCTCTTTCAAGTGTCATAACATAGTTAGGTAGGGGTTTGAATCCTGCAAATGGCAAGTGTGTGTTTGGATGAGCGGAGTTTGTGTGTATAATTGCGTCTGATGAAAATGTGCTTTTTGGCAATTAGAAGAACGCACTACATGATGCACATTCCCCTTTCCAAACACTGATGATGTCAGCACCCTATAAGAACAGCCGGAGAAAGAAAACCTCCCAGTAATTAGAATAGCGTTCTCTGCTAATGCATCTCTTTCAAGCGTCATAACATAATTAGGTAGGAGTTTGAATCCTGCAAGTGTGTGTGTTTGGATGAGGGGAGTTTGTGTGTGTGCAATTGCATCTGAAGAAAATGTGCTTTTTGGCAATTAGAAGAATGCACTACATGATGCACATTCCCCTTTCCAAACACTGATGATGTCAGCCCCCTATAAGAACAGCCGGAGAAAGAAAACCTCCCAGTAATTTGAATAGTGGGCTCCGCTAATACATTTCTCTCAAGTGTCATAACATAGTAAGGTAGGGGTTTGAATCCTGCAAATGGCAAGTGTGTGGGGAGGGGGTAGTAGGGTGTGTGCTATTGCAAGTGTGAAAGAACAGTTCCTTTTGGCAAGTACTACAATAGAATACACCAGATGCTGCATATTCCCCCAGTAAACACAGGTGATGTCACCACACTATAAGTACATCCAAACAGGGCAAAACCCCCAGTAATGCAAATAGTGTGCTCCGCTACTGGGTCTCTTACTACTGTCAGAGCACAGTTAGGTATGTTGTGGACACCCACAAATGCCACGTGTGTTTGTGTCACACAAAATGCCCATGTGTGGGTTGTTGTTCATAACAATGCATGACATTGCTTAAACCAGTAATGGCAATGCACACATGATGTATGTGTGTGCCACGTACACATATATACCTGTGACCTTCAATAGTTCCCATGTCTGACATGTGCCTCATGTGAATAAATGGTATTTGCACTGCATAACGTTATGACTGTGTCCTACTGTGTAGGGTCTGCATGCGGTATGTGTATATACAGTGTGAGTTGTATATGGTATCACCCTAACAGCGGGGGATACACATCTGGTGTGGGCCATATAGTGTACTTGTAGTTGATGAACAGGTGCTGCATGTTCCCACCTGTTGTGGGAGTGGTAACATGTTGTTCCACTGCAATTCAGTGACTACATGCTAGGGACCTTTCAGCTAGTGTGTTGTGGCTACAGTAATGCCCACACACAATGTTCGGCTGGATGCAGTCCAGCCATATAAAGACATATGTAGAGACCGTCATATTCCCAGTGTTGTCAGGGAGGACAGGTGGGTTTCCTGTGTATGGGAGGGTTGTGTGTGCCAGGCTATGAACCAGAAGCCAGTCCAACACACTGTTAGCTGCAGATGGATAGGCCCTGATGCTTTGTGCTGTGTCAACAACCTGGAGGTGTGTGTATCTGTGGTGCCTTGAGATACCTCTCCCCTGTTCATGTGTGGTGCATGTGTAGGGGACGACAGGCATGGTATGAGGTATAACCTGGCAGTGATGTGGTGCACCTGTGAGCCTTGAATCAGGAATCTGTTACTGCACAGATATTGCAGTTCACTGTGCTGAGGACAGTGTCCAGTGCATGCATCTTGCGGTGTACACTGCTGGTGTTGTGTAGCATTACTGTTAGTGTCCTATCCCGTGTGATACCCATGGAAGTGGCTATGTAATCTGAGCCCTGCATCAAAAGGCACTATGTGTGTATCAAGAGGCTTTGCCAATATACAATGGCCCATGGGTGACACGTGCAAGCTGCCCCTCGCAAATCATTGCGGCTTCCCTAGCATGTAAGAACACGCTGACAGGCATTGGATACCCTATGAATGATATTGGAGATTGAATGAAATGTAGACATAGAACACCCTTCCTACATATTGTGGTAACATACCTGGTGAGGGTATGATGGCAACCAAGGTCAGGCTCATACCAGCCCGTGCCACATGCTGAGAGAGCCCTTCTATGTTCCCTATCATGTAGTCCAGGGAGATACGTCACAGGTCATCCATAGTGGCATGGACAATGACTGAGTCATATGTGTCCATGCCTCTGACTGACCTGTATGCATGTGTTATGTGGTGGACCATAGTGCCCCATGGGCATATCACTGTGACCTTCACCTTGTACAGCCTGTTGAGCGGGACCCCACTGCACTGGCCAAGAGAGGTACCTGACACATCTGTAGCAGGTGTGCTGTGTAGCCCTACAGGCTGTGAGTGTTTGGCACACAGGATGTGTGTGCCATGTGTGGCATGTGCTCTGTTCCGACTTAACGTATGCCTGTGTGCCAGCTGCGGAGGTGTGTGATGCTCATGCAGGATGCTATTCTGAGGCTCCAAGTATGCCCCAGTGTGTTAATGTGTTATGATTGCTGTCAGTGCAGCTCTATGTCAGACTGGTATTGTAGTCACTGTAGTATGTCATGCCACCTGACAGGGTATGTCAGTACTGGGTTCAGAGTGCTCATTCCCCAGATTGGCTATGTGGTTGCATCTCACACATGTCTTGTACGTTTTTGCCATGTCCCTGAAAGAGAACACAAACAGGATATCAGCAAACTATGTCAGCAAAATATGGCACACATACTATACATGATACTCATCTGTAGTGATATAATAGTACTCTCATATGTAGCACCTGTGTGTCCCTTGGTGGATACACATGTACATGGCCAGATATCACTGCTCAGCCGACAACTGTGCAACATTACCTGCCACATTCCATACAACATAGTACCAAGCCCCATCAGTCAGCAGACTGAGACAGGTGCAATGCACCACCTCACTCTGGGGGTTCGTAACAAGGTGCTATATGTGGAACGTCATCCACTAGTGTGATCTGGACACAAACTGTTCGGCCTGGATATACATATCCCACCACCACCACCAGCACAATTGACTACTCTGAAATATATGTGAATAGACGGATATACACTTGTTAGCACTGAGATGGTATCCATGCAGCCCACTGGGCCAGTGGAAGCACAACCCACAATGCTGACCCCTTTGCAAAGGCTTCCCATGGACATCCCCAAGAATGCATGGAACATGCACACACAATTGTAACCCAGACCCTATGCACACAGGTTAAGCATCCTGTCTGGTGGACCCCAGCCATAGACAAATCATATAACAATAGAAGGAGGCTACTGCAAGACAGAGCTAAATCACATAAAGGGAAGGCATCTGTGATCAGCACTAGTAAAAAACTAAGTTCTCTCATAACAACATCCAAGGCAAACTCTGAGAGAATAATGGCCAAGGACACTGAAGGTAACCACAAGGCCTTCTTCAGTTTTGTTAGAAACATGGACCGAAAGCCTCAGGTATGATCAGAGTTAGTACACAACTACATAAAATTCACTGAACTCACAGATATTGGCAACAGTCTGGCAGACAGGTTCAGTGCAAATATCCCCCCTCCCTCTCCCCCAAAAGGAGAAATACTTATCCCAGCTGAATGTAACCTCCCTGTCATCTCAGATGACCAGGTGAGAGCCGCCCTCAGCAAAGCAGAACACACAGCATCAATGGGACCTGATGGTATCCTCGGATGTGTGCTACGTGAACTCCAAGAGGTGCTACAACCGCATATAACAATGATATTTCACCTTAGCCTTACTACGGGATATGTACCTGAACACTGGCGTACAGCAACAGTGGTCCCACTCCACAAAGGAGGCACCTCTACAGACCATGGTAACTACCGCCCCATAATCTTAACCAGCCTGGTCTGCAAAGCTATGGAAAGAAACATTATGGAACTCTTATGCAGCGACATTGGGGACCTACAGACACTTGCCCCACCCAGTTTGGCTTTGTGAAGGGCTGATCCTGCCTTTTGAACCTGGTTGACTTTCTCAAAGCAGTCACTACAGCCATTGATGAGGGCAAAGCAGTCCATACAGAATACCTGGACTTGCCTAAGGCCTTCAATACAATACCCCACTCAGGCATCATAGACAAGCTCATCAGCTTAAACGTTAATACACATGTCACATGATGGGTTGCAAACTGGTTAAACAACATAATCCATACAGTCAAACTTGCGGGAGCCATGTCAGACTCAAAGCCAGGCACAAGTGGTATCCCACAGGGCTCTGTCCTAGGACCCCTCTTGTTTGGCATTTACTTCTCAGATGTGAAAGCAGACATGGGAGGGTTGTGGATGTCAATGTTCCCAGATGACTGCAAACTAGGCGCCATAGTCGATACACCAGCTGACACACACATCCTACAGACAGGCCTCACTGAAACGGACAACTGGTGCCAGAATCATGGCCTAACACTGAATGGCATGAAATGTATAGTCATCCCCTTTGGGAAAAACAACGTACACATAACCTATCACATAGACAGTAACCCACTGAGTACGGACAATTTAATCAGAGACCTGGGGATCCACGTTGATAGTGACCTCTCATTTGACACACACATTGCCAAAGTGGTTAGAAAGACTTTCTACCTTGGCCACCTTATCATGACGTGTTTCACATCCAGATCAAAGCAGGTCATTGTACCCCATACTCCTCCCTTATCAGGCCCATGATTGAGTACAATGCCACCATTTGGTATGTACCTCACCTGGCACTTACAACAGCTGGGGAGACCACAGAAGTACCTCACCAAGAGGATTAAGGGTCTCCAACATATGTCATATGCTGCCAGAATATAGAGACTCCAGCTCTATTCAGTGGCATACCACCTGCTCAGGGGTGATCTGTGCCTGACGTACCAGGCCATGTCCGATCAGGAATTGATGGACATGCTCGACCTCAAACAATCCAAATCCCTCAGAAGCACAACAGATAATGATTGAAACCTCAGCACAACTATGAATAGGACATGCTGGAGGGAGAGATTCATAACTCAGAGGCTCCCCACACTCTGGAACGGAATCCTAGCTCATGTTAGGCAGAGCCCCTCACTGACTGTCTTCCAGAGACATCTTGACAAGTGGATGGGAGATCGTAGGTTTACCCCAGGGGTCATCTCTGTGTCATCACTAGACAGAGGCACAGTCAACTAATTCTATTGAGTAAAGGGGTTTTCAATGTGTCACTACTAGACAGAGGCACAGTATACTACATCTATTCTGTACACTTTAGTACCACTACAAGGGGTGGCAAATGCCACATCACTATGGCTAGGCTTATAAATGGCCCAGGGCAGATAGCCTAGTAGTAAACTTAGAATCTATGACACCCATGCACGTTACATATGTCAGTGGTAATGCACACTACTCTTACTTGACATTACCCTATGTACACCGCAGTCACATACAGGGTAACACAGCACAGCATACCTCACATACTCAGTTTGCAATGGGTTCATGGGTGTGCATTGTGTCTTAGGTAGGTAGTATGCTATTGCCCCTGGGACTACAGCAGCATGCTGTTATGCTACCCTGCCCCTTGTGACATATGTGATGTGATGGTACATGCTCCTGTCAAACAGTTACACAGGGTGACTCATACGGCATATTACATATCTGCATAACATTCAGCAGGGGTATGTGTGACATGTACTCATGGGGAGTCTGCACGTGCAGTGGTGGGCAGCCAAGCACATATGTGGAGGTTACTGGTGTAGGTGACTTAGAATTGGGTATGGTACTCCAGTATCGACACTGGTGTTCACTCCATGCCTTTGTCAGCAGGCACCTGTTGCAATACATCTGTACACATGTGCCTCACTCAGTATATATGTATCTGTCTCTCTCTCTCTTTCTATATATATATATATATATATATATATATATATATATATATATATATATATATATATATATATATATATATATATATATATATATATATATATATATATATATATATATATATATATATATATATATATATATATATATATATATATGTACATTTATTGATATAGATATGGAGAGAGGGGGGGAATGTGACAGAGATGGTGAGAGAGTGAGAGAGGGGGTGGAACAGGGGGAGTGTGGGATACTCATATACTAACATATCTGTAGACAGTCAGATCCATGTATGTATATGTATCTACATATATCTATATATGTCTGTGTGTATTACATATATATGTATGTACATATTCTATCTATATCTGTCTATATATTCCTACATCCCTCTCTATGTATGTATACAAATATGCATAATATATATATAGGATATATATATCTATATATCTGTATATATGTACATATTGACATACATACATATACATATGATAGATATTTTTATAAGCATGTTCATTTACAGAACTGTATACACACACTAACATACTGGTAAACATACATAACTGTGAAACCTACAATGTACATTACACTACGACCTACATTGATATGTGCACATAGATGCCTTCACATACATATGTATGTACAGCCTTCAGTGATAGTTGCTGTATGTCCCTTGCCCTATGCACATCTTCATATACATATAGATACAGAACAATAACACATATGGAGGGTTCACAGTATGTAGACTATGAAATTGTTACTTTACATTACCTGGGTTTTTCACAGCTGATTGTGTTACCATTTGTACAGGTTCCTGCTGCTGCTAGTCCAGCTTGATCCTGCAACTGCTGACAGCTTCAACTTATTCTTTCTTAAGTTTAGTTTTTGTTCGGGTATTTTCTTTGTTGCTTCTCTGTCTCTCTCTCTCTCTCTCTCTCTCTCTCTCTCTCTCTCTCTCTCTCTCTCTCTCTCCCTCTCTCTCTCTCTCAAGAATTGCATGTGTGGACTGGGAGTACAGGATGCTTTTGTGGGTATCTGCATATGTCCATGTGATGGCCTCTGCACCAATTGTTAGGCAGCATTTGCTGATTGCATGCAGCCAGTTGTGTACTGATTGCAGTTCTCACTGTGATTTCAGGACAGTGCTATAAAAAGGTATGTGACATAGGCGTTGCCCTTTCAGATTGTAAGGGCGGGGACCATGCTGGTATGCTGTGCACACTGTTCTTTGAGTGTGAAGGTTAGTATCTCTCTCATATTTCAGGCTGTGTTGGAGATTAACATTTCTCCATTCATTTCTCCTGTTTCCTGTACTAAGTGTGTATGTAAACTGACACCTACGACTACTACTACTGTTAATATGGGTGTGTGTGCTTTCCTGTGGGACTTGTGGTGTAACTGGTATATAGCAGTGGCTCTTGCAATTGGTTGCTATGGCTTCAATATTTGTCCTTTACAGTCACTCCTTGTATGCCTGCTAGGTGTCTTGACTGTAGTGTGTTGCTGTAGCTTTCCTATTTTTCATGTACATTCACACCATGGAATGCTTGCTATATCTGATAGAGTGTTGCTGCATGCAGTGTGGTCTGGCCATGGTGTGGGCCTTGACATCTATTAGGGTATTTTATTATGCTGCTGAGCAGGCCTCAGAGACTCTCAGGTGCATCTTTTATCTGCCTCATGGAATGGTACATATCAGTGGGGTACACCCATTAAATTGTCTGTTATTCTGCAGTTCTGACTGTGGGTTATCTTGAGCATATGTATCACTACACTATTTCTGGCTATTAACTATTCAAATATGGCAGTGTCATACCTGTCAAGTATACAGATATTTGCAGTATGTCCACATTTTTGCATCCTATTTTAGTTCTTAAAGGTATGTGACATAGGCGTTGCCCTTTCAGAACCTTTAGTTCAAGAAATAAATCTTGGAAGAAATGGCGTTCCTCTAAAAACCCAACACATCATCAAACCTTTAGAGAACTCAGGAACATTACCAAAAAAGCCATCCTTTCAGATAAAAAGAATTATTACTTTGAACTTCAGCAATCCACCAGAAATGAACCAAAAAAGTTCTGGTCTAGTATTAACAATTTACTTACCCCAGGCAAGATAGTTACTCCTAACACTCAGGATTCTGACCCTGATGATCCCACCTTAATAGCTAATAACTTCAATACTTTCTTCACTACCTCCATACAAAGTCTAGCTAACCACCTATCACCTGACACTTCTCAACTCCTTTTAAGTAACTTCAATGACTCTCTGCCTCCACTTCACTACAACCTATATCTACCTCTTATATACAATCTCTTTTACAAAAACTTAAACCCACTACCCTTTCAGCTGATAAGCTTCCTGCTGAATTCCTGCAAATAGCAGCTAAAGCTATAGCCTACCCTGTCTCTATTCTAATAAACAGATCCATAAAAGAATGTACTTTCCCTGCTATCTGGAAGATATCACACATCATACCCTTACACAAAGGAGGTAAGTCTACTGACCTCTCTAACTTCCGCCATAGCACTATTATCTCCTCTAGCTAAAATCATGGAAAAATGCATACACAAACAACTACTTAACCATCTCCTCCATAACACTCTACTAGCTAACACTCAACATGGATTTAGACCTTCACATAGTACCACCACTGCTTTACTTTCTTTTACCAACACTATCAACTGTAACTGTAACAACAACAAACTAACCTCTTCTCTTTTCCTAGACCTATCAAAAGCCTTTGATATGGTAAACCATACACTTCTCTTACACATACTTAAATCCCTTGCCTTGGATTCCTCTTCCTTAACCTGGTTTTCATCCTATCTTGAAAACCGCCAACAAGCAGTACTCTGGAAAAACTCACTATCTGCTCTACGTCCTATCTCCTTAGGAGTACCTCAAGGATCTATACTAGGTGCACTTTTATTTTCTATCTTTATTAATGATCTCCAATCATCTATTCAAAATGCTACCTGTATACAATATGCTGATGATTCTACCATAATTTGTACAGCTTCCTCTCAAACAGAACTCCAGGCACTCACACAAACAACCTTCTCAACCATTGAACAGTGGTTCTCAAATAGATGTCTTCTCCTGAACCCCAAGAAAACTAAACTATTACTCTTTTCACCTACCCACAAATCTACTCAACTAAACTTCACTATTACTACAAGTGATAATTCCCACATTTCACCCGACCCTACAACAAAACTGCTTGGTGTTACTATTGATAATAATCTTAACTATGATTATCACATCAATAACACAATAAAAACAGTTAATAAAAAGATTGGTTCACTGTACAGAATCAAGCCCTTCCTCACACCTGAAGCACGGACCACCTTAGCCCAATCACATCTTATCTCCACCCTTTTGTATGCTTCCTCTATTTACACTAATCTCTCTAAAAGCAACCTCAGGAAACTGACTACATCTTACCATAATATTGCTCGATTTGCTACAGCATCTCAGTCTAGAACTCACCACTGTCTAAATTTAAAACATTTACACTGGTTAGAACTTCCTAATAAGCTTATCTATCAACAACTCCTAATAGCACACAAAATCCTATATCAACCATCAAAAACACCTGCTCTTAGCAGCCTCCTGACTCCCTATAATAACCTGAAACAACTACGTTCTTCAGAAAAGTTACAAGTTAACACTACTAAAACCACTAACTCTGCAGGCAACCACCTATTCTCCAACTCAGTTGGCAAAATATGGAATAATCTTCCATCACACATATCCTCTCTAGCCACTCTTCCACTCTTCAAGAAACAACTCCTAATACATCTGAACAAATTCTGGCTTTGCTCTTGTACCAATCCTGACTAACTACTTCCATCTATCCCCTATCATAATTCTTTATTCATCACTACAATATTCTATCTGACTACAAATAACTTAATGCCTCTATAGTTACTAGTGTTCTCTTAAAAAAAAATATATATATATATATATATATATATATATATATTTTGGTTTAACAAGTATGTATTACATATTGAACTTCGTAACACCTAATTTTGTACTGAAAGCAGCTAATGCCTTCCTTTTACTTAGGTGTTTTACTTGTCTTCTTTTTAGATTTGTATTACCTGTACTAAAATCACTGCATTCTTGCTTATTGCCTTTGTAAAAAGTGTTTATTGTTTATTGTTTATGTTTATTATCTTGCTTGAATCCTTGGAGCTTTTCTCCTCGGGCCTCCACTGAAAATGGACATGAATCCAGCTGGACTAGCCCGGTCAACAAATGTAAAATAAATAAATAAAATAAATAAATATCTCATAAAACAGCTTTTTCTGGCAATTCACTCAGGGCTCAAGTCAGACTATGGTGACACACATTTCAGTTTCAGACTTTGTACCCTGCCAAATTTCCAAACTAATGCAAACCCTGTTACTCTCTCAACTGTCTAGGTTTGTAGGGGCAATATTTGAAATGTGTCCCTGTTTGTGGGTCTTGGCTCCACATTTGATATTACTTAGTCCAGATGTCTTGCTATATGAGGTTGTGAGGTAGGGGCAGTGCTTATCCTGCTGTGAGTATGTGTGTGGCTTGCAAGGTGCTACACTGACATTATTACCTAGTAACTAACAACTAGCATGGCTGTTTCTGTTCACACACTACTATTGTAGACATCCACTGCATTTGACAGTAAATATTCATGACATGCTTTGTGTACTACACATCCTATATTCCCTTTACATTAATTCCTACTATTGCATGATATATTTATTGTAGATCAATGTTCTTGTATAGCAGTTATGGCTTAGTGGTAAGTCATGCAGACTAATGTTTCCAAGGTCCTGGGTTCGGGACTGCTGGTGGAATTTTATTTTTCTTCTGAGCAGACTACAGGACTTGTAATTCAGAGTGACTAAGGCACTTTTAAGCAGTTGTAAGTGGGTTAGCGCTGGTTTGCGTGGAGATCACGCATGCGCACTGGCGTTTAGCTTCGCGCACACAGCATTAGCTAAGCAGCTTACAAGCACACGCCCACTTACAACTGCTTAAAAGTGCTTACTCTTGCGCACACCCACGCTATTTTCTTTGAAAGAAATGAAAATGGGGAGACAGGAAAGTGGTGAAAAATGGGTCACTAAGAGGGTAGGACAGTAGGAAAACAAGCTCAGGATTTGCAGGAAGGGTGTAGGAAAGGCCCATAGCTGCCCATTTCTTTATCAGCAACAGCTGTGCATACATGTGTAATTTTGTGTGAAATTTGGAACCTTACACCCCTGAGAGAGTTACCAGTTAAGATGTCCAGCGGACATGTCTGCGAAATAGGCAGCTATGTATGGGATGTAATTTTTTTGCGGGAACAGAGTGCCCTTTTTTTTTTTTTCAGGTGAGAGTGGTATGTCAGGTACGGGTAGTAGGTATAGTTGGGGAGGTAGGTAGGGGAGGTTAACAGACAAGACAGACAAGACGCATACAGGGGTGGTGTATACACATGTGGGGGGGATACACATTTGACGGGGACGGATGTTGGGATCTCCAGAGCCCATGAGCCCACAGATGGCAACAGTGGAACTGACATCCCCACCCATGGGCAGTTGCCACTGTGCCTTCACTGCCCAGGACGGGGCTGTGCTAGGGGCTGTGTAGGCCGGGCAGCAGGCATGCCCATTAGTTGTGCCACCCGTGCCTCAAGCTGATGTAGGGGCCCAAGCACAGAGTGCCTGATCTCCCTATGCACCACAGTCCGGACACTACGGAGGGTGAGTGTACGATCTCCTCCAGCCACGCTTGCAGAGGGGAGACGAGCCCCATCCCCTGCAGTGCTTCCACCCGCAGGTGGCACAGGACCACCAGAGGAGGGTCCGGCCTGGGCACTAGTGCCAGGTGCAGTCGCCAGCTGAGGTGGGAGAGGTGGGTCCACTGGGGCCCTCCTTCCCTGTCGTTCTGTGTTTTATAAAATTTTAGGATGGTGTGTATTAGTATCAAACAGTACCATTCAGAATTAGTTGTAACAGCATGCATTACTATTCCCATTAATCAAACACCCATATATTCAGAACATTAAACAGCAGGCATAACACATGCATTATTTCAACAACGGTACACAATACAACAACATACAGGGTTGATTGATGGCAACAGGCCATCAGGTTCAGATGTATGAACAGGGCACATGCATCAACATACGTGCAGATATTTATGAACCAACAGGACAAATGTCAACAGGACAAATGTCCATGGAAATTAATTGCAAGTACACATACCCATTTCATGCGTGATGGTTTATTTGTGGATTTAGGGTAGGGTGGAGAAATATTACATTAACAACTGCAATTACCTATACATAAGCTGTACATTTCTAATAGCTGCAGATATATGCACCCTACAGGTCTGGCTACATTTTCCTATGTGCAAACCTAAGCATGTTGGTGATGGGAATGTTACTGCTACATTCATATACATTGCATTTTTATTCGTACATGTTCAGATCTGCCTCTGTTCAGTTACAGCATCCTGCTACTTTTCATTTCTATGGCTCTAGACAATTGTGGATGGTTGGTATTGCATACAAACAAACTATCTGCATATTGCTAAGGTATGGCTACATATCCAACTTGTGGGACACACATATTTCAGCTCCACTTCTACTTTCTGTGCCTCTCTCTTTCATTTCATGCTGTACTGACTGCAGTATAATTTATTCAGGAGTTAATACAACCTTTCTGGTGGAGCCATAGCTCTTTCACACACTCTCACTTATTTTATATTTACAATTAAGGATGGTACCGGATTCTAGGCTTTCTTTGCATGTTTTACATGATTACAACTATCCTTTCTCACAGTCTCACTTGTATCAGGTTTCACAGTTTAAACAGAGGGATATTACTCACACATTTGTTGTACTGAACTTGTGTGGCTGTAATATACTGGCTACTGCAGGTTATGTGCTATTACATTACAGGTGGAACATCTAGCAGATTCTCTCTTACACTGTTACTTGCATTTTTTTATACTGACTGACTACACTGCAGTCAGGCTTTTTTTATTTTACAGTTACAGGGAGAGGTCTACTAACCTGCCTGGTGGCGCAACCGCAGGAGCCTATCAGCATGGGCTCTGCGATTCGCAGTCCGTACACCTGCAGCTGTAACATAAATGAAGTGATATTGGTAAACACATCTACATATTATCAGCTTTTTTTATTTCTTAATAAATAATTACATGTAACTTACTCAGTGATGGTGGGGCTGGGCATTTGCCGGGCCTCCTGGATCCACCGGGTCAGTTAGTCCTGCTTGCGTCTCTTCAGGTCCGCATGGTGGTGCCGGACCTGTTCACCAGTCCTAGGAATTCCAGTGGCACTGGTGAGATCATGAGCCAACCGGTTCCACGCCTCAGCTTTGTACGCACCCCACAGGACCTGGCCCTGCATGAGTTGGGCCTCGTGATCATGGACAAGGAGCCAGACCATATATCTGGACTCCTCAATGCCCCACCACTGTGCTCGAAAGCAACTTCCCTCACCTACACCTGACATTCTGACTGCAAGTACTTTCCACAATCAGTTATGCTGTGTATTCCCACCTATGGTGCTTATATATGCTGTTTTTCCCGCACTTATGTGTGATTGGCCAGTTTGGAAATGTATCAGCTTCATAAAACCTGCTTTGTCATGCTTCTCTTTGCATTTATTCCTATATAGCTGCTATTTCTGCATTTCTCAGTACAAATGTCCTGGCTTAGTGCTTCTGTACTTTGACTATGGTGCATGTTATCCTGGGTTCGAGTCTCAGCATAGCTTTATTTTTTGGTCATGTCTGTCTAGACAGGCTGGGGGATGGGTCTGTGTATAGGCTGTTTTAATTCAGCTTGCTCAACAGTGCCCACCGGTTAGCTTGTTTATGCGCGGAGACTGCCGCGCCAGGACGCACATATGCGAGATACTTTAGTTGGGCGTCATGTGCCTTTCAGCACGCATGTTGCACTCAGCTCGGCTATGGGCACACGATTGCAGCATCTCAAAGCGGTGCTCAACCCCGTGCACTCAGTTTACACTTGGTCAACCACTGCTCACCTATAGGCAGACATACTCAGCTTGTTAGAGCGTAGAGCTCAGCCTATGAGCAGCAGGTCTGCATTATTTTTCTTTTATTGTCTCACATTTATTCTACCTATATGGCCCATTTCCTTACATTTTACATAATATATGATTATATATCTGTACATATGTGTCTGAATTGTTTCATGCTTATTTCACTAAAAAAAAAAATGATGTTGTCGGGGCTCGAACCATGCTTGACTACTCTTGAGGCGACATCTCTACTGCTACGCTATTTCTTCTTGGCATACTTTGCATATTTAGAACTTCTATGCTTCTTCACTGACTGCTAACTGTGGTTAAGCGGAGGGCACACCCATGCCAAATTCAGCAGCACTTAGATGTAAGGGCAAACATTTTTATAATTAGAAAAAAATATATAAATGTTCATTTCTATGTTTTATATGTTTATAGTCTGTAGGGGCATGTGTTGTGTTATGTTTGTTATTTACTTGATTTGGCTCACTTTCATTGGGTGTTTACTTTCCAGGACTGTGACTCCTCTGGGGGCGGTCCATTTGCCATGGCACAAGCCTCTGTGGACACGCCCCCTTCTTTCTTACATGCCGATCGTGTTGCCTTTAGGTGTGAGCTTCAGCACATGATCTCATGAATATGCAAAGCATGCTGACATCACTCCAGTTTAGCACTTTGCAGCCTCCGTGTAAGATTTTTTA